>NC_143577.1:208537382-208874492 GCF_048544385.1 Mastigoproctus giganteus
GAGAGGTGGGTCTGAAAGTTCAAAGAGATTTATTAATAACAGAAATTATAATTAATAATAATAAAGATTGAATTCTATTCCCAGAATAAAATAAAGAATTCTTCCATCCCCCACAATTGGTGGTGAATAAAGTGAGGTATAAGAAAGTAGAAACGAAAGAGTAAGAAACAGATAGTATAAAGATACTGGAAATGAACAATCCCATATAACATTCTTTTTTTTAGTTCATCATTCCCATCCCTAATAATACAGCCTTAGCTAGTCTCTGTGTGTAGCATTTGGGATATACAATTTAAATTTGCTTAATTCTATTTTTTTTTTATTTTCAATTTATGAACACCTAGACAAAACTAAATGGTTTGCTATATAAAAACTAGAATAATTTTTAATTATTAGCCAATCTATTGCAACTATTAACTTTTCAGAAAGTTCCTGTCTGGCAATTTTTTTTTTTTTAACATTTGTAGAATATTTATAGAATATTTAGAATATCTTGTAGAATATTTATGCTACAAAAGTTTAAAAGCAGTTTTTATAGGATAGTAGAATACTTTATTTCCCTTAAAAACATAATAGTTTAGTTCAGGAGGTGAAAAAATTAGAAGTATATAATTGAAAGATATATGAGAAGAGGCTTGTTGTTGTTGTTTGTTATCTGGTTTTTAGGAGCATTAGCAACTAAGGCCATATTGCTCCGGGGATATGCAGTGGTCATTCTCTGATCTTTCCGCATCCTCCGTATTTGGTGGGCATGGGCTCGAACCCCGGTCTAATCAAGAAGCGTGTGCTATGCACTGCTGCTGCTGCCCACCTGGCTACGGAGGCACCATATGAGAAGAGGCAAAGGTATATTATTAAATTCAGGAAGTGTGAAAAAAAAACTAGAAGTATATAATTGAAAAATATCTGAGATGAAGAGACAAAGGTATATTACTAAATAACTTGGGAAATTTGGGGTTGATAGTCCTGTCCCAAAAGGTGGGTCCCAGACAGAGGTATGTGTAGTGCCTTTGAAATAATTGGATACGTAGCAACAAATGATAACACATTAAAATAACTAAAATCATTAAAATGGATGAAATAACTAAAATATACACATAGGGAACTATCAGTTTTCTTTTCAAGAAGGTACAAATGGCAGTTACCCATGGAAGCCCATAATATTTCAATTGTTAAACTTTCTAGTGACTACTGATCACACTGATCTAAAGTACTGTATATATTTAAGATTTTTTGCAATTCTGAATATACGATTTTTTCAGATAACTTTAAGATTTAAGCATTTACTACATAGCTGCAGCCATTATTTCTAGAGAAAGTGCTTAAATCTTAAATTTACTTGAAAAAATTCTATATTCATTTGCAACAAAATTAAAACACACAGTACTTTAGGTCAATACAATCAGTTGTCTCTAGAAAGTCAGTTTGGCAATCAAAATACCATGAGCCCCTGCTGGTTATAGTTTTTTTCAAAGAGATAGCTGGTTTTCAGCATATTATGGGTAGTTAAATGTTGAAAGATCTGTATTTGATGAAGGAAGAGAAATAGCTCTACTAAATTTTCTTTCTCCACGAACATGACAAAGTTCATACTATAAGCTAGAAAGAGTCTGAAAGGTGGAAGACCTGATAATTGAGTAGCTGGGACAGCTAATTAAAATGTTTAATGGTGGGTTGTGTATCATAAGTAAATGAAAGCAAGTAAGATATGCAAGGCCAATATGCAATATGTCTAATATCACTTCCTCTATTCAGTTTCTCTAGGAGCTTTGTCTAAATCTGTGACTGATTTATGATCTGGTGAAGTTTATTATTGCTTCTTCACTCCATATATAGGTTCATTCACGACTGCACACTTTGTGAATAGTCTTTTAAAAATCCATGAATGGAACTGTAGAGGTCTGGGACAAATTAAATGATAATTTATCTGAGCAGTCTGCTTTCTCATTTACCAGAATGTTCTGATATCCAGCAGAAAGTTATTTCTTGACTGTGTTTCTGATAATGATGAAGGTAAGCTCAGAAAGAGGAAAGATTATTTTTATTCACAGATGCTGCAGTGAGGGAATCTGTATAAATTATGCCAGGACCATGAGGAGAAGCTGAATATTTTAAGCAAGGCTAGATGAATTGCATTTAGCTCTGCGGTAAGTACACTGCAAACTATAAGTAATGAAATGCCATCTGTGAAGGAAGGAAATATAGTCACTATACAAATATAATCAGATTTAACAGCATCTGTGCATATTCTATATTTGTCGGAATTCTCCAAGACATGAGCAGCATATAGATGTTGAAAGCTAAGGGGTGGCAATATGTTCTTACCCAGTTTTGTAAAAAAAAAAGTCATTGCAATGAGGAATAATTCTATGGCAGATCAGGTGTATAGCATCCTGGTGAACGTTACCAGACTGATGTTCCAGTTATGCAACAGTTCTTTAAACTGAAGACCTGCAGGCTGAGGCACACTGAAATTTTGCTTCATAAAAAGGAAACCACTGTGGGACAGAGAGATACTTCCAACTGGGATGTGTAGGAAGGCTTTGTACTTTCACTGCATAAACACCTAAGATTTATCTACTGAGAAATAGTGGGGATTTATTTAACTCTACATATAAGTTTTGTACTGGGGAAGTTCTAAAACTCTGAGAGCTTTCTGAAGTGCACTGGTACTGTGCTAATATGGTGCTGAGATGTTGTGCAATGCTTTCCTGGCCAAGGCATATACTGTTAATCCATAATCCAGCCATGATCAGATTAGTGCTCTAAACAAATACAGTAATCAGTTCCCATGATGTAGCCACCATTTAAAAGATACAGTTTTTGTAAATAGGTTGTTCAGAGACATTTACAAATGCCTGAAGATAAGTTTATTATCCTAGCTGGTGGTTGCCGATGCGTACAGTTTAATTATTTCACTCAGTTTAATGATTTTAGCTATTTTATATATTATAATGTGTCAGTATACATGTTTTACTTATTTCAATTATTTTAATGTATTATTG
This sequence comes from Mastigoproctus giganteus, assembly GCF_048544385.1. NCBI lineage: Eukaryota > Metazoa > Arthropoda > Arachnida > Uropygi > Thelyphonidae > Mastigoproctus > Mastigoproctus giganteus. The sequence goes on from NC_143577.1 coordinate 208,540,388, forward strand.
CTTGTTGGTATAAATCCAATTATCTCTAAGATGTTACACAAACTGCTTCTAGGACAGGACCCAAGATTTCCCAAGTTATTGGCAATTATACCTTTACTCCTCAACCTTTTAAATGTCTCTCTATTATCTACTAGTTTTTTTAACCTTCTGAACTATTAAGTTTTCAGAGGAAATGGAAGAGGTTCTACTACCCCTAAAAAAAAAAGTCTTTCAACTTTTATAACATATCTGCCAGACATGAACTTTCTGAAAAGTTAGTAGTTGTAATAAATTTCCATTAATTGAAAATTATTCCAGTTATATTAGAAAACCATTTAGTTTTGCCCAGTTCATAAATTAAAATTAAAATAATTTTAATTTTAAAATAAAGTTGACAGTGACACCACACTGTCAACTTTAGAACTAAATTTAAATTACTTATCCCAAAGACTACACACAGATGCTAGCCAAGGTGCTACTGCTGGAAAGAGAAATATGACTTAAAAAAAAAAAAAAAAAACAGCCATAATGTCTTATTTTCGTTCACCCTCTTCTCTCTCTCTACTATCTGTTTCTTATTCTTTCCTACAACCCACTACACCTGCTTTAGTATAAATGCCAGACAAAAACCAATTACTCTAAAGTCCTTGGATACTACTGGATCATCTCATTTGATTAAAATTCTTAGGACTGCTCTGCTATGAAATTATACTTTTAGCATTAAAATGCATTTATAACCTATCAAATTATAGGAGATATATATACCAATATTCAAATAAATTATAAATCTCACCTCTTCTCCCCAGCTCTTCCCCCAGCTGTTCTTAATTATCCAGAATGGCAACTTCTTTCCAAATAATGGGTAAGCTAGAATGAATAGACACAATTTAGCACATACCAACACATTAAATATTTACACATAAAAATACTCATTGATGTGCTTCTTATGTGAGAGCCTATTTATCATCTATAATATACATTATATCAATATTTAATCACCCTGTTTTATCATTAAACACATTAAAAAATTAATAAAATTCTCAAATGAATCATATTCATATTTATCAGAAAATTTTGCATTATATCAACATTTGATCACTCATTCTACTTTATATCATCTGATATAAATTCCAACAGCAAAATGATCAAACCAGGTTACAACATTTATATAGCTTAACTGATAAAAATCCCAAAATTCTCAAAAGAAGTAAACACTACAATTCTCAACAGTAGAAATCTTTACATCATTCCAAACATCATAGCTTAATGTCACATTGAGAAAATAGAAAAGCCTTTTAGCAAGTTATAATAGAGGTGAATATGATAATCATAACGGCAATAACTACACACACACACACACACACACACACACACACACACACACACACACACACACACACACACACACACACACACACACACACACACACACACACTTCAGTAAACTTCAATATGAACATCATTTGTTCCTTGGAAAACGTCAATGATGCAATATTTAACTTCTATCCATACTTGGCCTGGCAAGTCTCTTCTAATAGCTGCAATGGCTTCAGTGGTGATTCTTACCTTCAGGTGTTATAAATCACAGAATTTTACAGAATAAGCAATATTTTCATTGTATTCCCCTCCTTGGAAAAGTCCATAGGAGGGATCAGATCAGATCAGGACTTCAAGGGGAAGAGAAGATTGGTTTGCCTCTTCTAATCTAAATGATTTGGAAATTTATCGTTTAACCTGTTTGGACATATTTGCTAAAATGCTGCAGGGTGCAATGTGTGGAATGATTGTTGTCCAATATGTTCAGATAAGTCAATCCAGTTATTGTTTTTTTGACAAAAAGAGAAAGGCCCCATAACATAATCACAAATCTTCCATATCAAACATTAGCCTTTGGACTATCGTGCACATGTTCTATTACAACATCATAAATTTTGGAATCACATATGTGGCAGTTGTGATGATTTCCCATACTAGTCACGTGAAATGTGGCTTCATCAGAAAGTAAAATTCAATTCGAAAAATGAGAATTGTCATAAAATTTTTCAAGAAACAGAACTGTTCCGTGTTCTGCTCAGCAAGGATGATGACCTGGTCTGATTCCATGTTTCAGCTGAATTTTGTAACAGTGAAGTTTCAGCCATTTACATAACATTTTTGGATAGTAAATTTTGGTAATCTGAGTGCCAGGCTATGACACAAAACTAACTTTCTAAGACTCTGTATACATGACTGTCTGATTCATTCAACCACTTCATCTGGCATGCTAGTTAGTTAGTTAGTTATTTGGTTTTTAGGAGCATTAGCAACTAAGGCCATATTGCTCCGGGATATGCGGTGGTCATTCCCTGACTTTTCCACATCCTCCGTATTTGGTGGTGACGGGCTCGAACCCGGTCTAATCAAGAAACGTGCTATGCACTGCTGCTCATTCCCACCTGGCTACGGAGGCGCTGTATCTGGCATGCATGGTGTGCCTGTTAAATTTCTGTTCTGAATGCTACCAGTTTTTCTAAATTGATTATAATAAAGAGACACAGCTTTGCAGTCAGCAGGATCTCTTCTGTATTTGTAACAAAAATTATGTTGCACGATCACAAAAGATTTCTGTTCTGCATAACATAATACACACTACACTTTCTCCTATAAAGTTGCCATCTTACTGACTCTGTCAACAAAGGAAACAGTTTTATTGATATTTTATGACAACAATCATTATGTATGTATAAATATGTATATTTCATGACCGTGTGTGTGTGTGTGTGTGTGTGTGTGCGCACACAAAGTTTGTGGTTAAAACTTCCTCCAACAGATGATGATACAGAGATTGTCAAGTAGGATGACAGGTTGCAAGTAACAACCAATTTCATTAATAGTGTTAATGTTCCATGTCACTATTTTGCTTAAAACTGGGAAAATCTGCAACAGAAACATATGAAATACTAAGAACTGTTTATGCTGATGAAATCTTAAGTCATACTAGTGTGTTTGAACGGTATAAGCAGTTCAAAGATGAACATGGCAGTGTTCGTGACACCCAAGAAGTGGGCATCAGTCAACCTCTCAAAGGGAGGATAGAATTGCAAGAGTTCAGGAAATTGTAGGAAGAGATCATCACCTGACCCTCAGAATGATGATTGACAAGTTGGATATGAATAAGGAGACGATTTGTCAAATTTTGCATGAAGATTTAGAGGAAAGGAAGGTCTGTGCGAAATTTGTGCTGTACAGCCTCACAGATGAGCAGAAGCAATGTCATCATGCGACAACTTCACCCAGACCTGTCAAGACAATCCTAATTTCCTCGACTGTGCTGTCAGTGGAGGTGAATGTTTTAGTATTTCAGTATGACCCAGAGATGAAGCGTCAGAGCATACAGCGGACTTGAAAATGATCACCAAAAAGACCCCAAAAAGTCAAGACTATGCTGATGACAGTTTTTTGAGAGTGTTGTGATTCGCAAGGAATTTGCCTCAAAGAGGAGATAATAATGCTGCATTCTATGTACAGGTGCTTCAAAGACTACTGAAACACTTTCTAAATAAGCCTGCAATTTTGAAAGAAAGGCAGCTGGTTCTCGTTGCATGATGTTCCCGCTGATTCCGCACTAGTGGGTAAAGACATTCTGAGGAAACATAGCACTGTACCATCAACCATCGACCCTACTCTCCCAACACTAGAAGACTTAGAGGGCACTGACTCCCTTTAAAAATTACAGCTGTGAATTACAGGCTCCGAAAAAGCGATGTGTTTGCCTTTTTATTTACCTAATTGTTATTTTATATTGTACTTTATATGTAGTCTTGTAGTTATTGTTATGCTGGTTATTTTTATTTTTAATTTAGATAAAGAGTTTCTGTAGATTACTACTTAATATACGTAAAACCGTTATCTCTTTGCATGCCTTTGCTGATTCATATCAGAAACTTTTAGAACACTGTAATAAGTACATTTAATCAGGCAGTGATTACTTTGAATAAAAATAAAACCGTTTTTGAATTCCTTCACTCTGTGTTCTTTTTTATTGCACCAATCCAGGAATTTTATTGCACACCTTGTATATGCATATATACATATGAATATATATATATATATATATATATATATGTATTATTTCAAACTTTAAAGAAAGGTCTCTGTCATTCTTTTTTGTATATTGACACTTTTTCCACATGAAAATATGAGAAATTTAATCAATATCACACTTTAACTTGGTGAAGAAGTAATGAGCCATTCGAAGTAAAGAAATCCCAAGAGATACTTGCATTGTCGCTCACATATGAAAGAGAGATATTTGACACAATCAACAGTCAATGAATCTTTTGAAGTAGGGCTATCCAGATTATTAAAACAACAAAATTCATAGCTAAATGCTAACGGGTGACTTTCTCCTCCCCTCCTTCAGATATAAAAGTTAAAATTATTACAACTTTCAGCTCAATCATCCATGTAATAACAATAATAATAATAATTGTTCACTTATCATTATTACTTTCTACTAAAAACAGTTTATTTAACCCTTTCAAGGATACACACCACATTTTTTCATGTGAGAGACCAAAGGAGTATGACCCTATATATACATTTAGGAGATTCTTTCAAAAGCCAGAAATTACATCTATATATGTATAGATTCTTTTGACATTCTACAGACATGCTGCCATCTATCAATTGTGTTTATAAGTAACAGTTGCCACTCTTATATTTACACACTGTACCACATGTGTAAAAATAAGAACATAAAAAATTAGGGCTGTGTGAAAATCTCTTCATGCAACCTTCATGAGGAGCATGTATCTTTCTAATAAGATTCATATGTTAATGTTGGCTTACACAAGCCAAAATTGAAGAATCCAGAAATTGATTCAAATAATACATATGTAAATATAGATGATAATACTGGAAAGGGGGAAAAAAGTAATGAGTTTTTTTTAATGATTGCTTCCAATTTTTAAACAAAATTTTGACTTTGCTTTTATTTTGACAATAATCCCACTCTGATGTTCAGCTGTAAAGTCAAAAAAAGAAAAAATTCATATTTAAAAGCAATTATGTACATAACTATTCAATTCTTACAGGCTTCCAAAAAACAAGAAAAAAAAAAAAAAAAAAACTTATGGTTGTGTGCATATGGTCTGAAAACTCACTCATAAAAGGTTTAAAGCCCAATTAATTTCACACTTGCTAAAGATGAAATACTAATAAACACTTACTGTGAACTCCATACCCAACAATCAAAACTCCATGATCCAAATTGTCAGGACTGCATAAAAATTTCCAGGGATGAGAAATGCCACCAAAATAGAACTATACAAAAAAATTTTTAAAAAAATTCAAAAACACTTAAAGCAATTTAATTTTTATACATTTTTGAATATCCACAATACAGGGTATAATAATTATGTAGACAACATACAATAAAAGTTTAAATTTCAAAAAAAAAAAAATCACGTTTAAAATTCTGGAGCAAACAAATTTGTAAAAATAAAAAAATAAAAAATAAAAAACCATTCAAAAATATAAAAAAGTATGATACAGCTGATTCCCTCCCCCCCAAAAAACCACTTTATCACACTAACTCTTACAAGCAGCAACTATTCCACCAGTGGAATATTTTGCAAGCAAGGGCTATCGAAGCTACAGTAGAAAAAATTAATTACTTTCCCATATACACAAGTTCAGCCATTAGCACATTTATTGCCACAATGAAGGAAAAACCTCTGTGAGAAAGATCCAGTAAAATATACAAAGATAACCATACTATATGGTTTAAATGTTAGAAAAGAAATTGGGCCCAATGTTTCAGAAATTAACATGGCTACTGCAAAATTAAACACAGAAGACCTAAACCTAGGAGCAGCCAAAAAATAAACTGAAATGACAACAAGTTATCTCCATTATCAATTCAAATTGACTACAGTACTTATAATAAAGGAATACATCACCTGCATTGCATTGGCATTAATTCCAATTGAAATTGGGCCACTCTTTACTAACCATGCTGCCATTTCTGAAATCAGAAAAAATATGAAAGAATGAGAAATGCTAAAATTATGTGCTTAACAGAGATACTTACATAAAATTTACCTTTATTAAAAAGTAAAAAAATGATATTCAAGTTAGGCACGTTTTTTGGATGCAGGGAGCAGGACTTGTTCATTACTCAAGATGTGTTAGTGTATGTGCATACTGTACAGGGTGAAATTACCAAAACAATTATATTGCTAAAATCATATACTCAGTGATCACTGAATTGTGACTATCCCATCAGTAAATGGACTATGCCACATAAGTCACAGTACAAAAAGTCTAATAGCTTCACACACTAGAGCAGTGACGATTTGCATCAGCTCATACAAGTCAAAGTGATAAAATAGCAGTTGTGGGATGTAGTGAAGATATCACGGAATTTCAAAAGGGCATGATTGTGGAAGCTCGTGCATCGGGTGTTTCCATATAGAAAATAGCATGTCTTGCTGGTTGCTCTTGACCCACTGTGGTTAAGATCTACAAAGAATGGTGCCAAACAAGATCTTCCAAGACTATAATGCTGAAAGTTATCAGGCCAACAGAGTGCAAAAGTGGTTCAAGGAGCACAGCAAAGATATCACCCATCTTGATTAGCCTCCAAATTCGTCTGACTTCAATCCAATTGAACACCTGTGGGTGTTTTGTAATGGGAAGTAAGGCATATGGACATACAAGTCATCTATTCGGACACTGCGGAAAGAAAGCCTTGCAGGCAGCATGGCTGCAGATCCCTAAAGACACCTTGAGACATTTAGTGGAGTCAATGACTAGGCGAAAAACAGCTGTTATCCATGCGACTGGTGGCCCAACGTGGTATTAGATAGGGTTTTTTTGTTTTTGTTTTTTATGAAACCCCCAAACATGAGAGGTATTAGAACCTATAGTACTTAGTACCATGCTTGGGTTGGAGAAGATGAAAGATGTCGGTCGTGTTCAAAGACGGTCGTGTTCTAGAGACGGTTGTGTTCAAAGCCGCTAAGTGGATTTTTCTTATTTATTGATTTGAAATTATTGTTTTTCTAAAACTTTTGATTTAAATTTAGTAGTATAACATTATTTTGTGATTTTCTGATTAATTTGGTGTATTTATTCTTTACTCGGCCTTGTAATTGCATAAAAGTATCGGTAAGGGTTTCCACGTGTTTCAACTCCTCTACCGTTCGTAAATTTCCCGCCATTGTGATACGATAGCGTTAGTTGAACTTCGTTAGCAGTTAAATTGTACGTTTAAGTAAATACATATAACGACTTAGATTACAAACGTAATATAATTAATTATATTTAACATAATTAATAACATAACATAATTAATTATAATTAATTAATAGAATCATGACTCAGACCAGAGCAGCAAAGCAAAAGGCTCAAGCTAATGGAAGTGCTGTGGCTCAGAGCAGAACTGAGGGGGGGGGCAGTTGTCCTCTGACTCACAGCCTTATAAAATGCACTGTTTGCTTGATGTTTGCAGAGCAATTGGGTACGGGACATGATACTGCCATGGGGGTGGTCTTTGTCTGTGCGCGATGCAAGGAGTGTATCGATATCAGGCAACAACTCGGCGTTCTTGTGGGCCTATATGAGAGCTTGAAGGACAGGGTGGATGCCCTCGAAGAAACTAAATTGAGGGGCCCATCAAGCTCTCAGCTACCCACATCAACGCCAGAGCTTGCACTTGGGCATCGCGTGACACAGAGGCAACCCCCAAGGCAGAATGCGCTGGTCCCGAAGGAACTAGTAGTTGTTGGTGACTCTATTGTCAGGGAAACGGGGAACATGCTTTGTAAAAAAGCTAGGTGGAACAGGACCAGGGTATGTCTGCCAGGGGCAAAGGTTGATGACGTTGTACAGCGAATATCATCTTTTAAGAGCACAAAAGGTGATATAGTTGTACACGTTGGCACAAATAATATTAAGAGTAGGAGACCGGCAGAATTACTTAACAAGTACAGATCACTGCTGAACAAAAGCCGAGAATTAGGGTTGAATTTGAAAGTGTCTGCAATTCTGCCCAGACACGATAGGAGGGAGTATATGATGAGAGCCTTGTCGATCAATTCGGCCCTGGAAAGATTGTGCAAGGCTCAAGGGGTAGAATTTTTTTCAGCCTGGACTGTACTTGTTAACAGGAGAGATTGCTTCTACAGGGATGGGTTACACTTAAATAGAAAGGGTGCAAGAATATTTGCTGATGCTATCGAGGCAGTGTTAGGTGGGTCGGAAAACTGCTAGCTTGGGGGGAGACAAAGACCAATAGATTGACAGTAGCCACTGGCAGAGGTGAAAGAGATTCTTGCACTGCTTCTATTAGAATGAGCAGAAGCCTGAAAAACAAGATGCATGGTATTTCAGAGACTGCTGGGAGCCATTGCGGTACAAGTAAACACATGGGTTGTGTTAGGGTAGCTAAGAATAGAAACAGGTGCAGGTATACTTGTGTGTACACCAATGCTAGGAGTTTAGTAAATAAATTTGATGAATTTGAGGTATTGCTCAAAACATCAAAGGCAGATATTGTTGGGATATCAGAGACGTGGTGTCACACAGATATAAGGGATGCAGAACTGCAATTTGGGGAGTACAACGTCTACAGAAAGGATAGACAGGATAGGAAGGGGGGAGGGGTTATGCTATTAGTTAAGAAACACATAAAAACCAAGGAAGTGAAGCCAGTCGACATCGCTGGACAGTGCAGTGTTGAGTCAGTTTGATGTGACATAAGCATTGGGAGATCAAAATTGAGAGTAGGAGTGTGCTATAGGCCTAATGACTCTGATGAGTATAATAAGGAACTGTACAGGGAAATAGAGTGGGCCAGTAAATCAGAGAGTCTTATAATGGGAGATTTTAATTTCCCAGATATTGACTGGAATTTGGGGGCTGGTTACTCACGCACTAGCAGGGCTTTTGTGGATTTATTGGATGATTGTTTTCTACATCAGCATGTTCGGGAGGCAACTAGAGGGAGTAATACTCTTGATTTGATTATCAGCAGGGATTCTTCATGCATTAAGAATCTGCAGATAAATGAACCACTAGGTGGCAGTGATCACAGTGTGCTGAAGTGGAATTTACTCAGAGGTAAAAGAGGTAAATTTACTCAAAGAGGAATTTACTCAAAGGGGTAAAGGGAAGGGTTATTGCTTCCGTAAAGGCGACTACGATGGACTGAGACAGTATTTAAATTCTATACAGTGGGACCAACTGATGATGTTACCAACAGCAAATTCAAAATGGGAAGCATTCAAAGAACTTATCTTGGAAGCTACTAGGCTTTACATACCAACTAAGAAATATTGTTCAAGGTTTAGGCCAAAATGGATGTCAGATGAACTAATGAGGCATATGGCAGAGAAGAAAAATGCATGGGATACTTACAAATTAACACATGACACAGAAGCCTATGATAGATACAAGTTGATATGCAACCAAGTTACAAAGGAGGTTAATCAGGCGAAGGCAGATTACGAGAAATCCTTGGCAAGGGTTGCAAAGAAAAACAGCAAAGAGTTCTTTACTTATGTAAACTCTAGAAGGAAGGGGATGAATCAGATTGGTCCACTTGATATTGATGGGTCAACTGTTGATGATCCTGCTCAGGTAGCTAACAAACTAAATGAATATTTTGCATCGACATTCACACATGAGGAGTTATTCAGCAAGGGGAATGCCAGAGGTGTATTCAACTCTAGCAGTAAGCTACAGAATCTTGAAATAACTGGGAGTAAAGTGGAGGAGAAACTGTTGAAGATAAACACAAGAAAGGCACCCGGGGTGGATGGGATCTATCCAGTTATATTAAAGGAGGCAGCAAAGGAAGTAAGCAAACCCTTAGCCATAATTATGAGAGCTTCCTTGGACTCAGGGGAGGTACCCATAGACTGGAAATGTGCAAATGTGACCCCAATTCACAAAGGAGGATCAAAGGCTGACACAAGTAATTATAGACCTGTGAGCTTAACTTCTGTTCCAGGAAAATTAATGGAGGCACTGGTTAAAGAAGCACTGCAGGATCATTTAGACAAGACTTCAGTTATAGCTCAGACACAGCATGGTTTTGTTAAGGGAAAGTCTTGCCTGACCAACTTGATTGGATACTATGATGCAGTCACAAAAGAACTGGATGCAGGGAATAACTTTGATATTATATACTTGGATCTTAGAAAGGCTTTTGATACTGTTGCACATGGAAGACTGCTACACAAATTGGAGCAGTGTGACATTGGAGGCAAATTGCTGCTATGGATAAAGGGGTGGTTGAGGGGGAGAAGAGAGAGAGTGGTAATCAATGGACAGTGCTCATCGTGGACTAATGTTATTAGTGGAGTCCCTCAGGGCTCAGTGTTGGGTCCATTATTGTTTTCTGTATTTATAAATGATATTGATGATGGTATATCAAGCTTAATGTCCAAGTTTGCAGACGATACAAAGGTTGGCAGGGTTGTCAAGGACACTACTGACACTATGCTGCTGCAACAGGATCTGGAAAGGTTGAGCAGATGGGCTGAGAGGTGGCAAATGAAGTTTAACATTGACAAATGTAAAGTACTACACATGGGAAACAGCAACCCCAGAGCAACGTATCAACTCTGTGGTACTACACTGACAGTGGTAGAGAATGAAAGGGACTTGGGGGTGGTTGTGCAGGCAGATATGAAGTTCTCTGAGCAGTGCAGACGGGCTGCAAGAGTAGCTCATGGAATATTGTCAATGATATACAGGAATTTTTCCAGCTGGGATCAGGAGGTGATTATTCCATTGTATAAGGCAATGGTCAGGCCACACCTAGAGTACTGTATACAGGTCTGGAGGCCTCATTTTAAGAAGGATGTAGAGCTGCTGGAACGAGTACAGAGAAGGGCAACAAGATTAGTGAATGGAACAAAGGGGTGCTCTTACGAAGAAAGGCTAAGTTTTGCAAATTACAGTGTCTGGAGACTAGACACCAGCGAGGTGATCTGATAGAGGTGTATAAAGCCTTGAATGGTTTAAGCATGCTCAATGCTGATGGGATTCTTCCTCTAGCTCAGAAAAATCACCTGAGAGGGCATAAATTCAAATTGAGGAAAGACAGATGTAGGATAGACGTGCGGAAATTTGCCTTTAGCCAGCGGGTGGTTGGTTGGTGGAACAGACTTCCATCCCTTGTGGTGGAGGTTGATAGCCTAAATAAGTTTAAGGCTCAGCTGGACAGGTATTTTGAACGAACAGAGGGGTGAAGTGGAAGTGGGTTTTTTTTTTTTTTTGGGCTGATGCTGCATAAGCTTGCTTTCTTGCATCAAATGCCTCTACTAATGCTAATGCTAATGCTAAAACTCTAGATAATCTAGATCAGTATAGAAATAGATATTTGTCTTCAAAGAAAAGTAACATTAGACTTGAACTTCTGTAGACTGTAATTTTCAGGAAATACATATGAAGGAAGGTTGTTCCAGAAAATGGCAGTTGAATGAATAAACGAGAAGATGAAAAGTTGGTCCTGTGAGTTTGAAGTTGGATAGTAAATGGATTTTGGCTGGTGGTGGCATGTGTTCAGACTGTTTTGAAAGAGAGAGCAGGAATTATAGAAGCCAATTCAGAAGAACAGTGCCCATGGAAGTATCTGCAGAAAAGGCATGCAGCAGAAACAGTACATCTATGAGACAGAGCGGACAGATTCTGTTAGAGATGAGTCATTAATTAACCTAAAATGCCTCTTCTGAATGGAATCTAGGAGCCTGAGAGAGGTTTTGGGGGCACCGCCTCAGATGTGGGAACAATATTCCATTGTAGAGCAGATTTGCAATTTGTACAGAGTGAACAGCTGTTTGAAAGAAAAGTAACACTGAGAGCAAAAGAGAAAACCAAGTTTTTTTTGGATGCAGAGGAAGCAATATTTGTAATGTGCTTGTGCCAAGAGAGATTAGAAATCAGGATAATCCCCAAAAGAGGTATGTCATCTTGTCTAAACATCGGAGTGTCACCAAAGATAAGCACAGAAGCAGAAGAATCCTTTTGCTAGATATAAGACAGGACTGAGTTTTAGAAGGACTGAAATCAACTAAGTTGTCTTTGCCCCACTGGATAATTACCTGGAGATCAGCATTTAAGGAATTGGTAGCAGATATTCGAGAAGTTGAAGCTGATTGAGCAGGGCAAGGTTTCTCAACCTGGAAAGTGGAATGCAATGTGCTATCATCAGCAAAACTATGGGAAGGATTTCCGGTCAATAGAAGAAGGTCATTGATAGGAAAAGAACGGGGGAAAGAACTGAACCTTGGGGACACCAGCCTTAGTGGAGAAGTTAGAAGACAGAGAGAGATATCTACCATCAGTGAGTGGTCAGAGAGAAAAAACTGGAGAACCAATTACTAAAAACAGTTGGCAAACCATAAGATGGAAGCTTGTTTAGAAGACCTTTATGCCAAACACGATCGGAAGTGTTTGAGATGTCAAGAGCAACTGCTTGTGTTTCACCAAACATTTCCATTGAATTTGTCAATAAATGGGTAACATTAGCCAAAATATCATACAGAATCCATACTGGCGATTGTTGATCAGATGGAAGGTTTCTAGGTAGTTTAAGAGTTGGTGGTTAATTGATTTCTCCATTACTTTAGAAAGAGTAGAAGTAATTGCAATGGGACGATAATTGGATGGGAGAAATTTTTCACCCTCTTTAGGAACTGGCTGGATATGAGGAAATTTCCAAGCAGAAGGAAGAACACCTTTAGAATAAGAAAGTGAAAAAAGGCAACAAAGAACAGGAGTGAACACAGGTTTTGAGAACAAGTGGAGAAATACCATCTGGAACTGGGGCTTTCATAACATCAAGATTTGTCAAAATCCTTCTGACATCCTTCTGATGGAAGACCACAGGAGGTATTGAATGGAGTGTGTTGGGAATGTTGAAAGGTGTTTTACCAAGATCATTAATACATGAGTTGGAAGAAAAATGGGATGCTAGCAGGTCAGCTTTATCCTTGGCTAAAGTGACAACAGAACCATCTGGTTTTGATAGAGGTGGGAGCAGAGATGGGCAAAAGTTGTGGCCAATAGTTTTGGCAAGAGACCAGAATGCTCGGCTACCATTAGGGCAAGAATCAAATTTTCTACTCTTAGCCTATTCAAAATCTAGTTTGGGCTGATTAATAACTGCTTTACAATTGTTGTGAGCTTAGGCAGAAAATTAAACTGAAGAATTGTAAACAAGCCAATTACAATATGCACCATTCTTCTCTCGAACAGCCTTAGCACATTTATTGGAAAACCAAGGTTTAGATAAAGGACGAGATTTTAACATGGAGTGTGGAATAAAGGATCCCATTTCTACAAGAATAATTTCACTGACACGATTTGAGCAAATGTTGATATCAGAAGTTTTTAAACAGTAATCCAACCAAGGAAAAGAAGAAAAGAAATCTTTCAGGTCATCCCATTTTGCTTTCTTGTAATGCCAAACAACACGAGGTTGGGAATAGCCATGAGATAAAGGCTCCATTGGAGAAGAGACAATCACCAAGTTGTGATCTGAGGAGCCTAAAGAACCACTCACTTTGATCGTGTACTTAGAAGGGTTGTTTTTGAGAAAAAGATCAAGCGTGTTGGCTGTAGGGTTAGGATTGTCCATTATTCTGGTAGGTAAATGAACAATCTGTGCGAGGTCATTAGTAATTGCAAAAGCCTCAGCATCTCAACCAGCTGGGTCAGTGTGAATAGAAAACAGAAGCCAGCTGGAGTTATGAACATTAAAATCACCAAGGAAAATTACCTCACTGTTAGGAAATTTGGACTGGAGAAAGTCAAATTTCAAAGAGAGGAAGTCAAAGAGCTCCGAGTGGTTAGTGGAGTTGGGAGAATGGTAGAGACAACAGATGAATTTGACAGAATAAGGTAGAGAGATTTTAAGCCAAAGAAGATCGAAAAGAGGAGGTTCCAAATTACCAAGTCTCTGACAGGGAATATCGGAATGGACATAGGCACAAGTACCACCTTTGAGGAGAAAGGAATTATACAGTGAATAATTTGGACAACTGAGATGAGCAGTGGTTGAATCAACCGATAACTGAGATTCTATCAGAAAAAGTACATGGGGTTCAGCAGACTGCAAGTGCAAATGGACATCATTGAGATTAGAACTGAGACCACCTATATTTGTGAAATGAACTAGGAAGCATTTGGGAGGTTTAGATCTTTTTGCAGATAAGCTTGCTCTATTAGTTTGACAATTCGTGGTGTATTCAAAAGTAAGAAAAGTTGGGGGAGACATGCTGTATGAAGTAATGAAATTTTTGGATATGGAATACACATACACATGGTAAGAATATACCCAGATCCTTGACATAACATGGTCTCGACAATGACCCCCCCCCCCGCATACCCACTACTCAGACTCCCTCCAGTCACTATCTGGCAGAGTAGAGTAGCAAGATTATACACTAGCTGACCCGGAAGCCTCCTAGAGAGTTACCAACAGGTTCAGTCCAGTGTACTAATAGTGGCCGGCCTGCAAACACTGTTTTAGAACTGTACCCTTGAAATGTAAGGAAATTTGGATCTCACTATGGTGTTCATCATAACCTCAAAAGACATAAGTCATGTTGCATGATGGAAGAGATGGGGAAGGGTTGACCAGAACTTAGCTCTGGAGACTAAACATTGCATTGCAACTCTACAAGTGTCCTACAACTACAACTCAGTTTAATGATGAAAATTGAAAATTCCTATGCTCCTGAAATTGCTCGGCTGGCTGTTAAGTGACTGTGACTTTGTTATTGGTGACTGACTGACTGTGGCTTTGCTACTGATGACTGCAGGACTTACTGGATGCCAGGTTTAACCTAAGCTCTTTATAAGGTTTGTGCCAGTTCTAGGCTAAAATGCTCGTGTAAAGTTTTGTTGGTTGAATGGTACTGGTCTAGGGTTTTTTTTTTTTTTTGTTGGGGATTATTATCCTTAATTATCTTCTTTGGCCTTGTATATAACCTTTAATTTTTGTTAATTATGTTAATTTTTAAAAATTTAATGAGATTAGTTGCATTATTTACTTTGAAACCTCAAAGTATCATCTGTTTACCTCAGTCTGTTGAGGTTAAACTTGCGTACAGTATTTAATTTTTGTATAGTTGTATAAGATACTTTTTTTTTTTTTTTTTACTATTTTTGGCTAGAGTCTTTGGCTCGAACTTTGTTGGGCTCTTGGTGTCCCTCTTCTGCTGCCGCCAGTTGGTAGCCCTTGGTCTACCTTCCCATGATGGTAGCTAGCACATTTCCAACCTGATGATTCCGGGTAGTCAAACGGCCAGATCGTTTCTGGCCATTTCTGCAGAATCCCATATCTTAAAAGTGGAACGAGGCAGAGATGAACTAACATTCCAGGTGCCACCCTACACAAATACATACATACATAAACATCGGTTCCACCACTTTGATCCTCCAATAAGCAAGGTGGTGGTATTGCACCGGTTGATGAGAGTCATCTACCACCTTGTATTGCCTGGTAACACAGAGGGGCGGCATTCCTCCGTGTGGTGTGGGCGCCACACTTTGACCCCTGATTATGTTGGTTCACACCTGAGTGGTCACCCACAGTGTGCTTGTGCATGGGGGTTGTACCCAAGATTACTAACAGTCCCACCATCGTGAAGAGCAGAGGATTTGGCATTCACGGCCCGTCTGGACTTCACCGAAATTGGGTCCACTTGACTATGATAGATATAAGTTGGTCTGTAACCAAGTCACAAAGGAGATTAGGCAGGCAAAGGCAGACTACGAAAAATCCTTGGCAAAGGATGCAAAGAAAAACAGAAAAGAGTTCTTTACATATTTAAACTCAAGAAGGAAAGGGATGAATCAGATTGGTCCACTGGATATTGATGGTTCAACAGTTGAGGATCCTGCTCAGGTGGCTAACAATTTAAACGAGTATTTTGCATCTACATTCACGCATGAGGAGTTATTCAGGAAGGAGAATGATGTAGGTAAAGTAAACATTGGCAGTGAGCTGGATGATTTTGTAATAACTGAGAGGAAAGTGGAGGAGAGATTGTTGAGGATAAACATAAAAAAGGCACCTGGGGTGGATGGGATCTATCCAGTTATATTAAAGGAGGCAGCAAAGGAAGTAAGCAAGCCCCTAGCCATAATTATGAGAGCTTCTTTGGACTCAGGGGAGGTACCCATAGACTGGAGATGTGCAAATGTAACCCCAATTCACAAAGGAGGATCAAAGGCTGACACAAGTAATTATAGACCTGTTAGTTTAACTTCTGTTCCAGGTAAATTAATGGAGGCACTGGTTAAAGAAGCACTGCAGGATCATCTAGACAAGAATTCAGTTATAGCTCAGACGCAGCATGGTTTTGTTAAGGGCAGGTCTTGCCTGACCAATTTGATTGGATACTATGATGTAGTCACAAAAGAACTGGATGCAGGGAATAACTTTGATATTATATATTTGGATCTTAGAAAGGCTTTTGATACTGTTGCACATGGAAGACTGCTGCACAAATTGGAGCAGTGTGGCATTGGAGGCAAATTGCTGCTATGGATAAGGGGATGGTTGAGTGGCAGAAGACAGAGAGTGGTAATCAATGGACACTGCTCAACGTGGACTAATGTTATTAGTGGAGTTCCTCAGGGTTCAGTGTTGGGTCCGTTGTTGTTTTCAGTGTTTATGAATGATATTGATGATGGGATATCAAGTTTAATGTCCAAGTTTGCAGATGATACAAAGGTTGGCAGGGTTGTTAAGGACACTACTGACGCTATGCTGCTGCAACAGGATCTGGAAAGGTTGAACAGATGGGCTGAGAGGTGGCAAATGAAGTTTAACATTGACAAATGTAAAGTACTACATATGGGAAACAGTAACCCCAGAGCAACGTATCAACTCTGCGGTACTACACTGACAGTGGTGGAGAATGAAAAGGACCTGGGGATAATTGTGCAGGCAGATATGAAGTTCTCTGAGCAGTGCAGACGAGCTGCAAGAGTAGCTCATGGTGTCTTGTCAATGATAAAGAGGAATTTTTCTAGCAGGGATAAGGAGGTGATTATTCCCTTGTATAAGGCAATGGTTAGGCCACATCTTGAGTACTGTATACAGGTCTGGAGGCCTCATTTCAGGAAGGATGTGGAGCTGCTGGAACGGGTACAGAGAAGGGCAACAAGATTAGTGAATGGAACAAAGGGTTGCTCTTACGAAGAAAGGCTTAAGTTTTGCAAATTACAGAGTCTGGAGACTAGGCACCGGAGAGGTGATCTGATAGAGGTGTATAAGGCTTTGAATGGTTTGAGCATGCTCAATGCCAATGGGATTCTTCATCTTGCTCAGAATAATCAGCTCAGAGGGCATAAATTCAAATTGAGGAAGGACGGATGTCGGATAGATGTGCGGAAATTTGCCTTTGGCCAGCGGGTGGTTGGTTGGTGGAACCGACTTCCATCACTTGTTGTTGAAGTTGATAGCCTAAACAAATTTAAAGCTCAACTGGACAGGTATTTCGAACGAACGGAGGGGTGAAATGGGAGTGGTGTGTTTTTTTTTTTTTTGGCTGATGCTGAATAAGCTTGCTTTCTTGCATCAAATGCCTCTACTAATGCTAATGCTAATGCTAATAAGCAAGGTGGTGGTATTGCACCGGTTGATGAGAGTCATCTACCACCTTGTATTGCCTGGTAACACAGAGGGGCGGCATTCCTCCGTGTGGTGTGGGCGCCACACTTTGACCCCTGATTACGTTGGTTCACACCTGAGTGGTCACCCACAGTGTGCTTGTGCATGGGGGTTGTACCCAAGATTACTAACAGTCCCACCATCGTGAAGAGCAGAGGATTTGGCTGTCACGGCCCGTCTGGACTTCGCCGAAATTGGGTCCACTTGACTTGCATATCACCTGAATATCAGTTCCATCAGTGTTTTGGACTCCCAGGTAACAAGCACAGCTTATCTGGCATATCTGAGAGAATGTCTGCAACAACCTCAAGGACCCCTCAACATGTCACAATTCAATGATTACTCAATGTATAGAAATAAATTAAAATAGTAAAATGACGAAAGTAACATTCAGGGAAAAAGTTTAGAGTGCTATTCACTTAAATGTGTTTTCCTCCATAAAACAATTATAAATACTGTCAAAAAAAAATAATAATAAAAATGATTCTTAAACTTACCAGTTTCATTCTGAGAAATAGCCACATTTCCATTAATGTAAGCCTTGGTTTCAGATTTAACAAACTTGCATTTTTCATCTTCTCCATCATATGGATATTCACTTTCTGTTTCAAGACCACCTAAACGTATTATTTCTTTATAAGCATTGCTTGGCAGTCCTCCATCACATCCTTCATCTACTTTATCACAATCAACTAATTCTGGTAAAAAGAAATAAAAACACAGCATATAAATATATTTTAACTAGATTTAATAAATATTTCTGTGTGCATGCACACATATTTATGATACTTATTTTCAATTTTTAATACTTTAAAGAATAACTAATTCAAAATGATCAGATATCAAAAAAAAATTCTAAAAATTTCACCAAATATTTGAAGAAACTGCTCTTCAAATACCTACATGACAATGTAGGTTGCCTCTTATCTACAAAGAAAACATAAACAAAGATTACTAATATTTAATGAGGCTGCAAGAATGATGATTCAATTCTAGATTAAAAAAAAAAAAAAAAAAACAAGGTCAAAGGCTTGCAATGGGCATATATATATATTTAAGTACAGCCTGCAAATAAGTTATAGGAGTGCCTTTAAAAAAAAATAAGTCTTTAAAAATGTGATACAAAATGAAGTTGGAATGGAATAACTTAGTTCTGTGAGCATCTGCAAGCCAATGAATTTGAAAAAATATGATAAAATAAAAACAGTTCAAAGGTATGATAGACTCACTTAATACTATGCTGTGTTGAGATTAAAAGAAATAATTTTCCAAAGCTTGCCGAGACAAACCAGTCTTCTTTTATTCAATTTTAGCTATTGACCCAACAAGCTTCAAAAACAACTAAAATATAACAAGATAAGAAAATAAAATAAATAATGGAAGAGAAAAAGATTTCATCTGCTGGACCTCATTAGCATCTGCAAAAAAAAAAACAGGTGATACAGCATCTCAATAACCTCTAAACCTGCCATTTCCGATTCCATGCTATGCAAACCTTTATCAAAGAAAAAACTTATCCAGTGAAGATTGAAACCAAAATAAAGCCTGAAAGAACTTAAAATATAAACCCAGACATTACCCTCTTAGTGAAACTGAATTTAATTATAATGAAATGCTATTTAATTATCTTTTTACATTTTAAGGCTGTAAGGGGACTATATTATCTTGGAAAGCTTTGGTATACTTTTATTATAAAATTACTCGGAAGCAAGTCTAAAATTATTTAGTAATTCTTGAATATTCTGTACACTTGCACTTTTCAAAATGAAAGTACTAGAACTTATTTTTAATGATCCTTATGTTAGTTATATTTCAAATTTACTAATTAAACTGAGGATATTTATTTGATTCACTTTATATGCAATTTTAAGTATAAGAAGAAACTTACCTTCATTATTCTATTTTTTTTTTTTAAATTACTACTTGGGTGTAACACACACAATAAAATTACTCGCAATCCTGAATTTTAGCACCCAAGAAACAAGTTGCATCCCACTCCCTCAGTCTAAATGGAAAATGGCTACCGAATCATTACAAATCTCAGAATATTGAGATGTACCACCAATTTCAAGAAAGATGCAAAAAGGGTTACTAATTAAAATAGCTTAGTCCAGAACTTTAAGACAGCTGAGTTGTATTCATGGACAAGCTAAACTTTAATACAAATTAGATGGGGCTTTAAATTTGACAGTACAGGAACCAGTAGCAGAAAGTGATCACAGACTTCTATGGTGGACGATGAAAAGAGAGAGATAGAAGTAGTTATAGGCGAAGGAATGGGTTATAATTTCAGGAAAGGAAATTACAATGCCTTAAGATGCTACGTGACCTCAATTAACTGGGCAGATATCGCACAGAGAGTGAATACAATTGAATTATAGTATACCTTTAAAATATTAATCACAGAAGCTTTGAATGCATATATACCATTAAAAAACTACTCCACAAGTATTCCAAGCTGGATGAATAATGAAGTTGCCAGATTACTTGAGCAGAAAAAGACGGCATGGAAAAGTTACAGAGCAATAAAAAGTGCTCCTATAACAGCTACAAACTGATCTGTAACAGTGCCACAGAAAAGGTTAGGTTGGCAAATGCAGATTATGAGAAATGCTGGCAATGAGAGCAAAGGGGGTGATAAGGAATTCTTCACATACATATATATATGCAAAGAAGAGAAGGAAAAACCACATCAGACCCTTATGTAATGGATGTCAGATAGTATTAAATACCCAGTTGATGTTGCAGATGAACTCAACATTTACTTTGCATCTATATTTACAGAAGAAAAACCCTTTATGTCAAAGAAAAATTATGGGAGTGAAGTTGAAAAATGTGTAATTAATGATGTTGAAATTTCATGATTATTTAATGAAAAAACTTTCAAGCCTACAGGCCAGTCTGGGGTTGATGGCATATACCCTATAATCTTAAGGGATTATAGGGAATGGTTCAATGCACTCACTTGCCTCAATGGCAAGTGAGTGCATTGAAAAAAATTGAGGCTAATTATAAGAGCATCACTGGACTTGGGAGTGATTCCATTGGATTGGAAAAGTGTCAATGTATCTCCAACACATAAGGACAGTCAGTCTACCTTCTGCAGTAGGGAAAATCATGGAGGCAATGAACAAGGGTGGAATTCAGGATCATTTAGATAGAAATCAAATTCCGAAGGATACTCAGCATGGTTTTGTAAAGGGAAAATTATGTTTAACAAATCTGGTCGGCTATTTTGGCAGGGTCACTCAAGAGCTGGATTTAGGGAATAATTTTGATATTGTTTATTTGAATTTCAGCAAAGCATTTTACTCAGTCCGACATGGGCAGTTACTTTATAAGCTGGAACAGGTTGAATAGCAGGATGGCTTCAGGGCAGGAGGCAGAGATAAATGGTTATTCCTCAGATTGGATTGATGTAAGAAGTGAGGTTCCCTCACTTCTTACATCACTGTTGTTTTTGATTTTCATAAATGACATCAATGAAGAAATAGAGAGCATGATGTCTAAATTTGCAGATGCAGTAAAGATTGGTAGAGTAGTTAATAATCACTTCTAAGCAGAGCTTCTTTAGAGTGACCTAGAGGGTTCACTCTAAAGTTAGAAAAATGGCAGCTAATGCTTTAATCCAGCAAAGTGTAAGGTATTACACCAGAGGAACAGTAACCCCAAAATAACTTATACACTTGATGGAGTTAAACTAAAGCTAGAAGTGGAAGAAAGAGACTTGGGTATTATGATACGGTCAGACATTAAATTTTCCAAGAATTGTAGGCAAGTTGCAAGGAAGGCCCATGGTGTCCTATCGATAATTTATCAAACATTTGCTAGTAGAGATACATCATAATCCCATTATATAAGGCTATTATTAGACCACACTTGGAATACTGTGTTCATTGAGCTTTGAGACATTGAGACATTGAGCTTCTTGAAAAGGTCCAAAGATGGGTAACTCACCTGGTGAGATCAGCAAAAGGGCGTCCATATGAGGAAAGACTTCGAATATGTGGGTGCAGAGCTTGGAAACTAGGCACCTTAGAGGAGACTTGATTGAGGTGTTTAAGGCTCTGAGAGGTATAATTAAAATGAATGAGGATGAAATTTTCACAGTTATAAATTATTCTAGAACAAGGGGCCATAAATTCAAGTTATGTGAGGAAATGTTTAGATTGGATTGCAGGAAGTTTTATTTTAGCCAGCAAGTTATAAATTACTAGAATAAGTTATCTATGTGGGCTGTAGAGGCTGACAGTTTGGGGAAATTCAAAGGTCGGCTGGAAAGTTATCTATGGGTGGAGGGAAACACATAGGTTGTCTATTTCCTTTTCTTTTATTTTTTTTTAAATTTTTCTTATTATTATTTTATTCTTTTTTTTTTTTTTTTTTCCGGCTGGCACAGCATAAGCCATAGGCTTCCTTGCACCATGTAGCCACTGCTAATACTAAATCACCATCGTGGGGTCGGGAACTTTTTTTTTTTTCACACATGTTCTCATACAATCAATAGTCTGATAAGTTCAATGTGAACATCTCACATAATAATTTATGTGAGAATTCCATAAATATAATTTATATTTATGGAATTCCAGTGAATCTTCACTCAAAAGAAGTTATACCAGAATTCCATAAATATAAATGTAAGACATCTGTATTTACTATCAGACTATTGTCATACAAGAGCATGCATGAAAAATGTTCTTGATTAAGCCTGGGAAGCAACATTAAATGGTGATGGCATGACATTGAAGAAATTCTGGAAGAAAACTTCAATATCTGAAGGCTGTAAGAAGCATTGTTGCAGCATGGAAAGAAGACTCAATTGGCTGCTTGAAAATTTCTGTAGCCAGTATTTAGAATTAGCAGTGGCAAATTATGCAAAAAAGCAAGCTTAAAGCATCAGCCAAAAAAAAAAAACGACACCTCTCATTTCACCTATTCATTCCTTCCAATAGTTTGTTGTCTAGTTCTTCCTTGAATTTATTTAAGCTATCAACTTCCACACAAACAGATACAATCAACCACCAGCTGGCTACAGGCAAACTTCCGCACACCTCAATTTGAATTTGTGCACTCGTGTGTGTGTGTGTGTGTGTGTGTGTGTGTGTGTGTGTGTGTGTGTGTGTGTGTGTGTGTGTGTGTGTGTGTGTGTGTGTGTGTGTGTGTGTGTGTGTGTGTGTGTGTGTGTGTGATGAGAAGAGGAAGAATCCCATCAGTACTGAGCTTGCTCAAGCCATTCAAAGCCTTAAACACTTCAATCAGATCACCTCACAGGTGCCTAGTGTCCGGACACTGCAATTTGCAGAACTGAAGCCTTTCTTGCCAAGATTACCCCTTTGTTGCCCTCATCAATCTTGTTGGCTTTCTCTGTACTTGTTCCAGCAACTCTCTCCTTTCTAAAATGATGCTTCCATACCTGAAAACTATATTCAAGATGCAGCCTAACTATGGCCTTGTACAAAGGGATAATCACTTCCTAATCTCTGCTAATAAAATTCCTGTATATCATTGACAAAACCCCATGAGCTTTCCTGGCAGCCTGTCTGCATTGCTCAGAAAACGTCATATCTAATTGCGCAATTACACTCAGATCTTTCATTCAGTTGGTACAATACTCTTCAGTTACTGCTACCCATATGCAGTAATTTGCATTTATCAATGTTAAACTTCGATTGCCATTTCTCAGCCCATCTGGCTAACTTTTCTAGATCCTGTTGCAGTAGCATACAGTCTTGGACATTAACCATCCTTCCAACCTCTGTATCATCTACAAACTTGGACATTAAGTCTGATATGCCTTCATCAATATGTTTATCACTGATAAACATAGAAAACAACAATGGCCTAACACTGAACCCTGAGGAAGTCCACTAATAACATTAGTCCATGAAGAGCAATGTCCATTTATTGCCACTGTCTGTCTTCTCCCACTCAACCATCCCTTTATCCATAACAGCAACTTGCCCTTAATGCCTCACTGCTACAGCAGTCTTTTACATGCAACAGTATCAAAAGCTTTCATAAAATCCAAGTAAAATATAATCCAAACAAAATATCAAAATTATATTTTGCATCCAGTTTCTTTGTGACCACATCATAGTATCAACAAAATTGGTCAAACAAGATTTTCTCTTAACAAACCCATGCTGTGTCTGAAGTATAATTGTGGCCTTATCTAGATGATCCTGCATTACTTCTTTTACTAGTGACTCCATTATTTTCCCTGGAACAGGAGTTAAACTAACAGGTCTGTAATTACTCATGTCACCCTTTGATCCCCCTTTATGAATTAGGGATACGTTCGCACGTCTCCAGTCCACAGGGACCTTCCCTGAATCCAAGGAAGCTCTCATAATTATGGCTAAAGGGTTGTTTACTTCCTTCGCTGCCTCCCTTAATATAAGTGGATAGATCCCATCCACCCCAGGTGCCTTTCTTATGTTTAACTTCAATAATTTCCAACCGTCCAGCAAGACATTGAAGATCAGGCTATTATTAATTGATAAATTATCTCTCTCTCGATTAATCAATGGGTTTATAAGTGGATAAGGAGGAATGTTGAAGACCTAGCTCAGTCCCATAAAGGGGAGCTCACCGCAGAAAACCTTCAATAGTTGGAGTCTCTGATCAAACATGAATGTCAACAGGATAATCATATGACAAATATAGATCAATAATTCTGTATCATTTAACAAAGTGAAGAGATTGGCTGCATGATCATCCCTCCATAGAACAAACAGAGCATATGAACTGCCAGTATGAAAACATTCATGTCTTACTTAAAAAACTATTAATGAGCAGGAGAAAGACTGCAACACAGACAAGACTGGATATACTTTTTTGCCAGGAAGAGGTCAAGAATGGAATTGGAAACAGATGTAGCTTCAGCTTCACCCACAGCCAAATCTTCAAAAGTTATTATGGAAGGAGACTTTCCAAAAGTTAAAATCACTCCCACCTCATCTTTTTAGCTAAAGACATTTTTAGCAGTAAATTTACAGTATCAATTATATGTACTTAGCAATATGAAGTTCTCTGAGCAGTGCAGACGGGCTGAAAGAGTAGCTCATGGAGTATTGTCAATGATATACAGGAATTTTTCCAGCAGGAATAAGGAGGTGATTATTCCATTGTATAAGGCAATGGTCAGGCCACACCTAGAGTACTGTATACAGGTCTGGAGGCCTCATTTCAAGAAGGATGTAGAGATGCTGGAAGAATGTACAGAGTAATGTATAGAAGGATGTACAGAGAAGGGCAACAAGATTAGTGAATGGAACAAAGGGGTGCTCTTACGAAGAAAGGCTAAGTTTTGCAAATTACAGTGTCTGGAGACTAGGCACCAGCGAGGTGATCTGATAGAGGTGTATAAAGCCTTGAATGGTTTAAGCATGCTCAATGCTGATGGGATTCTTCCTCTAGCTCAGAAAAATCACCTGAGAGGGCATAAATTCAAATTGAGGAAAGACAGATGTAGGATAGACGTGCGGAAATTTGCCTTTAGCCAGTGGGTGGTTGGTTGGTTGGCGGAACAGACTTCCATCCCTTGTGGTGGAGGTTGATAGCCTAAATAAGTTTAAGGCTCAGCTGGACAGGTATTTTGAACGAACAGAGGGATGAAGTGGCAGTGGGTTTTTTTTTTTTTTTTTTGGCTGATGCTGCATAAGCTTGCTTTCTTGCATCAAATGCCTCTACTAATGCTAATGCTAATATTAGCATTGTACAATATGGTATTATAAAGTATGGTTTTCTGTAAAATAGTTCAACTTCTGATAGTATTGGAATGAATTAAACCTTTAACACATTAACATATATTTCATATACTCTATTAATGATCATTTTGGTTTACAATCTTTTTCATATAACCAATTAATTTCATGGACTCATTAATTGAGAGATCACAATATATACATATACAGTGGAACTTCTCTATTACGAACTTCTATTTAACGAATTTCTCTATATTACGAATTTTTTCGCAAAACATTGCACCTTGAAACGAAATTACATGTAAAATTAACCCCATATAGCGAAGTGTTAGTCTCTCTATAACGAATTTTTAAAAATATACGACCTCCTTCCCTCCGAAATTACGCATTAGCATCTGGAATTAATCATTCTTTTAGTGAATACTTGTGGTCATTGACGCCCGTAGGAAGGTCTTTGTTTCATTTTTGTTACAGTTATAAAACCAAATGGGTTTTCTTAAAAGTGGTCATAAACTTTACAATAAATAGGATAGATTTGTAAATTGATGTTGGCTCAGGGGAAAACGAAATTCGCTGCGGTAAGCCTTTAGCGTGCTGCGGCGGCAATACATAGAATGATGCCATAGTCGATTTTTAGTAACGAACGCCTACTGAGTGACATTCGCTTCTCACCTCAACCGTACCACGTGACCTTCCTGTCAATCATTAGATGATATGTCCGTTCTCATCTAACTGGACTCCTAGTAGATGGTTTTCATGAAAAAAAATTTTTTTTTATTTAGTTCTTTTAGAACAATCTGTCATCAATCACATAGGCTATATGCTCTGGTATTTTTTTTTTTTTTTTTTTGAAAAGTAACATACAGCATACATTAACCGTAAATTTTATATATGAATGAAAGTCGTATATTTCTTCAAAGTGATTGATAGGAAAAGTCACGTGATACTGTTGAATTGGCAAGCAAACGTCATTGAGTAGGCGGTACCTGTACTAACAATTCACTACATGGCCAGCGCAGCGAAGTTTGCGGTGTATGTATCGGCAAGAGCTACAGTCCAGTGATTTTTACATTTGGGGAAAAAATGTCGAAGAGAAAATGTTTAAGTATTAATGATAAAGTAAAGATTCTTCATGATATTGACCAGAGTTTTAAGAAAAAAGATATTGCGGAGAAATATGGCATACCTGCAAGCAGCTTATCTACGATTTTAAAAAATCGAGAATCAATTTTAAATGCAATTGAAGGAGCAGTAGACAAGAAGCGAATTAAGTTGTGTATATACGAAGATGTTGATAAAGCTGTTCTAAAATGGGTGCAAATGATACGTGAAAAGAATATACCAATATCGGGTCCAATAATTAAGCAACAAGCTCTGAAATTTGCACAGTCCCTGGGACATACAGAATTTAATGCGAGCACTGGATGGCTAGATAAATTTAAGAAGCGCCACAGAATTGTGGAAAAGGTTATTTGTGGAGAAAGTGTTAATGTAAGTGAAGAAGATTGCAACAGTTGGAGGAACAATACCTTAAAGAAGATTTTGGAAGAATATGAACCTAAGGATGTTTTTAATGCTGACGAAATGGGTTTATTCTTTAAATGTTTACCGAATAGAACTCTTGCTTTTAAAGATGATAAATGTTTTGGCGGAAAGCAAAGAAAGAATCACTGTGCTAGTTTGAGCAAATATGACAGGAAGTGAAAAATTAAGACTTTTAGTAATCGGAAAATCAAAAAACCCAAGATGTTTTAGAGGCACAAAATCTTTGGAAGTTGACTACACCTTTAATAAAAAAAGCATGGATGACCAGTGATATCTTTGAAGACTGGATATTAAAACTAGACAAGCGTATAACAAAAGAAAAAAGGAAAATCGTGTTGGTAATTGACAACTGTCCAGCACATCCTGCCAGACTTAAAAGTGTGAAGTTATTGTTTTTACCACCAAACGTGACGTCGAAACTCCAGCCAATGGACCAAGGCATAATTAAAAATTTTAAATTTCATTATCGAAAGAGAATAATAATGAAGATTGTCAATGCGTTATCAGAAAATAGAAACTTGGAATTTACAATTAACCTTAGAGATTGCATCTCTGAACTGGCAAAAGTTTGGACAAACGATGTCACTGAATACACTATTCAAAATTGTTTTTCGAAAGCGGGATTTGCATTGAATGCAGAAGTCGAACATCAACTGGATGAACAAGATGAACTGCCCCTTTCACAACTGAAAAACTTTTGGAAAATATTAGAATCGTCCGGAAACATCGAAAATGAAATAACACTGGATAGTTATGTTTATGTAGATCAAGACCTGACTACAACAGAACATCCAAATGAAGATGAAATACTGCTGAACAGTGTTAGACACGACCATGATCACGAAGAAATTAACGATGACACTGAAGACACATCAGAACAACCCGTAAAGAAATGATTAACGCTTTTATAACGGTTCGTATGGGTCTACAGTTTTGTGAAAATGTTCCTGATAATGTTTTTAATGCTCTGAACAAATGTGAGGTTTTCTTTGAGAATCAGACAATTTTTTAATTGTACTGTGCAAACGAAAATTACGGATTTTTTTTAATTTGTGATACTTACTGGCGAAAATTGTGTAAGCGTAATTTAAATAAGTGTTTTTGAAATAAAATACATTAAAAATAAATGTAGATTCATTTTCATTTTCTAATTAAATAACAATGGCTTGGGTAAAGAAAGCCTGCACGAGAACGACGACAAACGTCGGATAACTTACGCAGTAAATTAGTTTGCCGATACGGCACTCTAGCGCTGCTCACTCGGTAAACAGACGGTAGGTGTTATCGGACTGGAGCAAAGTACCGATGTTATCGTGTGTTGTGTTCGCGCACCAATCAGCACGTCGTTTGCCACGCCTACCTGTCAATCAGTATATCGTTCTCGACTTTGCTCCAGACCGTTAACACCTACCGTCTGTTTACCGAGTGAGCAGCACTAGAGTGCCGTATCGGCAAACTAATTTTCCGCGTAAGTTATCCGACGTTTCTCGTCGTTCTCGTGCAGGCTTTCTTTACCTTCGCCAATAACAATTTCTAATAAAAAAGATATTCTCTGTATAACGAAATTTCTCTATAACGAATTTTTTCGCTGGATTTATAGAATTCGTTATAGAGAAGTTCGACTGTACTTTACAACTTTTAGAAATCTCTATCTGAATAACTTTGAATATAGATCGAACTGAAAAGTGCTGGATCCCTTCTTCCAAATTATTATTAATTCGGAAGAAGGGATCCAGTACATTCCAGTGCCACACGATGCAAAGGGAAAATTATGCACATCATTACAAAATGCAATAAAAGATATTTTAAAATTATTTTCTTCATTTATATGTTCCAAAATTCTTTTATTATCCCCCCACCCCCATGAAACAAGTTGGAGTCATGGAAAGTCCCTAGATGCATTGCTGGGCAGCTACAAAGTAGAAGGCAGAGTGTTGTGATTAACAGTTACTCTTCAGATTGGGCTAATGTAAGAAGTGGGTTCCCCCCCCCAAAGTTCAGTACTAGGACCAATATTTTTGATTTTTTGAAATGATATTGAAGAGGGAATAAAGGGTGGGATGTCAAAATTTGCAGAAAATGTCAAGATTGGTAGTGTAGTTAATGATCAGTTCCAAGCAGAGCTTTTTTAGGGTGACTTAGAGTGAATATCACGGATGGTCAGAAAAGTCGCAGCTGTGTTGTAATGCAGCAAAATGGCTGCTATTCCCATGTCTTACACGTGGGAATAATAACTCCAAAGTAACTTCAAGGGATGCAAAGAAAAACAGCAAAGAGTTCTTTACTTATGTAAACTCTAGAAGGAAGGGGATGAATCAGATTGGTCCACTTGATATCAATGGATCAACTGTTGATGATCCTGCTCAGGTAGCTAACAAACTGAATGAATATTTTGCATCGACATTCACACATGAGGAGTTATTCAGCGAGGGGAATGCCAGAGGTGTATCCAACTCTGGCAGTAAGCTAGAGAATCTTGTAATAACTGAGAGTAAAGTGGAGGAGAAATTGTTGAAGATAAATACAAGAAAGGCACCTGGGGTGGATGGGATCTATCCAGTTATATTAAAGGAGGCAGCAAAGGAAGTAAGCAAACCCTTAGCCATAATTATGAGAGCTTCTTTGGACTCAGGGGAAGTACCCATGGACCGGAGATGTGCAAATGTAACCCCAATTCACAAAGGAGGATTGAAGGGCGACACAAGTAATTATAGACCTGTTAGTTTAACTTCTGTTCCTAGAAAATTAATGGAGGCACCGGTTAAAGAAGCACTGCAGGATCATCTAGACAAGACTTCAGTTATAGCTCAGACAGCATGGTTTTGTTAAGGGGAAGTCTTGCCTGACCAATTTGATTGGATACTATGATGCAGTCACAAAAGAACTGGATGCAGGGAATAACTTTGATATTATATACTTGGATCTTAGAAAGGCTTTTGATACTGTTGCACATGGAAGACTGCTATTTGGTTTTTTTTTAGGAGCATTAGCAACTAAGGCCATATTGCTCCGGGATATGCGGTGGTCATTCCCTGACCTTTCCGCATCCTCCGTATTTGGTGGTGACGGGCTCGAACCCCGGTCTAATCAAGAAGCGTGTGCTACGCACTGCTGTTCCTTCCCACCTGGCTACGGAGGCACCATACATGGAAGACTGCTGCACAAATTGGAGCAGTGTGGCATTGGAGGCAAATTGCTGCTATGGATAAAGGGGTAGTTGAGGGGGGAGAAGACAGAGAGTGGTAATCAATGGACACTGCTCATCGTGGACTAATGTTATTAGTGGAGTCCCTCAGGGTTCAGTATTGGGCCCATTATTGTTTTCTGTATTTATAAATGATATTGATGATGGTATATCAAGCTTAATGTCCAAGTTTGCAGACGATACAAAGGTTGGCTTGGGTTGTCAAAGACACTACTGACACTATGCTACTGCAACAGGATCTGGAAAGGTTGAGCAGATGGGCTGAGAGGTGGCTAATGAAGTTTAACATTGACAAATGTAAAGTACTACATATGGGAAACAGCAACCCCAGAGCAACGTATCAACTCTGTGGTACTACACTGACAGAGTTTTCTGAGCAGTGCAGACGGTCTGCAAGAGTAGCTCATGGTGTATTGTCGATGATATATAGGAATTTTTCTAGCAGGGATAAGGAGGTGATTATTCCCTTGTATAAGGCAATGGTCAGACCACACCTAGAGTACTGTATACAGGTCTGGAGGCCTCATTTCAAGAAGGATGTAGAGATGCTGGAACGAGTACAGAGAAGGGCAACAAGATTAGTGAATGGAACAAAGGGGTGCTCTTACGAAGAAAGGCTTAAGTTTTGCAAATTACAGTG
Organism: Mastigoproctus giganteus; assembly: GCF_048544385.1. NCBI lineage: Eukaryota > Metazoa > Arthropoda > Arachnida > Uropygi > Thelyphonidae > Mastigoproctus > Mastigoproctus giganteus. Next base: position 208,571,143 of record NC_143577.1, read on the forward strand.
TCTGGAGACTAGGCACCGGCGAGGTGATCTGATACAGGTGTATAAAGCCTTGAATGGTTTGAGCATGCTCAATGCTGATGGGATTCTTCCTCTTGCTCAGAATAATCACCTGAGAGGGCATAAATTCAAATTGAGAAAAGACAGATGTAGGATAGACGTGAGGAAATTTACCTTTAGCCAGCAGGTGGTTGGTTGGTGGAATAGACTTCCATCCGTTGTCGTGGAAGTTGATAGCCTAAATAAGTTTAAGGCTCAGCTGGACAGGTATTTCGAACGAACAGAGGGGTGAAGTGGAAGTGGTTATTTTTTATTTATTTATTTTTTTTTTTTTTGTTTTGGCTGATGCTGCATAAGCTTGCTTTCTTGCGTCAAATGCCTCTACTAATGCTAATGCTAATGCTAAACTTATACACTTGATGGGACTGAACTAAAAACAGTAGAGGAAGAAAGGGATTTGGGAGTTACAACAGACAGAAATGAAGTTCTCTGGGCAAATGTTGACAGGTAGCAAGAAAGGATGCAAGGTGTCCTATCAATTATTTATTGAACATTTAAGAGGTTATAATGCCACTGTATAAGGCAACTACAAGGCTGCATTTGAAATACTGTGTTTAAGTATAAGACCACACCTAAAAAAAAGACAAGGTCCCAAAGGGCATCCGTATCAGCAGAGAATTTGAACATGTGGACTACAAATCTTGTAGACATTGAGAGGAGAATGTAAAATGAATGCAGAGCAAAATTCTCACTGTTATAAATGATTCCAGAACGATTGGCCATAAATTAAAATTATGGGGAAAGAGGTTTAGAGCTGCCTTCCATGGGTTGTTGAGGCTAAGAACTTGGGGAAATTGAAAAGTCAAGCTGATAGGTACATAGGTAACTAAATGAGGAGGAACTCAAATAGGTATTTTACTTCATTTTATTATTTATTTATTACTATTATTTAATAAATTAATAAATAATTTTTTTGGATAGTACATCATTTGGCTAATATTACTAATATAAATGACTGAAATCTAGGGCAAAAAAAAAGTAAACTTCCCATAAAACTCTAAAATACACAATTTCCTGACACCTTCTGAGAAGGCTGGACAAGTTGGCAGGTAAGAATATACTACAAATACAATATAAATTCTAAATACCTTGCTCAGACAATGAAATAAGCTTCTTTTTTTTTAATGCCCACTGTCCTTCAATATTTCCAGTTGTAGAGAAAGCCCAACATGATCCACATTCACCCTAAAAGAAATGCAAATATTTTGTCTTTAAGAATAGCAAGATAATATTTGTATAATTGCTATGTGTGTACACACACACACACACAAAGAAAAATTGGTGAGAAAAAAAAAAAGTTTTAATCCAGTATTTTAACCTCTCTGAACAAAGTAATCACATTTCTTCTTCTTCCTTTCTTAAAATTGACTATAAACTTGGTAACCACAAAGCTGTTCTGTATATCACAGAAGTAATAACGATACAAAAATAACATAATGAAAACTCACAAACTGCATAACTGTATTATCACTTTAGTCAATCCTGACCAGTCACTGGCTCCCAACCCTAACTCCAGTCTACTGCTTAGTTGGTCAGTTGGCTGGCTGGATGGGAATTTTACTGCAACACTGAATATGTTAGTCATATTGCACCGCCTCCTATTGTATTATTTGTGATCTTTTTATTATATATTATGCCTGTACAAGTGTGTGCTTGCTGAAAATTTACATGTTGTGGGTTGAAAAACTAGCACTGTATAACTAAACTATATACACTAAGGACACAAATAAAAATAATGTGAAAAAGAATTTTAAGGCTCAGCTATTTATATGGACATTTGACATGTACATAGCATTTGTTATTTATGAATTATTGATGATCCTAATCTGTCAGGAATGTTTGAGATATTCTGTTAATTAAATGCATCATTATTACATCCTAATCTGTTATACCAAATGAGTGCAGAGGCCATTAAAGTAGTACAAATGGGTCCACCTGACCACCAGCCTTCCAGTCACTATTTTCTTCTATGCTATGCTATTTCCTATTATATTTTTAGTCCTAGCTAGGGCAAGCCCTCCCTCTTTCACCTAATGCTTGCTTGCTTTGTACTATTAATCTATCCTCTTTGTTTGCCTTGGGGGTTGATCACCATTCATTTTTGCTTGAGAAATTTGTTTTGCTAATCTACCCTTCTCCCATTCCATTCTACGAGCCAATACCATCTTGTTTGCTTCACTTATTTTTGATTGGATATTTGTCACCCCAATTTTTTTTCTAATTTCTTAATTTGTAACATGGTCTTGCTGTTGCTTCCATTAATTTTTCTTAGATAGTATGAATCAGAGCTGTGCTACTCAATATTTTCGTTTGATTCTTTTAATTGCGTTAATTTGATTTTTAATTGTTTTTAATTGTTTTAAATTGATTTGTATTGTGTTAAATTGATTATTTAATTTTTTATTTTTTACTCTAATGTACCGGTAAGTTTGCCGATTTTTTCGTTTTTTCCGTTTTAATTTCTGGAGGGTATCATACGGCAGGGTTCTACGCACTATATTGAGGTATACTCCTCTTATTATTTTACTAATATTAATTTTTCTTAAAACTCATTATTTTTATATAGAGCACAAGTACAGAAGGCAAATAATTTGGTATGTCTGTCACATTTTTGTATCAGTTTCATCAAGGTATGCAATTCTGTGTGTTGTTAGTAGAGTATGGAACCATGATTATCTATTTAAAGGCTGCTTTCATATCATGGTTTCAGGTGCCTTGTCTATTGAAACTGGAAATTATCCATAGGTTGAAGTTTTGCCTATGCAGAGGTATATAACTGAGGAAAACAAGGAACTAGTTTTGCATGTCAGTGTGGGCTTTACTGTAGAGGTAGGCAGATGTTGTGCATATAAATTCATTGTTGTTGAGAGGTAAATGTCAGGTTTTTTTGTTTTTTTTATCAAAATATACAAAGTGCAAAGAATAAGATTCCTGCTTTAGTGGATTTATTGTCTAATGAAAATTAAGATGCTATTGCTTGCTCAGAGTCTCAGCTGACAGATGATGATTTTAGTGCCTTGTGTAAGAAGTTTTAGTATGTCATCTACATGTCATCATAGGATTTGAGAAAGGTATTTTTTTCTGTATGTGTTGTGAGCTTAGTTTTTAATGATTTACAAGTTTTAGCCATGTCTGTTCAGAGATTTTATTTGTAGAATTATCTTTGTTGTCATCTACCTTTTAGCTTGGAATACTGGATTATGAGGTGGCTGTCTACTTTTCCATCAGTGTGGAACTTTCTAAGGCTGCACTTAATCTTCTGACCAATATTGATGATTTTATGAGTCCACGGAATTTTATTCAATGGAAAACTTTTTAGCCAATTGCTGTGTAGGGAATCCTGTATTGTGGTCATTATTATCTAGGAATAAGTGCCACCCATGCAGAGGTGTTTTCTTTAAAAGAAAATGATTGCTTAGCTCTGTGACATGTGCTGATCAGTTGACACTACGTGTTGGTCAATGTGTTGAATTGTGTCCTGTTGAATATAGCACTGGATGTCATTGGACTGGTCTCTAACTTGGTTTGGTTATGGTGACTGTTGTCCCCTCCCCCCATTTTTTGGATAATCTTGTGTCATATAATTGTCATATGCTTGTGCAGTGCGTAACTTTTATTTGTAAGCTCCTCTATACAAGTGTACTAGAATAGAATGTAGTCTAATTTTAGTTTTTTTGAGCAATAAAATGAATTTATATTTATTCATACATGTATGAATAAATATAAATATGTATATATATGTATGAATTCTCCTTACTTAGCTCTAAGCTCCATAGGATAAAATAGGCTTAAACTGTTAAACAGCTCATTTTTGTCTTTTGGCTAATTCCCTTTAGCCCAAATGAATTTGTTTAATTGATTTTAATTGGTTTCACTTCTTGTTGTGCTTATTCTATTGCTTATTTTCACATCTTATTTTACACCTTCATTAAAGACTGGTCCTAGATACACAAAATTACTAACAAGTTCTGATTTTTTGATTATTTAGTCTATAATATAAAATTGCCTTGTCTCTCCTAACTTTCATAACTTTTATTATAAAAACTGATTGTTTTCTGTATAACTAAATGTACTTCATAATATTAAACATTATTATTTTTGAAAAATATATTAAACATGTAATGCAGTAATCTTTATAAATTTTTATTTGAAAATTCTTAAAAAATTACCTTCAAATATCTGATACTTAATTATGCCATTCATTATGCGACAAACTTTCAAATTAGAAACAGCACAGTTTTTTTACTTAAATTTGTTAAACTCCAACCAGTTTTCATTGTTTTAGGAGATTGCCTACTTACTTGATCTTTCACTTCAGTAACTGCATTATGATCTCTCCAGTCAAAAGATTCAGGGATGGAACCTTCAGGAATTACAGCTAAAGGTAATTCATCTCCTGCTTGAGCAAGGTCTGGCCTGAACCCAAGATGTTTCTTGAATTCTTCCTCTAAAATACGAAATGTCAGAGAAACACCTGAATTACCTTATTTTGAATTAGAAAATATTACTGATACAATTTAACATTACATACTGATACATAATGTAATTAGTTTAATTTTTATTCTTCCTTCTATTTGAATATAGTAAAACCTTGCTGACTTGATATCACAGTAAAAGTTGATGGCACGTCTTAAGTAGGAAAATACAGCTTTATAAACTGCTCTACCATTAATATCCAGACACCTGTATAACTATAAATAACATATCTACAAACAACAGGAAAACTAATATCATGTGCTAAAACAATTAGCCTTTATGACTGACTCTAGTCTCCATGGGAGACTTTCCACCAATTTTTTTTTATGGTCTCCAATATTTTTCGCCTTTTGGCCTTTAAAGCAGCAACCAGTTCAGCTCTATTTCCTAGGAATTCGCTATAGGATTGCGATCAGAGTCTAGGTTGGCTAGTCCAACTTTTCGATGCTCACATTCTCGTAGCATGAGCAGTATGACATGGAGAGTTGTCCTGCTGATAGAGGTATAGGCCTTCCTTAACATGCTGCCACAATGTATGTTAGCATACATTGTGGCAGCATGTTACAATGTATGTTAGCATTATTGTCCAAGACATGTAGACAGACCCCAGCATTCATGGTTTTGTCCAAATCAACCAATGATCCCAGGCCAAACCACAGAAAACAGCCCCAGCTGCTGCTGCCAAACTTCACTCTTGGGTCAATACAGTCCAGGCATCTGACACACCCAGGCACAACCATAAGATGGTAGACCATGTACCATGACTTGTCATTCCAAAGCACAGTTTTCTATTGGTCTATAGTCCAAGAATGGTGTGCCTTGCACCAAGCTAGACAGCATCTGGTATTAGTAGCTTGTGGATGGCTGCATGACCTGGTAATCGATATCACACAACATCTTGTGCACTGTAATGGTGCTGGCATATGTCCCAATCATTTCACTGAGGGAACTGCATGTGCTGCAACAACATGGACCCGCATTCCGAGAAGACAATTCTTTGCAGGGCTCTCTTGTTACATTATGTCTGTTTCAGAAGTTTTCAGGGTCATTTTGTGATGATTTCAGCAACAGACAACTTCCATTTTTTTGCAGATCACCTCACCAATCATTGATCTAGTGATCTTCATTCAGTGCCACTGAAATGTCACGTACAGACCAAATGCTTATGTGGCACCCTATTATCATTCCACACTGAAGTCTGTTAATTCCTGTGATCATGGCATCTTGCATTCACAATCACACTACTGTCTCCTGGAAGGTCTATGAGCATATTTATAGTTGTTAGTTAGTTAGTTAGTTATTTGGTTTTTAGGAGCATTAGCAACTAAGGCCATATTGCTCCGGGATATGCAGGTGATCATTTCCTGACTTTTCCACATCCTCCGTATTTGGTTGTGATGGGCTCGAACCCCGGTCTAATCAAGAAGCATGTGCTACGCACTGCTGCTCCTTCCCACCTGGCTACGGAGGCACCTTTATAGTTGTGTCTGCCGACCGGGCTAGCCAGCTAGGTAAAGTGCCTGCCTGGCAAAGGTCGCGGGTTCGATTCCCGCCTCGGGCTTGGATCACAGTAAAATGCAAAAACTTTGGAAGGTGCAATATGGCCATAGAAGCTGATGCGCCAACAACTAACAAAAAAAAAAAAAAAAAAAAAGTTGTGTCTGACCCACCATGCTTGAGTAGGATGTGACCATCAATGGAGGAGTATCCAGATATTAATGGTAGAGCAGTGTATATTCGCATGCCATATTTTGCGTGAACACATTAATTTTGTAGTACTCACAGAGTAAATCTGAACTTTCAACTTTCAAAAGATAAAATCCACTTAATTTTACGTTCATATTTTCCGGTTCCTACATTTGAAGTTGGTACGATTTGACTGTAATGTGCCTCAGCAATAATATCTAATGTTCATGAACAAATGTTCTGATATATAACCAAACTCACAGGAAATAAGATACCATACATACTGATCAAAGATAATGACTGGCCCAAGCAAGACAAATAATTTACAGTATGCATGCTAAGTTAGTAATATGAGCAAATAAAATGTGTATACATTTTTTATTGGTTGGCTGTTGTGGGGTCTTAACCACATTAGCAACCTAGGCCATATTGCAACATATACAGGGTGTCTCAAAAATATTGGTACAAACATTTAGAGGAGGTAGGTAACATCTAAAGGAATGTGAATTGCATAGGAACCTATAACCGGAAACGTCACGGGAAAGTAGTAGCAGAGGCACAAGAAGCAGAAATGACACAAGACAGTAATTATTGGCAAATATTTATTTGACATAATATTAACAATGGAGTACGAGATGGATGCATTTCATGATGTTACAACAAATGTTCGAAGGTTCCACCATGAGACGCAATGCATGCGTGACACCGACGCAGCATGGATTGCCGGACACGGTTGAACACACCTGGAGTTTCTTTGACAGTAGCAGCAGGGCAGACGAGTCTCACCACGAGATCCATTTCCATCTCCACAGGTGATTCATACACGACAGATTTGAGGGCCCCCCACAGAAAGAAATCAAGGCTCGATAAATCAAGTGAACGTGGGGGCCAGGCAACGGGTCCACCACGGCCAATCCATCGATGCCCAAAACGCCTGTTCAAATGGTCACGAACATACCTTCCATAATGGGCAGGTGCCCCATCATGTTGAGACCAAATGTTGCGTCTCAAATTTGCTGGAACGTCGTCACGTAACCCTGGTAGAACTTGTTCAAGAAAGATCCGATATTTAGCGAAGTTCATGCGGGATGGTAACAGGTATGGGCTGACTAAGCAGTCACCGACCATACCTGCCCACACATTTATTGCGAAGTGATGTTGTGCCGCATGGGGGCACACACCATGTGGGTCCTCTGCTAATCCATACACTAGGTGCATGTCTGCCAGCTCACAGTTCGTATATCGATGCATGCTCTTCGTGCAGCGACTACTGCTTTAATGAGTAAACCATAAATTTGCCCTCTCGCGAACCGATGAACAGCACCGGGTACCGACTTACGGTGACGTTTCCAGTTATGGGTTCCTATGCGATTCACATTCCTTTAGATGTTACCTACCTCCCCTAAACATTTGTACCAATAGTTTTGAGACACCCTGTATATTATATCTATAAATTTCATGTGTTCTGTGGTCGATTTGCTGTAGGCTGAGCGAAAAACCGGAATTTCCATGTGAAAAAACTATGCTATCCTTGTCTCAGAATGACTAACTCAGCCATGTTGTGAAAAAGACTCATAAGTCTTGAACCAAATCATTCAGCTCATCTTGTTTAATTAAATATACCTCACTACCTAAACTTACTGGCTGGTAGTCTACATCTTGTGAAGTGGAGGCTTCCGGGGAATCCTCAACTTGAACTTGATCACTATTATTTTCTCCACTACTGTTATTTCAAGTTTTGGGGGGCACTGGTACTGGCAAATCGTGCTTGTTTGGAACAGGCCAAATTGCAGAAGGTAAATTTGGATATATTATAGCCTGTTTGCTTTTTTTTTTAGACATACGAGATATATATGTCATACAGATATATTTGTCATACAACCCTGAGAGCATGTCGCAATCAGTTAATACTTGGAAAACCTTGGCATGGACTACAAAAATCCTCACCAAAAATGCTAAGTGTGCTCTCTTCAAATTGTAAATTGTTGTATCAGAATCAGAACCTAATATCCATAAGTCTGATTACGTTTATCACAAGATAGTATGAAACAGAGCTGTAATACTCAATATGTTCTACGTTGATAATAATATTAGTAAATTAATAAGAGGAGTTTACCTCAATATAGTACGTGGAACACTTCCGAATGATACCCTCCAGAAATTAAAACGGAAAAAACGAAAAAAATCGACAACTTACCAGTACATTAAAGTAAAATATAAATAATTAAAGTAAAATATAAATAATTAAATAATCAATTTAACACAATTCAAAATCAATTTAAAACAATTAAAATTCAAATTAACGCAATTAAAAAAATCTAATGAAAATATTCAAAACGATTTTCCTTCCTGAAGCTGACAATGCTTTTCGACCAACTGTCGTGATCACAGGAATGAAAATTACCGAATCAGGTGAAACCTGCAACTTAAATAGTGATTATATGTCTTCGCGCATGCGCGTAAAGGTCCACGCATCGGAGATCAAATATGGCCGTCGAACATTAACAGAATTCTCGTGTAATTTAATTTCAACGGTTTCTGCAATTAATAGTCGCGTATAATTACGTTGAACGTTAAGTATTTTGGCCTCGTTAAATAAAAAAGTATGTTTTTCGTTAATGGCATGAAAGGCTAATTCTGACGCTGCTGAACGAGAAGCACGAACTGAGGCTTCGTGTTGATTTACACGAATATTAAGAGAAAACCGCGTCGAACCTTGGTAAGACGAGTCGCAATCACTGCAAGAAATGTTGTATACTAGATCATTAATTTGTGTTGCGAACGCGGAAAGAACCGAGCGATTGTTCAGTATAGTGTGTAACTTCCGTATAGGCCTAGCTATAATTTTAAATTCGGTATCTTTAAAGAATCTGTTAAGCTGTTTGTGCCACTGTTCAACATATGGGACCGAAATAAAGTATTTTTTGATATTACCATTGTTGATTGGTGTAGTATTTTGTATCCTATCCTTAGCTTGTACCCTAATTTAATTTATTGTGTTAATGGGATAACCCCTGTTCAAGAATCTGCTAGTTAATATTTGTATTTCTGAGTCCAAAGCAGAATCCGTCGTTGAATATTTATAGGCATTTAGAAATTGATTAAAGATAATCGATCTTTTGTAGGTGAACGGGTGGTAGCTATTATAATGTAGAAGCATACCGGTGTTTGTGGGTTTTCGATAGACGCAAAATTGTATTTTGTTCGAGTCCCGGGTAAGCGTGAAATTTAGAAAGTTTAATGACTTAGTATCCGTATCTTCCCTTTCCAATGTAAATTTGAGTCTAGAATGAATATTATTAAACGAATGTAAAATGTCTTGGATAGTACTACTATTGGTAATAACTAGAACATCGTCTAAATACCTCCCATAGTATGTGATACGGGGACGAAAAGGTGTCAAATGTATCTGCTCAATCGTTGAGAGATAGATCTCTGACATTAAGCCACTCAGGCTCAAACCCATTGGTAATCCAAAAATTTGTTTGTACACCTTGTCTCGAAAGGTGATGTAGTTAGCCTCAACTAATAGTTTAATTAAGTGAAAAATTTCCTTAATAGGCAGCTTCGTATAATTAATTGGTGTCGAGTTTTTATTTAACATATCCCAAATAATATCTAATGTGTATTCAACGTTTACATTCGTATATAATGAGGTAACATCTAATGAGAATAAATTGTCATTGTCGCCGAGTCTACAGTCTTTAAGATTATTAAATAATGTATCGTAATTCTTAATCCCAAATTGTATAACCTGTCTAAAAGGTTTTATAGGAAACAATAGGTCGAATCGGAAATCCAGGCTTGTGTAATTTTACCTGACCAAAAAGTGCAGGAATATTGTATGTTCTGGACTTCAATTCCTTCAACTGAACCATAGTAATGTAGTCGTTCTTACGGTATGTGGTTAACGTTTTATTGTATTGATTTACCAAATTGGTAAACAGTGCCGGGTCCACTTCACGATAAGTGGAGGTATCAGACACAACTGAATCTAACTTATTAATATAATCATGTTTATTTAGTATTACCACTGTATCTCCTTTATCTGCCCTCTGTATAATAATGTCCTTATTTTCTCGAAGTTCTCGTAAAGCTGAACTGTCATGTGTATTCAATTTAGGAAGTCGCGTTCCTTTTATGTTATTCACTACTTGGTTAACTTGTTGAATAAATACATCTTTTTGTGGAACATTACAAAGTCCAAATTCAATATCAATTACGCATTGTTTTTTTGGCAGCTTTCGAGGTGGTAAATTATAATTTAATCCTTTGGATAAAAGTGAAATCTGGTCCTGCGATAGTGTACATGAGGAAAGATTTGTAACCTGTTGATGTGTCGGTTCGTTGGATACAGGGTGAGGGGGTGTTCGTGAACTAGCCGACATATTCTGTGGTAGTGCGTTATGTGTCTGTGGGGGGGGATGTCACCCAACTCGTGTGAACTTGGTCGCAAGCTTGCGACAATGTGTTAGAATTCGCATAAACGTGTCTTGAACTATTCAATAATGTTTGCAACTTATTAACGTGTCTGTTTTTTATTTCTGAGGCTTGAGCTTCCCGTCGCAAATCTATGGAGGTCTTCAATACAGACCAATCGTTCGGATGTAGGTAATTTTTTAATTTATCGCGAAGCTTCCTAACCTGGGAAAGGTATTTTTGTTTATCCGAATATCGAGATTTTAAGGCAAGCTTAACAATATTACGTGATGTCGCCAGTGATAGTTGTTTTATGCCTGAAATTTTTTGATTTAAATTCACCCTGGCAAACTTCGGAACAATGTTGTTTTGAAGGCAATATTTTAGGAAAGAAATATGGTAATTTTGGGCCGAGTACCTTAGTGTAGATTTAATGTAATTTTGTACCAAGCCATTCAAAAAATCTCCCATAATTGTGTGTATCGATTGTATACTACTGGAGAGACAGGAAGTGAATGAAATAGTCAATAAGAGTTTGAAAATTAATTAGATAGTATGAAACAGAGCTGTAATACTCAATATGTTCTACGTTGATAATAATATTAGTAAATTAATAAGAGGAGTTTACCTCAATATAGTACGTGGAACACTTCCGAATGATACCCTCCAGAAATTAAAACGGAAAAAACAAAAAAACGACAACTTTCTGGAGGGTATCATTCGGAAGTGTTCCACGTACTATATTGAGGTAAACTCCTCTTATTAATTTACTAAGTTTATCACAAGAAAACCGAGACTAGAATCAATTGCTAAAATTAAGAGAATTAGCTTATATCTCTTAAAATAAATCAGTATGCCATAGATTAATGGCTAGATTATGCAAAATTGGCATATTTTGGTAAAATATACCTGCCTCTATACAATCAGTTCTCGCTTTACGAGTTCCCAGGTTTATGAGTTTTTTTTTTTTTCCAAGTATCAAGTATCAACAAAATTGAAAATATGAACATTAATTGTGAAAAATGAATGTTAAACACTCGTAAATACTGCATTTCAATAGTTGCCATTTGTGTGTTTTGTTAAAAAAATGCTTATGCATGTTATTGAAATTTATAAAGAAAAGAGAAGATTATCTTAGAAACAAAAGCCTCTTGAAGCATTTCTGAAGAAAACGATTCCTTGTGCAACAAACCGAGTGCCAAGCCAATAATGAATGATCAACGAGTGTGCATTTAGTCGATGATGATGAAGAATAAACATTCTTTAACATTCGTAAGTCATAAATAATTTCTTATAATTTGCTTGATTTTACAGGCTACATTTTCATTTCTTTGGATAAATCAATCATTGTTTAAACATACACTAATTTCATTGTTGATAACATAACCCCTACTTTTAACATTATGTCTATGGGAAATAAATTCCCGCTTTACAAGCGCACGCTAGGAATGAATTAACTCGTAAAGTCGAGAACTACTTGTATTTAATAACTGTAATGTGATGAGAAACTATCATGGTGATTTTCGAAATCTACACATAAAAATTTGTTAAAAGCAGCATTTAAGTTCTTGAAGGTAAAAATCATGTTGGCTTTTGAAATTATATTCAAATAATATAATATATTGAATTAAATGAAATAATATAATTTCATTTAATTCAAATTATTTCATAATTCAAATGATGTAATTCAATTATATCATTTCAACAAAATAATTTAATGATTTTTCATAATCAAAGGAATCATTCAAATGATATGAGTATAATCAAATGATCTGCTATAGTCGAAATAACTGATTATACCCATCACTAGTTACCAGCTCAACCACGAGTGCCTAATTCAGAAGTTTCATTTAATAAACATTATCTACTTTTTTTTTCACATTTTTAAATATTAATTCACTGAAAGAGAATACTCTAATCATAAGGTAGAATTTTCTTGGTTAAATTCAGCAGGGGAAAATTAGTATCTTACAACTCTTGTAAAATATATGTAACTGTCAAAGATAACAGATATTTCTTATATTTTAAACGTGCTGAAAATATAATGGAACACATTTGAAAAGATGGAAGAATAAGTTATCAACTTCAGTATATCATAACAAAAATTTATTATCCATATTACATTCATTAAAAAATAAACAAGAAAGTTACCTGTTAAGTCTGCAAATTTTGTAACACCATACCTAGCTGAACCTTGCTCATTATCATTCAGCAGCTTTATCTTTTTCAAATTTTGTTTGAAAATTTCGAATCGATCTTGCTTTTCTGTACACAAAGAAATGATAATATAGCTTTAGTCTTTAGACAGTATCAGTTATCATCTGAATTTATAACTGAAGAAAAATTTATAAGACAAAAATTAAACAATCCATGTTAGATTAACATAACAATTATTAGATTAACCTAACATTAACATAATAAATTTGGTACATATACAGGGTGATTCAGGAGGAATAGTAAATATTTTGGGAGGTTATAGTATCGATTATTCAGAGTAAAAAAGTTCATATAAACATGTGTTCAATTCTCGATGAATATGGAGATACAGCTGTTTCAAACTGGCATGCACAAAGCCATTATGACAATAAATGACTTATTATTTGTATTTATTGACTTTTTTTAATGATACAAAACACAAATAATTGATAAATTTTATATACCACAAGAGTTGCACAGTTCAAGGAACTGTGCAACTCTTGTGGTAATATGACGTGTTGTTCTTCTGAGGTCATCTTGGCATTCCTTTATGAGAGCAGCAGTATCCAAAATGCAAGTGAGCAATTCATCTCTTGTATTCACCTTTTCTTTGTACACTTTGTACAAAGAAAAGCTTGCTTTTCATCCAACCCACAAACAAAAATCTAAAAGAGTGAGGTATGGAGACCTTGGTGGCCAATGAATGGGACCACTTCAGTCAATCCATCATTCAGGGAAAATTCGATTTAGATATTGGATCACCAGAGGGGTATAATGTGCAGATGCTCCATCATGCTGAAAGTACACACCAATCCTTGTAACCAGGAGAACATCCTCCAATAGTAGTGGAAGTTCATTTTGCAGAAATTCTAAGTAAATGGGCCCTTTAAAATGATTTTGTAACACAACAGGCCTAATAAACTGATTGTCAATGATACTGCACCACATGTTTACAGAGAAGCGACGCTGAAAATTTGTTTCTACAGTGGCATGTGGATTTTTGTCTGATCACCTATGAGAGTTACGGGCATTGTTAATACCGTCATGGGTGAATGTAGCTTCATCACTGAACAGTATTAATGGAATTAATCGGCGATTAGCATTTACCCACCGACAAAATTCCAATCGCTGGGCATCGTCTCCTGGTTGAAGGTGTTGCACCCCCGGTATGTGAAATGGATACAAGACATGCTCATGTAATGTTCGCCATACTTGTCTGTGGAACACCAATACATGTAGAAATTCTTCATGTGCTAACAGTAGGACTACGTTCTACCGACTGAAGAATATATTCTATTTCATCCACATTTTGTTCATATGCACGTTCAGAAGAAATATGAGAGCTGAAATATGAGTACCAGTCTCAACGCAGTTTGGTGTAAACACTAGTAAACGCTCTTGAATCCGGTATTCTGTGGTTAGGAAACCTTCAACGGTATTCTCTACAAGCAGCAGTAGCACTTCCACTACAAAAACCATAGACAAACACCATATCAGCATATTCAGCATGTGCGAAGATGTGTGGCATTCTTAAGAACATGTCTAACACCAAACAGCATCAGGTTATAACTGCTTCTTGGTCACATCTGATTCAGAGAGCTGTGCACACCAGTTTCAAACAGCTGTATCTCTGTATCCATTGAGAATTGGACACATATTTATATGAACTTTTTTACTCAGAATAATCGATACTATAACCTCCCAAAATATTTACTATTCCTCCTGAATCATTCTGTATAAGAGCAATAAATAAAGCTCCCATTCATCTGGACAATCCTAAAATTATAAACTTAATGATGCATCAAGCTATAACAATATGTTATTGTTAACTGAAATTATTAATGGTTGTACCAACAAGTTGGTATGTGAATGTGCTTTTCCTTCTAATAACCATTTAAAATATTATCACAATATTCCCATGTAAATTCTCATATGAATCACTAGTTCATCTCTTGCATAGCCTGTGGCAGCTATTCAAAGGTTGATCTAGTTGTTACAATTATAATCATAGCTCAAATGACAATGCTTTTCTTTATTCCCAATACAGTATAAGGTGTGTACAACAGGGACTCAAGATTCAAGTAACCTGTCAAGTGATGTACTGCCGATTTGGGACCCAGAACAAAATAATTGGTGCGTACTGCTCTAGTTTAAAAGATTTAGTTCTATTGGGAAATTCCATTGTAGGGGAAACAGGTTAACTTTTTTTATAATAAAGATAAATAAACTAGAACCAGTGTGTCTGCTAGGAGCACTAACTAATCATGTCACTAATAGACTGTCGGATTTTAAAAGGGGAAGGAGGGAAGAGCATTATTACTTATGTGGGGAGTAATAATATTAAGCATACATGAACTGATGATTTAAATACAGGATCATGCTGAAAAATGCTGAAAATCAGATTACAATGTATATGTGTCTACAATTCTGCCCAAACATGATAGGAGGTACTATGTGCAAAGCCTTGTGGATTAACTCAAGACTGGAGGGACTCTGCAAGGCTTCTGGAGAAAATTTTTAATCAGTTTAGCCTACACTTGTATCTATTTTGTGGAGACAGGATACATTTGAACAAAAGCATTGCAAAAGTTTTTTCCAGTATCATTGAGAACACCTTAAGGGCTCAGAAAAACTGTTAGTTAGGGAGGAAAGGAATTGATCCATATCATCTATATGATGATATGGATCAATAATGCTTGTAGATATTTCATTTCAAGAGTTCTTGTTTTTTGCTACAACAACTGATACTGGAAAGATGTTCTGAGGTAGCGAAGTTTCAAATGAGTAGGAACCTAATGCTAGGGAAAAAAAGCTTAAATAATTCAAGGGATGTGTCAGAGTAGTAAAATATACAAGAACAGTTAGCCTTAACTGTGTATACAGTAATGTCAGGAATTCTGTCAATAAAACGAATGAATTCAAACTCATGGTTAGAGCAACTAACATTGACATATTAGGGCTAACAGAAACATGGTGCCACTCAGAATTGGGGATAATGAGATAGTGAAGTCATGCTTCTTATCAAAAAGCTTTCCTAGATTCGGAAGTTACACATGCTAATATAGAATCTATCTGGTGTGAGTTAGTTGGAAGCAAAGGTATAATGAGAGTGGGAGTAATCTGCAGACCAAAAGATTGTGAAGTTATGGAAAGAGCCTCTACATGCAAATGAAATAGGCAAGCAAGTGTGAATGTATTATTACAAGTGATTTCAATTTGTCCCTAACTGATTGGAGCAAGTGGAAGGGAAACTGAACCATAGAGAACGAGTCTGAGGACGAGAGTTGCCGGTGCGGATGTGCCTTTCTGCTGCTCTTGAAACAGAGAAGTTTTTTCTGATTTATTTTCTGCTTTATTAGTTTAAATTGACATATTAACTTATTTTCTAAAGTAGCTTTATATTCCTATTTACGGTACTTAAGTTTAAAGTAACTTAGATAGAGATTTTGTAGGTATTACTTAGTATCGGAAAGGGTATTAAATCCAGGTGTTTACCGTTCGTAAATAGCCGCCATTGTTACGGGAAAATTAATCAGTAAAATCTATTAATCTTGTCGAACTTCATTGGCAATTAAATTGTAATTTTGACTATACATATAACCACTTAGGTTACGTAAAATAAATAATTAGTAACAATAAATAATTAATACATAACTTGATACGGAAGTTATATAAAGGGATTTCGTAGATAACACTCGTTACTGAAACATAAATATTTCGTAGATTTCGTAGATAACACTCGTTACTGAAACATAAATATTTCGTAGATAACACTCGTTACTGAAACGTAAATATTTCGTAGATAACACTTGTTACTGAAACGGAAATATTTCGAAGATAACACTCGTAGATTTCGTAGATAACACTCGTTACTGGAACATAAATATTTCGTAGATAACAATCGTTACTGAAACATAAATATTTCGTAGATAGCACTCGTAGATTTCATAGATAACACTTGTTACTGAAACATAAATATAGCGTTATAACTGTGTTGGGATACAAGTTTAGGATTTAATTTTGTACTGAAATTGAAATTTTATTGAAAGTAAATCGAAATCATGACTCAAACCAGAGCAGCAAAGCAAAAGGCTCAAGCTAATGGGAATGCTGTGGCTCAGGGGAGAACTGAGGGGGGGCAGTTGCCCTCTGAATCACAGCCTTTTAAGATGCACTATTTGCTTGATGTTTGCGGAGCAGTCAGGTATGGGACATGATACTGCCATACTGTCTTTGAATGTGCGCGATGCAAGGAGTGTAAGGAAATCAGGCAACAACTCAGCATTGTTATGGGCATATATGAGAGCTTGAAGGACAGGGTGGATGCCCTCGAAGGATTACAAGTGAGGGGCCCATCAAGCTCTCAGCTGCCCACACCAATGCCAAAGCTTGCACTTGGTCATCACGCAACACAGCGGCAACCCCCAAGGCAGAATGCGCTGGTCCCAAAGGAACTAGTAGTTGTTGGTGACTCTATTGTCAGGGAAACAGGAAACATGCTTTGTAAAAAGGATACGTGGAACAGGACCAGGGTATGTCTGCCAGGGGCAAGGGTTGATGACGTTGTAGAGCGGATATCATCTTTTAAGGGCACAAAAGGTGATATAGTTGTACACGTTGGCACTAATGATATTAAGAGTAGGAGACCAGCGGAATTACTTAACAAGTACAGGTCACTGATGAAAAAAAGCCGTGAATTAGGGTTGAATTTGAAAGTGTCTGCAATTCTGCCCAGACACGATAGGAGGGAGTATATGATGAGAGCCCTGTCGATCAATTCGGCCCTGGAAAGATTGTGCAGGGCTCAAGGGGTAGAATTTTTTTCAGCCTGGTCTGTACTTTTTAACAGGAGAGACTGCTTCTACAGGGATGGGATACACTTAAATAGAAAGGGTGCAAGAATGTTTGCTGATGCTATCGAGGCAGTGTTAGGTGGGTTGGAAAACTGCTAGATTGGGGGGATACAAGGACTAATAGATTAACAGTAGCCACTGGCAGAGAAAAAAGTGATTCTTGCACTCCTTCTATTGGAATGAGCAGCAGCCTGGAAAATAAGATGCAGGATATTTCAGAGACTGCTGGGAATCATGGGGGTACAAGTGAACACATGGGTTGTGTTAGGGTGGCTAAGAGGAAGAGCAGGTGCATGTATACTTGCATGTACACCAATGCTAGGAGTTTAGTAAATAAATTTGATGAATTTGTGGTATTGCTCAAAACATCAAAGGCAGATATTGTTCGGATTTCAGAGATGTGGTGTCACACAGATATAAGGAATGCAGAACTGGAATTTGGGGAGTACAATGTCTACAGAAAGGATAGACAAGATAGGAAGGGAGGAGGGGTTATGCTATTAGTTAAGAAACACATAAAATCCAAGGAAGTGAAGCCAGTCGACATCGCTGGACAGTACAGTGTCGAGTCAGTTTGGTGTGACATAAGCATTGGGAGATCAAAATTGAGAGTAGGAGTGTGCTATAGGCCTAATGACTCTGATGAGTATAATAAGAAACTGTACAGAGAAATAGAGTGGGCCAGTAAATCAGAGAGTCTTATAATGGGGGATTTTAATTTCCCAGATATTGACTGGAATTTGGGGGCTGGTCACTCACACACTAGCAAGGCTTTTGTGGATTTATTGGATGATTGTTTTCTACATCAGCATGTTCGGGAGGCAACTAGAGGGAGTAATACTCTTGATTTGATTATCAGTAGTGATTCTTCATGCATTAAGAATCTGCAGATAAATGAACCACTAGGTGGCAGTGATCACAGTGTTCTGAAGTGGGAGTTACTCAAAGAGGTAACTACCATTAGGGGTAAAGCGAAGGGGTATTGCTTTCGTAAAGGCGACTACGATGGACTGAGACAGTATTTAAATTCTATACAGTGGGATCAACTGATGATGTTACCAACAGCAAATTCAAAATGGGAAGCATTCAAAGAACTTATCTTGGAAGCTACTAGGCTTTACATACCAACTAAGAAATATTGTTCAAGGTTTAGGCCAAAATGGATGTCAGATGAACTAATGAGGCATATGGCAGAGAAGAAAAATGCATGGGATACATACAAATTAACACATGACACAGAAGCCTATGATAGATACAAGTTGATATGCAGCCAAGTTACAAAGGAGGTTAGGCAGGCGAAGGCAGATTACGAGAGATCCTTGGCAAGGGATGCGAAGAAAAACAGCAAAGAGTTCTTTACTTATGTAAACTCTAGAAGGAAGGGGATGAATCAGATTGGTCCACTTGATATCGATGGGTCAACTGTTGATGACCCTGCTCAGGTAGCTAACAAACTAAATGAATATTTTGCATCGACATTCACACATGAGGAGTTATTCAGGAAGGGGAATGCCAGATGTGAGTTAAACTCTGGCAGTGAGCTGGATGATTTTGCAATAACTGAGAGGAAAGTGGAGGAGAAATTGTTGAAGATAAACACAAGAAAGGCACCTGGGGTGGATGGGATCTATCCAGTTATATTAAAGGAGGCAGCAAAGGAAGTAAGCAAACCCTTAGCCATAATTATGAGAGCTTCCTTGGACTCAGGGGAGGTACCCATGGACTGGAGATGTGCAAATGTGACCCCAATTCACAAGGGAGGATCAAAGGCTGACACAAGTAATTATAGACCTGTGAGTTTAACTTCTGTTCCTGGAAAATTAATGGAGGCACTGGTTAAAGAAGCACTGCAGGATCATCTAGACAAGACTTCAGTTATAGCTCGGACACAGCATGGTTTTGTTAAGGGAAGTCTTGCCTGACCAATTTGATGGATACTATGATGCAGTCACAAAAGAACTGGATGCAGGGAATAACTTTGAT
Source organism: Mastigoproctus giganteus (assembly GCF_048544385.1). Taxonomy (NCBI): domain Eukaryota; kingdom Metazoa; phylum Arthropoda; class Arachnida; order Uropygi; family Thelyphonidae; genus Mastigoproctus; species Mastigoproctus giganteus. Next base: position 208,590,813 of record NC_143577.1, read on the forward strand.
TTTATATACTTGGATCTTAGAAAGGCTTTTGATACTGTTGCACATGGAAGACTGCTGCACAAATTGGAGCAGTGTGGCATTGGAGGCAAATTGCTGCTATGGATAAAGGGGTGGTTGAGGGAGAGAAGACAGAGTGGTAATTAATGGACACTGCTCATCATGGACTAATGTTATTAGTGGCGTCCCTCAGGGTTCAGTATTGGGTCCTTTATTGTTTTCTGTATTTATAAATGATATTGATGATGGTATATCAAGCTTAATGTCCAAGTTTGCAGACGATACAAAGGTTGGCAGGGTTGTTAAGGACACTACTGACAGTATGCTGCTGCAACAGGATCTGGAAAGGTTGAGCAGATGGGGTTGAGAGGTGGCAAATGAAGTTTAACATTGACAAATGTAAAGTACTACATATGGGAAACAGCAACCCTAGAGCAACGTATCTACTCTGTGGTACTACACTGACAGTGGTAGAGAATGAAAGGGACCTGGGGGTGGTTGTGCAGGCAGATATGAAGTTCTCTGAGCAGTGCAGACGGGCTGCAAGAGTAGCTCATGGTGTATTGTCAATGATATATAGGAATTTTTCTAGCAGGGATAAGGAGGTGATTATTCCCTTGTATAAGGCAATGGTCAGGCCACACCACACCTAGAGTACTGTATACAGGCCTGGAGGCCTCATTTCAAGAAGGATGTAGAGCTGCTGGAACAAGTACAGAGAAGGGCAACAAAATTAGTGAATGGAACAAAGGGGTGCTCTTACGAAGAAAGGCTTAAGTTTTGCGAATTACAGTGTCTGGAGACTAGGCACCAGCGAGGTGATCTTATAGAAGTGTACAAAGCCTTGAATGGTTTGAGCATGCTCAATGCTGATGAGATTCTTCCTCTTGCTCAGAATAATCACCTGAGAGGGCATAAATTCAAATTGAGGAAAGACAGATGTAGGATAGATGTGCGGAAATTTGCCTTTAGCCAGCGGGTGGTTGGTTGGTGGAACAGACTTCCATCCCTTGTCGTGGAAGTTGATAGCTTAAATAAGTTTAAGGCTCGGCTGGACAGGTATTTCGAACGAACAGAGGGGTGAAGTGGAAGTGGTTATTTTTTATTTATTTATTTTACTTTATTTTTTTTTTTGGCTGATGCTGCATAAGCTTGCTTTCTTGCATCAAATGCCTCTACTAATGCTAATGCTAATTTTAAAATCAACCAAGTGATTTAATTTGTATCACAATATCAAGAAACGTAATAGAGAAGAATATTTTAGACCTGATCATCGCCGATGAATCAAATGACATCACATAGTGCTGACAGTACATGAATCATTAGCAGGGAGCAATCACAGAGAGAGAGAGAGAGAGACAGCAGTTCTTAATAGCAGAGGAGTGGGTTTGATTTTCAGGAAAGGAGATTATGACAGCTTAAGGTACTTCATGACCTCTATCAACTGAGAGGATAGCTTGTAGATTACAAATAACAGACTTATGGTATACCTTTAAAGCTATAGTCACAGATGCCTTGAATATGTATATACCATTGAAAAAATACAGCACAAGGAGGATTCCAAGCTGGATGAATAATGAGCTAGCCAGTTTAACAGAGCAGAAAAAGATAGAATGATAAAGTTACAGAGCAATAAAAAGTACTGAAGCTTATGTAGACTGGTAAAGGCATATTATGAGAAATCTGCTGGTTAAGAGAGCAAAGAGTGGGAATAAGGAGTTTCACATATATGAATACAAAGAAGAGAAGAATGAATTAGATTGGACCTTTGTGTAATGAGCACACCAATGTTGCAAATGAACTGAACAGATACTTTGCATTGATATTTACAGAAGAAAAACCCTTCATGATAAAGAGAAATCAGAAAGCACAAAATTAGCCATAATGAAATTTCAGAACTGTATACAGGCCTGGAGGCCTCATTTCAAGAAGGATGTAGAGCGATGTAGAAGGATGTAGAAGGATGTAGAAGGATGTAAATTATTAGAAAAATATTTTAACCCTAAAGCTGAATAAGGCTCCTGAAGTTGTTGGCATATAACCTGTAATTTTGAGGAAGGTAGCAAAGAGAGTGCATTGAACCAGTAACATTAATTATGAGGGAGTCTCTTGGATTGGAGAAGTGCAATGTATCATCAATTCATAAAAGCAGTTCTAAGAATGAAGTCTGTAACTACTGATCAGTCAATCTAACTTCAATGGTAGGGAAAATCATGAAGGCAATGATCAAGAGTTCAATAGAGGATCACTGTAGGTGGTAGATGACTTTCATCAACCGGTGAAATACCACCACTTTGCTTATTGGAGGCTTGAAGTGGTGAAACCCATGTTTAATCTCTAGAGCAAAGTTTCCGGCATACCCATACTTCTCCTTCAACCCATGCACGGTACTAAGTACTATAGGTTTTGATACCTTTCGTGTCTGGGGTTTTTCATAAAAAAAAAAAAAAAAAAAATTTAAATATAAATGGAATTCTGAAAGAAACACATCATGGTTTTGCAGAGAAAATCATGTTTAACTAAACTAATTAGATATTTTGACAGTCATGAGTTGATGTAGAAAATAATTTCAACATTGTTTACTTGGATTTCATCAAAGCATTTGACTCTGTGCCACATGAGTTACTGTATAACTTGGAACATATTGAAATCACAGGGAAAATTCTTATATGAATCGGAGGTAGAAGGTTATTCTTCAGATGGACTAATATAAGAAATGCTTCTCCAGCCTTTCCCAAAGAATTTATCCAAAGATGAGCAACATAACTGAAGATATCCCCTATGGGCTGATACTGGCTGAATCCATAATGGCATTCGTTAATCTGATGAAAAGTCCTGAGACAGTTAAAAGTGGCAGTTAATGTAGGCAGCCATAATTAAAGTATCTTTATTTAGTGCTCTGGAGTGCAATCTAATGGAGGAAATGCAGATTTCCTCCATTAGAACATACCTGCCAAATGCAAATTTGGCAGGTATGTTCCTTGCATCCAAAAATCACCACCAAGGGGGAAGTACAATGAACAATTTGCACATCCCGCTCCATTCATGCATAAATATGGAATGAAAGGTACAATATACTGCAGATGATACTGCAATGTTAGGAACATGATAAGTCTTGCTTCACTAAAAGTGTTTTGATTATGAAGCTCTACTACTAGAATGGAAGCAATGCAGAAGCAATCCTTTGGAATTATAGGCACTAACCCCAGAAAACAGGTTCAATGATGCCATGTGGTGTCAGAAAAATGATTGCACAGTTCATGGAAAAGCATGTCTTTGAGTGAAGCAAGGAAGAGAATGCAAACCCTCTACCCAGATTTCCTTTATAATGGACTTCAGTTGAGAATATAATAAAACTTAAAACCAATAAGAAAAATTTTACAATGGTACTAAACAGTGAAATACCTAAACAAAAAAATGCTCCTAATTTATATAACTGCAGAGAGTATCTGGATATGAGAGAGAGAAAATTAAAGTCTGTCAAAGGAGAGGTGAGAAGAGGAAAGGACAAAGGGAGAAGAGAAAGCAAGCAAACAAATGATTTAAAACTAGAGGAAACCAAAATAAGTCCCAGTAGAGATCAAATCAGATTTTTAAATTTCTGAAACTAATTTGGCATCCATTTACAGATATTTTAGACTTAATGAATTCTTCTCATGTATTAAATTAAAAAACCTTTAATAAGATGCTGCTAATTAGCACCTGATAATTAAGGTAGTCAAGATATTCAGACACATGTTTCATTAAATGATATTTGTCCTAAACACCACATAAAATTTTTAACGTATTTAATTTTATTCCATAAGTAAATGGAACAAAATTATATTTAAAAGAGAATGCATTAAAAACAAATTTTAAAAATGTAATTCATTTACCTAGTAAACTACCATATTGCTTTTTATGTAGCTCGACAAAATCTATAAACATCGTTTTGGCAATATATTCTTCATCAGATGTGCTCTGATGCTGAACTTTCTGAAATACAAAAAATGAATTAAATCATTAAAAGAGTAAAAGAAAACTATATTTCAATTTAGTATTCTGTTACTAATTTGTGTAAATACTTAGTTTCAAATGTGAAACCTCTGGCCTGGGTGTCATTATGGGTTATTTCTTTTGTATTATTCTAGCCCAATTTATCTAGCCCAAAAAGCAATAAAACTATAATTAATTTATGAAAATAAACTTTTTGTCACTTTTAATCACAAATAAACCAATTCATAAATAAACCTTGCTTTTTTCACTAATAATGAAAAAAATTTTTCAAATATATGCACAAAATAAATGAAATATCTTAAAATGTTTTATCATAAAATTTATTTAAGGGTGAATTAGTGAATGAGTTTAGCTATGGCAGATTAGATACATCATACATCATAGAATTCAGTTTATTATGTTAATTGAACTGAGAATGTTACCTTCTGAGAAGGTAACATTCTCAGTTGAACCTTAGAAGAAAAATTGTCATTCTGCCTTAGAAGAAAAGTTTAATATGAAAAAAACAGAGAAGTTTTTCCTGATTTATTTTCTGCTTTATTAGTTTAAATTGTCATATTAACTTATTTTCTAGAGTAGCTTTATATTCCTAGTTACGATACTTAGTTTAAAGTTTAACTTAGACAGAGATTTTGTAGATATTACTTAGTATCGGTAACGGTATCAAATCCACGTGTCACAAACCAAATTTAGTCGATTTATTAACCAACTGTTATATCAAATTATCTTCTATAAGTAGATTATAGACCTAGTCAGGATCCTTAGTTTATTCTAAATTGAGATAGCGAGATTTGGAAGCTAATCAATACTTACGAGTCCGTAGAAATACCGTTCGTGAATTCCCGCCATTTTTACACGATAGCATAAGCTTAGTGTAGTATAGTGCATAATATAATATTGTCAATTAATCAGTAAATCTATTAATCTTGATAAACTTTATTGTCAATTAAATTGTACTTTTAACTCTATATATATATATATATATATATATATAACGACTTAATCGTAACAAATAATTAATACATAACTATAGTGGTGCACGTGATACGGAAGTTTTATAAAGGGAACTCATAGAAAACACTAGATACCGAAAAAAATATATATATAACATAACTGTTTTGGGATATAACTTAAGGATTTAATTTTTGTTTTGAATTTTATTGAATTAAATCGGAATCATGACTCTGACCACAGCAGCAAAGCAAAAGGCTCAAGCTAATGGGAGTGCTGTGGTTCAGGGGAGAACTGAGGGGGGCAGTTGCCCTCTGAATCACAGTCTATTAAAATGCACTGTTTGCTTGATGTTTGCGGAGCAGTCGGGTACGGGACATGATACTGCCAAGGGGGATGTCTTTGTGTGTGCACGATGTAAGGAGTGCAAGGAAATCAGGCGACAACTCAGCGTTGTTATGGGCCTTTATGAGAGCTTGAAGGACAGGGTGGATGCCCTCAAAGGTAATAAATTGAGGGGCCCATCAAGCTCTCAGCTGCCCACATCAACGCCAGAGCTTGCACTTGGTCATCAGGCAACACAGAGGCAGCCCCCTAGGCAGAATGCGCTGGTCCCACAGGAACTAGTAGTTGTTGGTGACTCTATTGTCAGGGAAACGGGGAACATACTTTGTAAAAAGGATAGGTGGAATAGGACCAGGGTATGTCTGCCAGGGGCAAAGGTTGATGACGTTGTAGAGCGGATATCATCTTTTAACGGCACAAAAGGTGATATAGTTGTACACGTTGGCACAAATGATATTAAGAGTAGGAGACCGGCGGAATTACTTAGCAAGTACAGGTCACTGTTGAAAAAAAGCCGTGAATTAGGGTTGAACTTGAAAGTGTCTGCAATTCTGCCCAGACACGATAGGAGGGAGTATATGATGAGAGCCTTGTCGATCAATTCGGCCCTGGAGGGATTGTGCAAGGCTCAAGGGGTAGAATTTTTTTCAGCCTGGACTGTACTTGTTAACAGGAGAGATTGCTTCTACAGGGATGGGATACACTTAAATAGAAAGGGTGCAAGAATTTTTGCTGATGCTGTCGAGGCAGTGTTAGGTGGGTCGGAAAACTGCTAGTTGGGGGGGATACAAGGACTAATAGATTAACAGTAGCCAGTGGCAGAGGTGGAAGTGATTCTTGCACTGCTTCTATTGAAATGAGCAGAAGTCTGAAAAACAAGATGCAGGATATTTCAGAGACTGCTGGTAGTCATTGCGGTACAAGTAAACACATGGGTTGTGTTAGAGTAGCTAAGAATAGAAACAGGTGCATGTATACCTGCGTGTACACCAATGCTAGGAGTTTGGTAAATAAATTTGATGAATTTGAGGTATTGCTCAAAACATCAAAGGCAGATATTGTTGGGATATCAGAGACGTGGTGTCACACAGATATAAGTAATGCGGAACTGGAATTTGGGGAATACAATGTGTATAGAAAGGATAGACAGGACAGGAGGGGTTATGCTATTAATTAAGAAACACATAAAGTCCAAGGAAGTGAAGCCAGTCGACATCGATGGACAGGGCAGTGTCGAGTCAGTTTGGTGTGACATAAGCATAGGGAAATCAAAATTGAAAGTAGGAGTGTGCTATAGGCCTAATGACTCTGATGAGTATAATAAGATATTGTACAGGGAAATAGAGTGGGCCAGTAAATCAGAGAGTCTTATAATGGGGGACTTTAATTTCCCAGATATTGACTGGAATTTGTGGGTTGGTCACTCGCACACTAGCAAGGCTTTTGTGGATTTATTGGATGATTGTTTTCTACATCAGCATGTTCGTGAGGCAACAAGAGGGAGCAATACTCTTGATCTGATTATCAGTAGTGATTCTTCATGCATTAAGAACCTGCAGATAAATGAACCACTAGGTGGCAGTGATCACAGTGTGTTGAAGTGGGATTTACTCAAGGAGGTAACTACAATCAGAGGTAAAGGGAAGGGTTTTTGTTTTCGTAAAGGCGACTATGATGGTCTGAGACAGTATTTAAATTCTATACAGTGGGACCAACTGATGATGTTACCAACAGCAAACTCAAAATGGGAAGCATTCAAGGAACTAATCTTGGAGGCTACCAGGCTTTACATACCAACTAAGAAATATTGTTCAAGGTTTAGGCCTAAATGGTTGTCAGATGAACTAATGAGACATGTGGCAGAGAAGAAAAATGCATGGGATACATACAAATTAATGGGTGACATGGAAGCCTATGATAGATATAAGTTGGTCTGTAACCAAGTCACAAAGGAGATTAGGCAGGCAAAGGCAGACTATGAAAAATCCTTGGCAAAGGATGCAAAGAAAAACAGAAAAGAGTTCTTTACATACTTGAACTCGAAAAGGAAAGGGATGAATCAGATTGGTCCACTGGATATTGATGGTTCAACAGTTGAGGATCCTGCTCAGGTGGCTAACAATCTAAACGAGTATTTTGCATCTACATTCACGCATGAGGAGTTATTCAGGAAGGAGAATGATGTAGGTAAAGTAAACATGGCAGTGAGCTGGATGATTTTGTAATAACTGAGAGGAAAGTGGAGGAGAGATTGTTGAGGATAAACATAAAAAAGGCACCTGGGGTGGATGGGATCTATCCAGTTATATTAAAGGAGGCAGCAAAGGAAGTATGCAAACCCCTAGCCATAATTATGAGAGCTTCTTTGGACTCAGGGGAGGTACCCATAGACTGGAGATGTGCAAATGTAACCCCAATTCACAAAGGAGGATCAAAGGCTGACACAAGTAATTATAGACCTGTTAGTTTAACTTCTGTTCCAGGTAAATTAATGGAGGCACTGGTTAAAGAAGCACTGCAGGATCATCTAGACAAGAATTCAGTTATAGCTCAGACGCAGCATGGTTTTGTTAAGGGCAGGTCTTGCCTGACCAATTTGATTGGATACTATGATGTAGTCACAAAAGAACTGGATGCAGGGAATAACTTTGATATTATATATTTGGATCTTAGAAAGGCTTTTGATACTGTTGCACATGGAAGACTGCTGCACAAATTGGAGCAGTGTGGCATTGGAGGCAAATTGCTGCTATGGATAAGGGGATGGTTGAGTGGCAGAAGACAGAGAGTGGTAATCAATGGACACTGCTCAACGTGGACTAATGTTATTAGTGGAGTTCCTCAAGGTTCAGTGTTGGGTCCGTTGTTGTTTTCGGTGTTTATGAATGATATTGATGATGGGATATCAAGTTTAATGTCCCAGTTTGCAGATGATACAAAGGTTGGCAAGGTCGTTAAGGACAATACTGACGCTATGCTCCTGCAACAGGATCTGGAAAGGTTGAACAGATGGGCTGAGAGGTGGCAAATGAGGTTTAACATCGACAAATGTAAAGTGCTGCATATGGGAAACAGTAACCCCAGAGCAACGTATCAACTCTGCGGTACTACACTGACAGTGGTGGAGAATGAAAAGGACCTGGGGGTAATTGTGCAGGCAGATATGAAGTTCTCTGAGCAGTGCAGACGAGCTGCAAGAGTAGCTCATGGTGTCTTGTCAATGATATACAGGAATTTTTCTAGCAGGGATAAGGAGGTGATTATTCCCTTGTATAAGGCAATGGTAAGGCCACATCTTGAGTACTGTATACAGGTCTGGAGGCCTCATTTCAAGAAGGATGTAGAGCTGCTGGAACGGGTACAGAGAAGGGCAACAAGATTAGTAAATGGAACAAAGGGTTGCTCTTACGAAGAAAGGCTTAAGTTTTGCAAATTACAGAGTTTGGAGGCTAGGCACCGGCGAGGTGATCTGATAGAGGTGTATAAGGCTTTGAATGGTTTGAGCATGCTCAATGCCAATGGGATTCTTCATCTTTCTCAGAATAATCACCTCAGAGGGCATAAATTCAAATTGAGGAAGGACGGATGTCGGATAGATGTGCGGAAATTTGCCTTTGGCCAGCGGGTGGTTGGTTGGTGGAACCGACTTCCATCACTTGTTGTTGAAGTTGATAGCCTAAACAAATTTAAAGCTCAACTGGACAGGTATTTCGAACGAACGGAGGGGTGAAATGGGAGTGGGTTTTTTTTTTTTTGGCTGATGCTGAATTAGCTTGCTTTCTTGCATCATATGCCTCTGCTAATGCTAATGCTAATGCTAATGCTAAACATTAGAATGAACCCACATAATCCTAAAAGATTATGATTTTAAATGCACAGTCCCATTTTGTTTTCAACTGTTAATTATATCATATCCTGTAAAGGAAAAGAAATTTAAATATATAAACTGATTACAATGTCAGTGAGCATGCCAGCTTTCATGAAATGAGTAAGGTGTGTGTGTGTGTGTGCACACACATACTCAAATTTGAATGTATATTATAACATGACCAGGTATGAACCATTTTTCATAATTCATTCCTCATACTGGCTAATATTACTCTAGCCACTGCAAACCTAAAATATTTATTATAATTAATATAATAAACATTTTTTTTTAACTTGGTAACTAAAGGGATAATTTTCACACTTCATTTTGTAGATAATGACAATAGCTGTGAATAGATGGTTCTCATTGATTTGTTCATTTCAACAGTACTAAGTACACTGCAAAAATAGACTATTTCAGAATGTCAGTAGTTCTTTTTTTTTTTTTTTTTTTTTCTAAACCAACTTTTATAATTGAATTGGTACATTTTATACTTCAGCCATCAGACGATCAAGTGGCATGTAATATTGGCACCCTTGGTCAATAACTATAAGCAATAAAAAGTAAAAATAACATTTTCATAATAGAAATAGCTTTTTTTTATTTTTTTTTTATTTTAGAATATTAGAACAAGAAAAGAAGAAACTGACTATTTAAAAGTTGGGAATCATTACCTCCTCTGACCTGTCATTAGTGTAACTAAATTAAAATTAAATATTCTCTAAAAGTAGCAGAAGTTTAGTTTCTGAAATTATTGAAAACAAGTAGGGCAGTTTTCTACAAGTCATATTTCATGTTTAAAAAATTTTATATATTATTTTAATTTCATGCAAAACAATTTACATGCCACTTGATCAGTCTGTTGCTTTTAAAGTATAAATAATTTAAAAGCATTAGCAATATAGGTCAAGGAAGCCACAGGCTCGTGCTGTACCAGCCAAACAAGAAATAAATAATAAATATAATAATAATAAATCAAAAATAACATCCCTTGTCATTTAGGTTTGAATTTCTCCAAGCTGTCAGCTTCAACTACCTGCTGAGGTAACCTTGTTCCAATAAACAACAACTTGCTGGCCAAAATAAAACCTCCTACAATACAGTCTAAACCTCTTCTCCTGTAATTTGCAGGAAACATATTGTGCAGATCTCTCAACCCCCCATAAATTGTAATAGGAACATATCAAGCAGCAAACCCTATGTGAAACCACAGTTAGTGAACTAGAGTATTAATTCTAAAACAAAAAAAAAAAATACCACAGCTACCAAACACACATTGTAACATCCTCTCTAATCTCTTTTTTTTTTTTTTCAAGAATTTACTCCTTAAATTCTTAAATTGCTACCCATCTTATTTAGTTATTTACACAACACACACACAAAATGTTTGCAAGTGCAAAGGTCTTTTTTAAAATTGCTGAAGGATTTTTAGTGTACCATATTTAATTATTGTGACTGCTGATGTAAATAACCAAATGAAACCAGGTCTCGTATGAGGAAAAACAGATTATTCAGAGCATTAATCCTGGATGAATGACATGGAAAAACCAGCTAAAGTATGAAAGAACTTGATTAAGTATGCATTGTCAACTTTTTTTGTGGCTCAACATGCTCTATTGTAGACCAACCAATATTGTTTTCAAAGCTTAAGGAGAGATTTTCCAGATACCAAACATATTTCTTCAACTTTCTGCAGTTGTGTCAAACTACAGGGTATGGGCTCTGAATAAGAATTAAATAACACAAACAGACCCTATTTTTTAAGTTTCCCACCAAGAAAAATTAGCTAATGTAGCTAAATGAAGCTTTAAGTATAGGAAGTTGGACAATTCCATAGTTCAAAGAAAATTAAGACAAACAGGAGTCCTAAATCCACTTATATGCTATGTTTTATTTGTGATATTCAGTCAATATTCTAAAACTAGGTACTGCAAAACAATTAGGTTTGGAAGTCCCATATAAGACAAAAATAGTCATGTAAAGAGAAAAAGAGTATGTTTATATAACAAGCAAAATATATACAATTATCTGTCTTTGTCACAGTGCTTCTGGTGGTTTGTTACAGGCATAATAGATTAGAGACAAATATTGTTTACCCACATAAGATATCCATCCCCTTGCTGCCAATATGCCAGATTGTTTCTTCTTTTTTTTTTTTTTTTTTTTTTAATGGCACAAGCAAATATGGCAGAGATGTTCCATTTGTCTAGTAGGGGAAGCCTATTATAACACTTAGTTATTCTCATGGTCTTATTGCATACATAATTAGTTTACCACATAGTTGAACCTATGTGGTGAACTAACTTCCTATTTCCTATTTCAGACAATGGTAGCAGCTAATTCGATCATGTGCATGGATAGCACCCTATCTTATAGTTGCAAGTCGAATAATGAATTAGAGGAAAGAGGTCTATAAGGATCTTATTGAGTGCATTCAAAGTATGAAGGTGGCATCAACTGAAGATGACCGAATAACTAAGGCTTCTTCACCATCTAGATTCCAGGTTTTAATCCATACAACTGAGAAGCATGCAAATATTTCAATGAATAGAATGGCAAAGAAGTTAACTCATTCAGCATTAGAGGAGGTTAACTTATGCAGCACTGAGGCTGCAGCACATTCCCATTACATGGTACTGAAGGAAAATTTAGAGGTATGGATACCTAAGTTTTCCCCCCCCCCTTTTTTTTTTTCAACAATACTGCAATAACTTATTCTAGCAAGCCAAATGTTCACATGGATCAATGTGATCAGGAATCTCTTAACATCTAAACAAGAACTAATATAAGCATGAAAACACATAAGAATTCACATAAACTGATCCTTATAGTATTAGCTTCAACAACACACTTTAAACTTACTTTGTTACATAATTATTTTGAAATTTTGTTCCTTGATATGTTTCTAATGATAAGTTTTTTTTATTTTTTCTGCTAATGGTAAGAATCTATTAGTATTAGTACAGATGGGAGTTTTAGAAACTACCAATATTGGTCCAGCTAGGCAAACCTAAGTGAAGAGTTTAGACACTGAAGCCTTAGACATGAAAAAAAAAAAAATTTTTTTTTCAAGTGTCTGTATAAAAATTAACATGTGTCTGTATAAAAATTAACAATATTATTAATACTGAATAGTCTCATCCAATAAGTTTATGCTTATTTGTTAGAGGATCAATCCAAGTAATTATGCTTTTATCAAGTTAGAGACCATCAAATACCCTGTCTTCTGCTCTGTCATTTAACTTTTTAAAATTTGTTTCTAACCATCATCTTTCTTTTATACAAGGGACAGAGGCAATTCATCAATGATTTAGACCAAAAAAAACCTCGTCGTGGCCACACACAACCACCTTACACACTTAGTAGCATTAACAAAATGCAGTACTTCACAGATTTAAATCTACAGTTCAATTACACAATAAAAATGCCCTTGAAAGTCTCCTGCATTGGAGAATTTAGTTCTGATTTCTTAGCAAGTAAAAATTTTAATATTTATAGGGCAAAATATAACTTCAGAAAAATCTATTATAGCGAATTCCAACCCCTGCCACTAAAATTTCATTAAAGTTTCAGCAGCACCAACGTCAAAAACAGGTAAAAAGGGAATTTAAGTACTCTCTCTCAGCAATACTCGAATGCCTTTCCTACACTAATGAAGTATGTTAAACTGGTGGTATGCAAAGTGTGTGTTTGCACACATGCACACACACGCACACACAGCTACAAAAATGTCAAGCAGCACCACAAATCAGCAATAACCATTATGAGTCATAATGCAGAGCATAAAGGGTTTCAAAGAAGTTTGACTGTTGGATACCATATCAGTTATTTGCTCTTGCTTGCTCCTGAAATCTGTTTTAGCCTCCCAATGTCAACTACCAATGGCAAAGCTATCAAAAGGCAGACTTTTTTTTATGCTATAATTTTTTTTGACAACACATCTTAGGATGCACTGCAATAATGCATTATGTCTGTAAATATACACCAATGAGCCAAAACATTATGACCACCTACCTAATATGATGTTGGTCCTCCATGTGCAGCCAAAACAGCTCATACCGGGCAAGGCATGGATGCTACAAGATTTCTAAATGTGTCTTGTGGTATCTGGTACCAACACATAACCAGCAGATCCTTTAACTCCTGTAAAGTCTATGGCTGAGACACAACAGATCGGAGTTGCTGTTCCAACACAAATAACACAAATCACAGATGCTCGACGGGCCCGATGTCTGCGGAATTTGGAGGCCAGGGCAATACCTGGAAGTCTTCCTCATGTTCTGCGAACCAGTCTCGAACAATCCAGGCAGTGTGACAGGGCTCGTTATTCTGCTTAAAGACACCACGGCCATAGGGGAAGACCATTGCCATGAAAGGGTGTACCTGGTCAGCAATGACGTTTAGGTAGGTGGTATATGTCAGAGTGCCCGGCACATGGATGTCTGGACCCGGGGTCCCCCAGCAGAAAATTGCCCAAAGCATGACACCACCACCACTGGCTTGTTTTCATCCCACAGTGCATCCAGCCTCCATCACTTCCCCAGGTAAACGATGCACATGTACCCGGCCATCCACTTGGTGCAACAGAAATGTGATTCATTGGACCAGACAACCTTCTTCCAATCACTCAAGGTCCAGTTTCGATGTTTGCATGCCCATTGTAGGCACTGTTGCCAGTGAACCCTGGTTAGCATAGGCACTTCAAGCAGCCTGCGTCTACGCAGCCCCATTTTCAGCAGGGTTCGATGTACTGTGTGTTGTGACACATTACTCCCATCACAAGCATTCCAATTACCAGCGAGTTGCGCCACAGTCACCCTTCTGTTGCCACGTACCATCTGGGAGAGCCTTTGCTCACCTCAAGCATCGATGAGCCATGGTCATCCAACACCTCGCCGGCGGTTCGTGGGTTTCCCCTCCTCGGACCACCTTTTGTAAGTACTAACCATGGCTGACCAGGAGCATCCCACCAGCTGTACCATTTCAGATATGCTCTGACCCAGTCATCTGGCAATTACAATTTGGCCTTTGTCAAATTCGCTTAAGTCCACCGCCTTTCCCATCTGAAGGACAAGAGTAACACTGATTAACAGAGCTCAGTATCAGGTGTTTTTTATACCGTGTGCCGACCTGCATATGTGCCATAGTTCACTGCAGTTGCTTTGATTTGCATAACAACTCACTGGTCATAATGTTTTGGCTCATCGGTGTATATGCTCACAAGCTGAAAAAAATCTTGGTAATTCAAGGGCACCTGAACTTTCTGCACCTAATGTCAACAAGCTTCAACCCATGCATGGTGCTAAGTACTACATGTTCTAATAGCTTTCATGTTTTCATTTAAAAAAAATGGAGAGAAAATACAGTTCAAGCTGAAGAGAAAAAAGAGTGAAACAGTGAAGAAAATATCTGGCTGGTACTTCAGGAATAGTTACAGAACTCTCCATACCAGAAGTTGTTTCTGTAAACTGAGGTTCACAGGGAGTTTCATTCTATGGTAGAGCTGTAACACCCAACTCCAATGTGATACCAAAAGCAGAATCCTTAGCATCTGGAATGAGGTTCTTTGAAGTGGTTATGTAGCACTACTGTTCAGATTGAGCAGTTGGGTGTGGGCTTAAAGAGTATTAACTGAAATTCAAATCTCCCAATAAAAAATTTTTTCTTTACAACAGAATGCAGTCTATGGTTTGGTCTAGCACCACTGGTCAATGCCTAGAATTCTCACAGTCCTCATATATTAATATTCTGAACAACTCTGCACTATCTAGACTAATAATTTTAATGGGAATTTCATATCAGTATGATAATGCTTGGAACAAAAAATGAGACTTTCAGATGCCTTGTTTTAGCAGATTATTATAGGACTGGCCTACCCAGCACATTCCTGATATGAATGCTATGAACAATCTTTTAAATGAGCTGAAATGCTAGATCAGGATAGTCAAAATATCCTCTGTCTACAGCTGATGAAAGAAGGCCTACTATACAAAATCATTGAGGTTTGCAATTGCAAATTTTTTTAAGGCACAAAAACTTTAAAACTTTTGTAAACATAGTGCAAGTGTTAAATATAAAGACAAAAGCAAGAAAAATTACATAAATAAGGAAACAGTGGAGCAACGTCTGCGTCACTCCTTGCATTGCTCAGTAAAATGGTTGGAGAAACATTACCCCATACATCACATGTGTTAATAACAAAGAACCGGATTCTGGGATTTTTATTTATTTATTTATAAAGCTTCTGCAATATGACTCCTTTTACTCATACTGAACTGAGTAACAGTCATTTAATGCAAATTCTGTGATTGCCACTCAAGAGACAGGAAAAGAAATGATGGACAATCACGGAGCTGAACAACAGAGTTGTAATGCAGTAAATAATAAAAAAGCAATATTTCTAAATACAGTCGGACCTCTCCTTCACAAACTTCCATATAGCAAAATTTTTTTCATCTCCCCATTGAAAACAGTTTCCATATAACAAAATGATTTCAAGAGACCTAGATATATATTGTTTGTACCTTTGGCCTTTAGGTAAAGTGACCAGATCCTTAGCATTCCAAAGCGGGACATCTAGTGGGGGGATTTTCAACCCCCCCCCCTAGAAGCAATATACACATTTTTTTAATTTTTTATATATAAAAATATTGATACAAAATACAAATTAAATACCTTGACTTCTTTGAACTAAACTTAACAAATAAAAGGTCAAACTTCTTAAAAAAAAAAAAAAAAAAATATATATATATATATATATATATATATATATATATATATATATATAATTTTTTTTTTTTTCTCACAGAAAGGCTGATATTCAGTATATGGTACCCTCATGTTATGCTATGTAACGAATAGAGGGTTGCATGAAGGATGTGAACTGAGAAGAATAATTGTAATTAGAGGGGGGGAAACACTTATTAGAGGGGTCATGTTTTTAATCAATTTTCATTTTTGTTTAGTGAAAAAAAAAGGTTAGATTTTTTCTGTAAAAAATAATGGCAGCCATAATAACCTCAAAGAAGGAAGGAAGTACCTATACACCCTCACCCACCTGATGTACATGGATGACATCAAGCTCTACACAGCAACTGAGAAGCAACTCCAGCAACTACGCTGGATCACCAAAGAATTCAGCAATGATATTAGGATGGAATTTGGTCTAGACAAATGCAAGACCCACACACTGCACCAGGAAAAATTAGTCAACCAAAACTACCAGTTGCAGACTGGTAAAGAGATCGAAGCCATGGCAGTGAGAGAGGCCTACAAATACTTGGGGATGATGCAAGCTCAGCAGTTACAGCACAAGGAAATTAAGGCCTGCCTGACTAAACAATACCATCAGAGACTCAGAAGCCTGCTGAAAGCAAAGCCGAACAGAGGGAACACAGTTAAAGCCATAAACACCTATGCAGTCCCAGTGCTAACATACTCCTTCTGGGTCATAGATTGGACTAACACTGAGCTGCAGGATATCATGAGAAAGACAAGGATAATGATGACCAAGAGCCGCCAACACTACCCGAAGTCAGCCATGGAGAGACTGACAATTGCTCAGAAAGAAGGAGGAAAGGGGCCTGATAGACCTTATCGAGCAACAGAAAACAGTGATTGCTAACCTGAAGGATTACTTCCAGAAACACATAGCAGCACTCCACCAGGCCATAAGGAAGATAGACAGGTGGTATGCCCACTCAACCTAAGCAAGGAGTCCCTTCCCATCCAGAAGGCACAAATGAAGCTAGAAAGATGGGCAAAGAAGACACTCCATGGCAGACACAAGGCTCCATCAAGATCACATAGATAAAATTGCTTCCAATGCATAGCTCACAAGTGGGACACTCTTCCCTGAGACTGAAGGATTTATGCTCGCCATCCAAGACCAGGTAATCAACGCCATAAACTATAGAAAATACATCACCAAGGAGCCCGGAGTGTCAGGTGACACACTGACGATGCCACTTTGCCTCAGAAACGTCCAACACATCACTGCGGGATGCAAGGTGATCACCCAGACTGGGTACACTCGTAGACATGACCAGGTAGCCAGGATAATACATCATAAGCTAGCAAGGAAATACCATTTGATCAATGAAAGTGTACCATACTTCAAGTACGAACCCCAGGCAGTAATAGAGACCCCAACCAGTACTGGGACCACACCATAATAACGGTTAAGACAGGACCAGACATAACCCTTGCGGACAAGAAGAAAAAGGCTATCTATCTAATTGACATAGCAATACCCAACACTGGCAACCTGCAGAAAACTGCTGCATGGGGAAAAAATCAGGAGGTACACAAACCTAAGACAGGAGATCAAAGATATGTGGCATATGCAACAGGTA
Source organism: Mastigoproctus giganteus (assembly GCF_048544385.1). Taxonomy (NCBI): domain Eukaryota; kingdom Metazoa; phylum Arthropoda; class Arachnida; order Uropygi; family Thelyphonidae; genus Mastigoproctus; species Mastigoproctus giganteus. The sequence continues at coordinate 208,608,324 of NC_143577.1, forward strand.
ACGATCATCCCGATCATTGTGTCAACCACAGGTATGATGCCAAAGACCCTACATAACAGATTAGCAGCAATAAGTCTCCCAGTGAACAACTACAAGACCCAGGGTCCTGAGCTGAATATCATCGTTCTTCTCTTTCTTGGTGATTCCCTTCTACTCTCTCTCTCTCTCTCTCTCTCTCAGGGTAACTCAGAATTTTTTTTTGGCTGGTGCAGCATAAGCCTCACGCTTCCTTGCACCATATGGCTAATAATAATAATAATAACAACAGACGTAACAACAACTACTCTGTGTACTTGGTAGCACTACCCATTACGAGGTGGAAACCCCAATCAGTGAGAAATAATATAAAAGAGCAATAATAATGATACATACATACTTCTTTTAACAATAAAAACAAGAGAAATTTAATAATATAATTAAATATATTTTTCTGCTGAGTGAATTTTTTTTTAATAATTATTCATTATTTGCTATTTCTTCATAAAATTCTTCACAAGAATTAGCAAATTTGCACTTAACTTGTAGTATTGCTTTCAGCATTTCTACAGTCAGCTGTGTTTTTGTTGACATCCACAACTCATTTACTATCAAAAAAACTCTTTCTATTGTGCCATTGGTTTAAGGCAAACATAATGCAAATCATTTGTGTTATGTTTGCCATTAAGTATGGAGGCTACTTGTACAATCCAGGACAGTTTGCAATGCAGGGCAAACAACTGAAATCCGGGATGTCTGGTCACTTTACCTTTAAGCAATAGAGCTGATGCTGTAGAAAGCATGAATTAAGAGCTAAAATTATTAAAAATTAATCCCTTCAACTTTTAAGACTTAAAGGATTAATTCTGAAGATCACGAATTAAGAGCTAAACCATACCACAATTTAATGGTGCCCATAAAGCCTATACAACAGCTCGTACTGTCCTGAGAAGTCACGCTGGTCAACTGCTATCTATGTGTCTACAGCCACTGGCAAAGTTTGAGGCATATTCCCAATGCAAACATTGGCTCTGGTCAACCCGTTTTCAAACTGAAAGCACCCTATTAGAGAATTAGGAGAGAGTGGTTTACCTTTATCCAAGAAATTCATCTGTTGTTTTGCAGAAATGAGTCATCCACACTTTCACTAAATTTCTGTGATTGCCTTTCACTAAATTTCAGTTTTGCTTTAACTGCTGTGTGAGTAACCTTACAATGTCTAAGAGGAAATCCTTGTGTAGTGGAAAAAGTGGAAGTGTCCTGAAAGAGGCCTCTGAGGTCGGGAAAACTCATGTCTAAGAATATATAAATTCATACACCGACCATTGAATAAAATTTAAAATTTAATATGACTACAATTTTTACAAAAAAAAAAAAAAAAAAAAAAAATATATATATATATTTACAATAAACTATTACGGAATGCTAAAAACTGTAATAAAAAGGTCATTTACAATAAAATTTGCTAAAATATAAAACATTAAAAGCGCTAAAAATCTGAAGCTTTCGGGAGCGTCAGCTCCCTTCTTCAACAGTGATATAACTTCCTGCAACATCTCCTTAAGTAGCAGGCTCACGGTACCTCCACACGTGGTATTTCTCCACGTGGTTCAATCGGCACATGGTCAGAACTGGAAGCGGAAATGTCTCGGGAACGTGGCAAAGAAAAAAAAAAAAAAAAAAAAAAATCGTTCATCCGACCTTAATATAATTGTTTCAAAGATAGGATTAATACGTATACCTCTATCTCTGTTTATTGTATTCCTACTGGATGAACTAATCCGTAAACCCTCGAGCCATTTACGCTCCCAGTATCCATGTGCACGATCCAAAATAATAGCATCCTCCGGGGAGATTTGATGCTGCTTCTCCCAAAAATGTTCGGCCACAGCAGACTTGTTGTATTTTTTTTTTTTTTTTTGTAAAAATTGTAGTCATATTAAATTTTAAATTATATTCAATGGTCGGTGTATGAATTTATATATTCTTAGACAAAAGTGGAAGTGCTTAGTACTTTAGATTGGGGCAATAAAAAAAAGAAAAAAAACTTTAAAATTTTTAAAATACTGTGTCACAGGCACAGTAGTGTGTCAACCATTCTGTAAAACTGTGATTTGATTTTCAAACTGCTTGAGGAAACGGGATCCAGTTCAAAGTGTTTGAAATTATGCTAGTATGAAGATTTAAATGAAACCATTTTTTAAGTGGGTGAAGTTGATTCGAGACCAAAACATGCTGATATCAGGGCCATTAATAAAAGAAAATTATATAGAGTATGCAACTTTTCTGGGGCATAAAACATTCCAAGCTAGTTCTTGTTGGCTGAATAAATTTAAAAAGCACCATGCCTTACTCGAAAAAGTTATTTCTGGTGAAAGTGGAGTTTTAATTGAAGAAGACTGTACCCACTGGAAAGAAAGTTTTCAAAAAAATTATGGAGGACTACGAGTCCAAAGACATATTCAATGATGATGAAACAGGTGTATTTTTCAAATGTGTGCCAAAAAAGACACTGACTTTTAAAAGTGATAAATGTTTAGGTGGTAAAAATAGTAATGAGAGAGTCTTGGTTGGTGCAAATATGGCTGGTAATGAAAAACTGAAGCTTTTGATAATAGGCAAAAGTAAACAACCCCAATGTTTAAAAAGGAGTAAAGTTGTTAGAGTTGGCCTACAACTACAACAAAAAATCTTGGATGATGAGTGAAAGTTTTGAAGAGTGGATTTTAAATTTCAATAGAAAGATTACAAAAGAAAACAGAAAAATCACGTTGATTGTCGACAATTACCTTGCCCACCTTCACTCAGTAATTTCAAAGCTTGTTTCTTTTCTCCGAATACCTCATCTAGACTGCAGTGAATGGACCAAGGCATTATCAAGAATTTGAAAATGCACTACCAAAGATGCATACTGAAAAAATTTATACTGAAAACAAAAATTGACCAACCTAAAGATTCTGTTATAGATTTGCGGATGTGTACATCAGAGTTGTTGGTGAAAGTGTGGATGTGACGGAAACCACAATTAAGAATTGTTTCACAAAAGTAGGTTCTACTAAAATGGCAATTAACAGCAATGAGAGGGATGAACTACTACGAGATATTGAGCAATCCTGGGAAGAACTCCAAATGAGAGGTTTGATCAGTGGGGAAATTGTCCTTGACAAATTTTTAGAAGTTGATAATGATATCACAGCAGCTGAATACCTGAGTGACTCCAACATTTTGGAGTATTCAAAGAACTAGTGACAATATTGACAATGAGTTGGTTGAAAATTAGGGCAATATTAAATCTTCCAAACATGAAATGTTGGCAGCAATTGAAACTTTTCATCAAGGCTTTCAGTGTGAAGAAAACATGCCAGAAATTATATTTAAGTGTTTCAACAAATGCAAACATTTTATGAACTGTGTACAGTAAAATCCAGTGTACAACAAAAAATAACCAAATAATTTACAAAACAATTCTTAAACATGTACTAATATATTGTGCACATCGTGTAAGTAGTTATTTCTTAATATGTATGTATTTATAAATTAATTGTTTTAAAATGTTAGAAAATTTATTCATTCCCACTTATTTCTGATTTATTCCCATCTTTCACAATATTTCTGAATATTGAGAATTACAATATTTTTCATTGTTGAAATGGTCATATTTTTTTATAACCAAATTTCTGTTTAACAACATTTTTCAAACAAACAAACAATTTCATTATACAGGGTGTCTCAAAAATATTGGTACAAACGTTTAGGGGAAGTAGGTAACATCTAAAAAAAAAAAAAAAAACCTGTGAATTAGGGTTGAATTTGAAAGTGTCTGCAATTCTGCCCAGACACGATAGGAGGGAGTATTTGATGAGAGCCTTGTCGATCAATTCGGCCCTGGAAAGATTGTGCAAGGCTCAAGGGGTAGAATTTTTTTCAGCCTGGTCTGTACTTCTTAACAGAAGAGACTGCTTCTACAGGGATGGGATACACTTAAATAGAAAGGGTGCAAGAATATTTGCTGATGCTATCGAGACAGTGTTAGGTGGGTTGGAAAACTGCTAGCTTGGGGGGGGGGGATACAAGGACTAATAGATTAACAGTAGCCACTAGCAGAGGTGAAAGTGATTCTTGCACTGCTTCTATTGGAATGAGCAGAAGCCTGGAAAACAAGATGCAAGGTATTTCAGAGATTGCTGGGAGTCACTGCGGTACCAGTAAACACATCGGTTGTGTTAGGGTCGCTAAGAAAAAGAACAGGTGCATGTATACTTGCGTGTACACCAATGCTAGATGTTGGGATACACAGATATAAGGAATGCAGAACTGGAATTTGGGGAGTACAACGTCTACAGAAAGGATAGAAAGGGAGGAGGGGTTATGCTATTAGTTAAGAAATACATAAAATCCAAGGAAGTGAAGCCAGTCGACATCGCTGGACAGTGCAGTGTCGAGTCAGTTAGGTGTGACATAAGCTATTTTTGTTATTTGGTTTTTTTAGGAGCATTACCAACTAAGGCCGTATTGCTCCGGGATATGCAGTGGTCATTCCCTGACCTTTCCGCATCCTCCTTGTTTGGTGGTGACGGGCTCGAACCCCGGTCTAATCAAGAAGCGTGTGCTACGCACTGCTGCTCCTTCCCACCTGACTACGGAGGCGCCATGTGTGACATAATCATTAGGAGATCAAAATTGAGAGTAGGAGTGTGCTATAAGCCTAATGATTCTGATGAGTATAATAAGAAACTGTACAGGGAAATAGAGTGGGCCAGTAAATCAGAGAGTCTTATAATGGGGGATTTTAATTTCTCAGATAGTGACTGGAATTTGTGGGTTGGTCACTCACACACTAGCAAGGCTTTTGTGGATTTATTGGATGATTGTTTTCTACATCAGCATGTTCAGGAGGCAACTAGAGGGAGTAATACTCTTGATTTGATTATCAGTAGTGATTCTATATGCATTAAGAATCTGCAGATAAAGGAACCACTAGGTGACAGTGATCACAGTATGCTCAAGTGGGATTTACTCACAGAGGTAACTACCATCAGGGGTAAAGGGAAAGGTTATTGCTTTCGTAAAGGCAACTACGATGGTCTGAGACAGTATTTAAATTCTATACAGTGGAACCAACTGATGATGTTACCAACAGCAAATTCAAAATGGGAAACATTCAAAGAACTTATCTTGGAAGCTACTAGGCTTTGATAGATATAAGTTGATCTGTAACCAAGTTACAAAGGAGGTTAGTTAGGCGAAGGCAGATTACGAGAAATCTTTGGCAAGGGATGCAAAGAAAAACAGCAAAGAGTTCTTTACTTATGTTAACTCTAGAAAGAAGGGATGAATTAAATTGGTCCACTTGATATCGATTGTTCAACTGTTGATGATCCTGCTCAGGTAGCTAACAAACTAAATGAATATTTTGCATCGACATTCACACATGAGGAGTTATTCAGCGAGGGGAATGCCAGAGGTGTATTCAACTCTGGCAGCAAGCTAGATAATCTTGTAATAACTGAGAGTAAAGTGGAGGAGAAACTGTTGAAGATAAACACAAGAAAGGCACCCGGGGTGGATGGGATCTATCCAGTTATATTAAAGGAGGCAGCAAAGGAAGTAAGCAAACCCTTAGCCATAATTATGAGAGCTTCCTTGGACTCAGGGGAGGTACCCATGGACTGGAGATGTGCAAATGTGACCCCAATTCACAAGGGAGGATCAAAGGCTGACACAAGTAATTATAGGCCTCTTAGTTTAACTTCTGTTCCAGTAAAACTAATGGAGGCACTGGTTAAAGGAGCACTGCAGGATCATCTAGACAAGACTTCAGTTATAGCTCGGACACAGCATGGTTTTGTTATGGGGAAGTCTTGCCTGACCAATTTGATTTGATACTATGATGCAGTCACAAAAGAACTGGATGCAGGGAATAACTTTGATATTATATACTTGGATCTTAGAAAGGCTTTTGATACTGTTGCACACGAAAGACTGCTGCACAAATTGGAGCAGTGTGGCATTGGAGGCAAATTGCTGCTAGGGATAAAGGGGTGGTTGAGTGGGAGAAGACAGAGAATGGTAATCAATGGACACTGCTCATCGTGGACTAATCTTATTAGTGGAGTCCCTCAGGATTCAGTGTTGGGTCCATTATTGTTTTCTGTATTTATAAATAATATTGATGATGGTATATCAAGCTCAATGTCCAAATTTTCAGATGATACAAAGGTTGGCAGGGTTGTTAAGGACACTATTGACGCTATGCTGCTGCAACAAGATCTGGAAAGGTTGAGCAGATGGGCTGAGAGGTGGCAAATGAAGCTTAACATTAACAAATGTAAAGTACCACATATGGGAAACAGCAACACCAGAGCAACTTATCAACTTTGTTGTACTATACTTACAGTGGTAGAGAATGAAAAGGACCTGGGGGTAATTGTGCAGGCAGATATGAAGTTCTCTGAACAGTGCAGACGAGCTGCAAGTGTATCTCATGGTGTCTTATCAATGATATACAGGAATTTTTCTAGCAGGGATAAGGAGGTGGTTATTCCCTTGTATAAGGCAATGGTCAGGCCACTCCTTGAGTACTGTACACAGGTCTGGAGGCCTCATTTCAAGAAGGATGTAGAGCTGCTGGAACAAGTACAGAGAAGGGCAACAAGATTAGTGAATGGAACAAAGGGTTGCTCGTATGAAGAAAGGCTTACATTTTGCAAATTACAGTGTCTGGAGACAAGGCATCGGCGAGGTGATCTGATAGACGTGTATAAGGCCTTAAATGGTTTGAGCATGCTCAATGTTGATGGGATTCTGTCTCTTGCTCAGAATAATCACCTGAGGGGGCATAAATTCAAATTGAGGAAAGACAGATGAAATTTGCCTTTAGCCAGCGGGTGGTTGGTTGGTGGGACAGACTTCCATCATTTGTTGTAGAAGTTGATAGCCTAAATAAATTTAAGGCTCAGCTGGACAGGTATTTCGAACGAACGGAGGGGGTGAAGTGGAAGTTTTTTTTTTTGTTTTTTTTTTTTTTTTTTTTTTTTTTTTTGGCTGATGCTGCATAAGCTTGCTTTCATGCATCATATGCCTCTACTAATGCTAAAGGAATGTAAATCGCATAGGAAACCTTAACCGGAAACTTCACTGTAAGTCAGTACATGGCGCTGTTCATCAGTTCGGGAGAGGGAAAATTTCTGGTTTACTCATTCAAGCAGTAGTTGCCACACGGAGAGTATGCATTGATATGAGAACTGTGAGCTGGCAGACATGCAACTAGTGTATGGATTAGCAGAGGGCCCACATGGTGTGCACCTCCATGCGGCACATCGCTTCGCAATAAATGTGTGGGCAGGTATGGTCGGTGACTGCTTAGTCAGCCCATACCTGTTACCATCCCGCATGAACTGCACTAAATATCAGATCTTTCTTGAACAAGTTCTACCAGGGTTACTTGACGATGTTCCAGGAAATGTGAGATGCAACATTTGGTTTCAACATGATGGGGCGCCTGCCCATTATGGAAGGTGTGTTCGTGACCATTTGAACAGGTGTTTTGGGCATCAATGGATTGGCCGTGGTGGACCCGTTACCAGGCCCCTACACTCACCTGATTTATCGAGCCTTGATTTATTTCTGTGGGGGCCCTCAAATCTATCATGTATAAATTTGCCTGTGGAGACGGAAATGGATCTCGTGGCGAGACTCGTCTGCAATGCTGCTATTGTTCGACCTGGAGTTTCTTTGACAGTAGTGTCAAAGAAACTCCAGGTCCACCAATCCACGCATGCATCACGTATCATGGTGGAACCTTCGAACATCTGTTGTAACATCATGAAATGCATCCATCTCGTACTCCATTGTTAATATTATGTCAAATAAATGTTTGCCACTAATTACTGTCGTGTCATTTCTGCTTCTTGTGCCTCTGCTACTACTTTCCCGTGACGTTGCCGATTATGGTTTGTTTGTTTGTTTGTTATTTACTTTTTAGGAGCATTAGCAACTAAGGCCATATTGCTCCAGGATATGCGGTGGTCATTCCCTGACTTTTCCGCATCCTCCGTATTTGGTGGTGACGGGCTCGAACCCCGGTCTAATCAAGAAGCGTGTGCTACGCACTGCTGCTCCTTCCCACCTGGCTATGGAGGCGCCTGCCGATTATGGGTTCCTACGCGATTCACATTCCTTTAGATGTTACCTACCTTCCCTAAACGTTTGTACCAATATTTTTGAGACACCCTGTATAGAGGTCTGACTGTATATCCAATTCCTGAAAAAAACATGCTGGCATATCAATGTTTTTACCTATTTAAGAAACCTTGACTGAGATAAGGCATGATTTTTGAGAGTTTATAATGGAGTTTAAAGTATTTAAATTAAAGATGAAATGGCAATGATAAAATTTAGAAATGATGATCAGATGATAAGCAAGAAACGAAGGATGCAAAATTTGTGCAGTTATTTAAAGAACTAATTTGGAAAAATTTTGTTGATATATTATTTTTTATTTGAATGTCACAAAAGACAAACCAAAATGCACAGCACTCAATGAAATCTGTACAACAGTTACAATAAAAAAAAAAAAATAAAAATAAATAAATATCACCAATTCAGCATACATATCATGCATAATGAATTTTTTTAAAGTAATTTTAATATATTAACCAAGTATTTTTTGGTACATAAGACAGCTGAATTCATTAATATAAAATTCGTTTTTCAAAAAATAAAGTAGATGATGCTGGCATTTATCCTGGCTCAAGATGTCGCTATACCTGTTTCTTGGGTGCCAAAATGCAAGAGAAGTGTACCATTTTGCGCTGTCCAACCCAGGGCTTATCATAAACAGTCACGTCACATTTTCTGTTGTTCTGAAATTATAAAGAAAAAATAAATTAAGTAAAACTTTGAAATATTTTATATACAGATGAAAAAATAAAATTCAGATCTATACAATGCTTTTTAAAAAAACCATTTGTAATTTAATATTGCTAAATCAAAAAAAAAAAAAAAAAAAAAACTGTACAAGTTTAATTTTCTTTAATCATACCTATAAGATCTGATACTACCTATAAATATCGAAATAATCTGTATCTATAAGATTAAATGACTGCAAAAGTAAATGGAATTTCATCTGGAATTTCCAATCTGTATATGATAGAATTCTTCTGTGGCAAATATTAATCGTGGGGGAGGAATAAAAAAGTGATATAACAATCAGTGAATTTTCAATTTCAAAATTGGTCATTCTAAGTCCAAGGATAACAAACAAGACAGTATGTCAGTTACAAAGGTAATATTGTTAATGGGTAGGAAGAAGTATCTCACAAATTTTTTAATTCTTTGCAAATAAATGAGAGCTCAAGTCTGTTCTTAGCACAGTCCGTTTCCATCTGAAATCTATTCCGAAGACTCAATTACTTTCTAACTGAATCTTTAACTATTAATTTTATTCACTTCTAACCATTCTAATCAGCAAAACTGATTCATCATTTCACAAATCTACAATAAATTGATTCCAGAATTAACAATTTTTTCTTCTTCCTTGGAGCACTATCACAGAAAGTGGCACCTAATTTTATATTTAAAAAAAATAAAAAAAACAATGAAGAGGGATAACAAAGAAGCCAATACTTCCTGTCAATTTTACTTTTGCCAACAGTGCTATTCTTACAGGCAATCATCATTTCAAATTTTGTTTCTAAACTTGAGGAGTATTGCTATTCCACTGGGTTGAAATAGACTGTGAAAAATCAACACAAAGCAAAAGGATAACATCAAGATTAATCTTAATGGATTATTCTGTGAAGGTAATTCAAACCGAAATCTCAGCCTAATTCTGGACAATAATCTAATGGTTCCTTTGGCATTTAAGATCAAGGATAAAGTGCATTGCTTTTGCATCAGACAAGATGCAAAGAAAGAAAATTGTTGAAGTTGAACATAAAAAATGCACCTGGAGTGGTGGGATCTATCCAATTATATTAAGGGAAGCAGCAAAGAAGGTAAGCAAACCATCAGCCATAATTATGAGAGCATCTTTGGACTCAGGGAAGGTCCCTATGGACTGGAGATGTGCGAATGTATCCACAAGTCACAAAGGAATATCAAAGGATTACATGAGTAATTACAGACATGTTAGCTTCACTTCTGTTTCAGGGAAAAATAATGGCGTCACTGGCTAAAGAAGTGATGCAGGACCATCTAGACAGGAATGCAGTTATACTTCAGATGTAGCATGTGTTCGTTACAGAGAGATCTTGTCTGTCCAATCCGATTGGATACTATGATGCAGTGACAAAAGGTACTTTTTTGGATGCAAAAAATGAATTTTGATATCAATACTTGTAAAGCTTTTGATAGTGTACATAAAAGACTGATGTACAAATTGGAGGAGTGTGGCATTAAGGGCAAGTTACTGCTATGGATAAAGGGATGGTTGGGTGGGAGAAGACAGAATGGTTATCAATGGACACTACTTTTTGTGGATTAATGTTATTAGTGGAGTTACAGAGTTTGGTGCTGGGCCCGTTGTTGTTTTCTGTATTCATTAATGATATTGATGAAGGTATTCATCAATATCATTAATTATCAGGCTTAATGTTTAAGTTTGCAGATGATACAATGGTTGGCAGGATGGCTAATGACAGTAATGAAGGTGTGCTGCTGCAATAAGATCTAGAAAAAATAGGTAAATGGGCTAAGAAATGAGAATTGAAGTTTAACATTGACAAATGCAGGGTATTGGTGAATGGGCAGCAGTAATCCCAGAGTACTATACCAACTGTATGGTATTAACTCAGGGTAGTGGAAATGAGACCTGGGGGTAACTGTATAGTCAGATATGAAGTTCTCTGAGCAGTGCAAATAACCTGCCAAGCCAGCTCACAATTTTGCTAGCATGGATAAGGAGGCAATTATCCCATTGCATAAAGCAAAGGGAAGGCAACACCTTGATTACTGCACAAAGGTCTTGAGGCCTCATTTTAGGAAGGATGTAGAGCTGCTGGAACAGAGAGGGACAAGTGGACCAGTGAGGGGAACTGAGGGTAGCTCTTAACAAGGATGGCTTCAGTTCTGAAAATAACAGCATCTGAACTTTACAGATGGATCAGGAAATTTTTTTTTTTAACGAAAACTCCAAACATGAAAGGTATTAGAACCTACAGTACTTAGTACCATGCTTGGATTGGAGGTTGAGAATATGAAAGAAGATATTTGTTGACATTAGACTTGAACTTCTGTAGACTGTTAATTTTCATGAAATATGTATTAAGGAAGGCTGTTCCTGAAAAGGGAAGTTGAATGAATACACAAGGAAGATAAAAAGTTGGACAGCAAATGGATTTCTGCTGGTGGTGGCACGTGTTCGCAACATTTTGAAAAGAGCAGGAATTAAATTATAGAAGAAAATTAAGAAGAACAGTGACTGTGGAAGTATCTGTAGAAAAGGCATGCAGCAGAAACAGTACACCTATGAGAGAGCGAGTGGAGAAACTGTTAGAGAGGATTCAATTAACCGAACTGCTCTCTTCTGAATGGAATCTAGAAGCCTGAGAGAGACTTGGAGGGCACCACCCCAGATGTGGGAACAATATTCCATGGTAGGGCGGATTTGCAATTTGTACATAGTGAACAGCTGTTTGGAAGAAAAGTAATGCTGAGAGCGAAAGAGAAAACCAAGTTTTTAGATACAGAGGAAGCAATATTTGTAATGTACTTGTGCCAAGAGAGATTAGAAGTCAAGGTAATCCCCAAAAGAGATATCATTTTGCCTAGAAATCGGAGTGTTGCCGAAGATAAGCATACGAGCAGAAGAATCCTTTTTTGTGAGATGTAAGACACGACTGAGTTTTATAAGGATTGAAATCAATTAAGTTATCCTTGCCCCACTGGAGAATTACCTGAAGATCAGCATTTAAGCAATTGGTAGCAGATATTCAAAAGGTTGAAGCTGTTTGGGCAGGGCAAGGTTTCTCAAAATGGAAAAAAAAAACAAAGGTAAAGTGCAGCCATTATCAACCGACTGCAGGATGGAAGCCTCCTCAACAATTCATGCTGAGGGAAATGGACCATAATCTGCCACGCTGATCCAGTGTGGGTTGGCAGATTGATCGTATTCAGCAGTCAGGGGCTTGAAGCCCAGTCAACTCAAAGAGTGTGTGCTACTGCACTCCCGCTCCTGACCACTCGGCTACGGAGGCCTTCTCAAATGGAAAGTGGAGTGCAATGTGCTATCATCGGCAAAACTAAGGATAGGATTTCCAGTCAATGAAGAAGGTCATTAATATACAAGAGGAAAAGAACTGAACCTTGGGAGACACCAGCATTAGTGAAGAAGTTAGAAGACAGAGAGCCATCTACCACCACCCTCAGTGAGCAATCAGAGAGAAAACTGGATAACCAATTACAAAAAACAGTTGGCATACCATAAATAAGATGGAAGCCTATTTAGAAGACCTTTATGCCAAACATGATCGAAAGCCTTTGAAATGTCAAGAGAAACTGCTTGCATTTCACAAATTTTCCATTGAATTTGTCCATAAATGGATAACACAAGCCAGAATATCACCAATAAATCGACATTGTCGGAATCCATACTGGCGATCATTGATCAGATGGAAGGTTTCTAGGTAGTTTGTAAGAGTTGGCAGTTAATTTATTTCTCCATTACTTTAGAAAGAGTAGAAGTAATTGCAATGGGACGATAATTGGATGGGAGGGATTTGTCACCCTTTTTAGGAACTGGCTGGATAAGCGCAAATTTTCAAGCAGAAGGAGAAACACCTTTGGAATAAGAAAGTGAAAAAAAAGTGGCAAAGAACAGGAGTAAGTTCAGGAGCACAGGTTTTGAGACCAAGTGCAGAAATACCATCAGGACCTGGAGCTTTCTTAGCATCAAGATTCGTCAATATCCTTCTGACATGCTTTTGACAGAAGACCACAGGGGGCATTGAATGGAGTGTGTTGGGAATGGTGAGAGGTGTTTTACCAAGATCATTAATACATAATGTTGGAAGAAAAATGGGATGCTAGCAGGTCAGCTTTATCCTTGGCTCAAGTGACAACAGAACCATCTGGTTTTGACAGAGGTGGGAGCAGAGATGGGCAAAAGTTGCAGCCAATAGCTTTGGCAAGAGACCAGAATGCTCAGCTACCATTAGGGCCAGAAGCAAATTTTCTTCTCATAGCCTGTTCAAAATCTAGTGTGGAATGATTAATAACTGCTTTACAATTGTTGCGAGCTTTGATGTAGGCAGAAAATTAAACTGAAGAATTGTAAACAAGACAATTACGATATGCACCGTTCTTCTCTTGAACAGCCTTAGCACATTTATTGGAGAACCAAAGTTTAGATAGAGGACAAGATTTTAAAGTGGAGTGTGGAATAAAGGATTGCATTCCTACAAGAATAATTTCACTGACACGCTCTGAGCAAACACTGACATCAGAAGTTTTGAAACAGTAATCCGACCAAGGAAAGGAAGAAAAGAAATCTTGCAGGTCATCTCATTTTGCATTCTTGTAATGCCAAACAATACGAGGTTGGGAATATCAATGAGATAAAGGCTCCATTGGAGAAGAGACAATCGCCAAATTGTGATCTGAGGTGCCTAAAGGACCACTCACTTTGGCCGTGTACTTAGTAGGGTTGTTTTTGAGAATCAAGTTGGCTGTATGGTTAGGATTGTCCGGTATTCTTGTAGGTAAATGAACAATCTGTGCAAGGTCATTAGTAATTGCAAAATCCTCAGCATCTCTACCAGCTGGGTCAGTGTGACTAGAAAACAGAAGCCAGCTGGAGTTGTGAACATTAAAGTCACCAAGGAAAATTACGTCACTGTTAGGAAAGTTGGACTGAAGAAAGTCAAATCACAAGGAGAGGAAGTCAAAGAGCTCCGAGTGATTAGTGGAGTTGGGAGAACAGTAAAGACAGATGAATTTTACAGAATGAGGTAGATATATTTTAAGCCAGAGAAGATCAAAATGAGGAGATTCCAAATTACCAAATCTCTGACAGGGAATATCAGAACGGGCATATGCACAAGTACCACCTTTGAGGCAAAAGGAATCATATAGAGAATAATTTGGGCAACTGAGATGAGCAGTAGTTGAATCAACCGATAACTGAGATTCTGTCAGAAAAGGTACATGGGGTTTGGCAGACTGCAAGTGGAAATGGATATCGTTGAGATTACAATTGAGACCACGTATATTTGTGAAATGAACTAGGAATAAAAGTGAACACAAGTTAAACCTATAATTGTTTTATCGACAAATACCAGAAAATCTTCAGAGTTGAAGACCATTACCAATATATCTCCTTCCTATGAACCTAAATAATTATTTTGCTTAAGTTGATATTTATCTTCCAGATTGCAGTTTGAAAACAAACAGAAGAATGGTATATATTTATGTCACCAGAATAAATATTATGTATTGCAAAAACTACTTGGCAAAAACTGTAAGCAGATATTCAAGTATATGTAAAGCCATCATTTTCTTAAATGAAATAAACAACAAAATTATGTCACCAGACATAAACCAGATGAAATCCTGCAAATTCATCTGTTTGGCTAACCTCCTTGATTCAGATTCTATGTAAATCCAATGTTGAATAATGGATCTCAGTGTCTACAGACAGCTATTGTGCTTTTGCATTCCATTTAGTAAAAACAGCAAATACTGATGAGAAATTAAAATTGATAAATACATACGAAGAAAGGTCATTTAAAAAAATAGAAGTAAGGGAGAAAGAAGTTTGGAGAGTATGGAATTGTGAGCAATTTAAATAAATAAATGATTAAGGCAATGCACCTACACCAATTATGAAAAAAAAAAAAAATCTGCTGTTCAACAATAATTTTTGTTTATACTCTAGAAAAAAACCAGAGTTCTGGGAGTGGAGTCATTTTGTATTTAGAAAGAGACATTTTTTACATATTTCCTTGACCACATGTTTGTGGTGACAAATGCAGAAGCACTGTGTACCAAAAGTATTCTAAAAAAAAATAAGTAACTGCAAAAGGGCTCGTGGTGACAAATGCAGAGGCACTGTGTACCAAAAGTATTCTGAAAAAAAAAAAATAAGTAACTGCAAAAGGGCTTTTAATTAAAAAACCTAATTTGTAGTAAGTGCCACATTTGACCTGTATGACAGTATCAACCCTCCTGGGCATATATTTTCTGCCAACTTCCAGTAGGAAGTTCGATCCCATTCCTCCTGCAAAGCAGCTGCCAGAGCTGGTTTGAAATAAGGCAGTTTTGGCTGCAGCCTAACATGGAGTTGGAAGTCTGGGCTCTGAGCCAGCTAGTTCACCTTTTCAATGTCACTGTCCACAAATAAGCCCTTTATAACAGGGAACACTATCATGTCAACACGTGTTTCTGCAGCATTGTGACAACATCAGTAGCACAAAATTTATTGTCCAAAATGTCCAAAGTAGGCCATGAACTTCACAGATTCAGGCACTATCACCAACAGCCCAAGTGCAAATCAGCTGAAAGAGTCTCCATGCCATCAGAATGCCTCTACCATCATGATCAAGATAATACACTAACAGGAATTGCTCCTCAACCAGGCAATCTCCACACACACACAAACGTATCTACTGGAACAAAATATTGCATTGTGTAGCAAGATTTATCACTCTATAGTATCTTCTGCACTGTTCTGAAGTCCACAAGTATTGAGAATGATTTCACTCTCACTAGATTCGGAACCGCGACATTGGGCCTCAGCTTAGTTGCCCTGCCACTAAACACACGGCTATGTAGCCACTATGGATGTTCCTGTGACCTCTTGTATCTGCTCTGCAATATTTTCTATAAATGACATGTGCAAAGCTACCCACTTTATGATTCACCAAATATGTTTCCGTGTGTTTGGATGGTCATAGAGTTTATTTATTTATTTTTTTCACATTCAGGAAGATCCTAGGCGATACCTATGACCTTGCTGATTTTATATTCATGTGTTTTTGGGCTTCATATAACAAGCAAAAAGGCATACCACTTAAATCTTGTGGCTCCACCTATACACAAGGGGACTTCTGGTATTGTACACAATATTCAAATACACAACGTATTTGGAGCAAGGTCCAAATACTTCTTGTAATAGAGTGTATATGTTTCTTTAATATGAAAATAAGGCTGGATCTACAAATTATTATGAAGAAGTGGTCTAATCAAGAAATAGTTTTCTAGCATTTTAGGGTTAATTCAATTAGTATAAGGATGAAGCACTAAAAACCAAAGAAATTAATAATACTTACAATTCCTTCTTGGAGATCACAGTTATCAACTTCTTCATATGCAACTTCTTCCTTCTTACAGACAGTAATACCAAGTTCCATGGTTATTCGAAAGTTCTGCCCAGCAACTACCTAAAAATTTAGAGTTCCTTTAAAATTTTGAAAAGATAATTGTGCAGCCACATATATATCTGTACAATTTTGAACATCTGTTTTAATGAGGGAGAGAGAACTGACAAAATCAAATCATTTAACTATAAACTTTCACTTTAGCATGACAAAATTGTCCAATACTTAAAAATTGCAACATAAATTTGAAAATTAGAAATAAAAAATAAATAAATCTTTATTTCCCATCACGGCAAGTTGCCAGGGGTTAGTACAACAAAAAAAAGTAAAGTAATTTAAAGTGAAAATATTATTTATATTTGAATATACATATATTCAAATATCACATACATATATTCAAATATACCTGATTAAGCCCAACCTTATGATTCAACAATTATTTTTTTTTTTTCTTTCTTAAGCCCAAGAATGAAATCAATAGATCCATAAGCAGTTGAGGACCAGTGATCCAACTTTGGGTGACTGCTTGCTCTTTAATCAAGCAAAGAGGAAAAAAAACTAAGCAAGTATATTTACTCCTCATAGTGGGATAAAACTGTGGCTCTACTATGAAGCTGTGTTGGATACCATAGCAAGCTAAATGGGAATAGATCTACAAAAATGTTCAAAGTTGTATGCTAATAATAATAATTAAACTGTAATATCAAATTATGATATATTTATATATTGGTATTCTCATAAAAATAGGGTTTGACCAGGCTAATATACTATGTATGCTATTAACAAATACACTGTGTGGATAATGTTCTGAACAGGAGGTATGATTTTCATACCCTATCCCATTGTAGACAACGTTACATCAAAAGAATGTAAAATTGTCCAACATTTAAAAATTGTAACACTGATTTGAAAATCATAAATAAAATAAAAATATTCTAATAACACAAAATCTACATTACAATGAAATGTGGGAATTTCATTGCAATGAAATTTGGGAATTTGTTCATCTTGTGTGGTAACACACTTACACACATATCACTGTCTATCCAACAATGTCTATCAAAAATTTGTGGATTTTTGACTAAAAGACAGTCATTGTCTTACCTCATCCACCATATTCAATGGAACTGTACCCATTCAATTTCTTTCTATTCCCACATTTCATAAAAATGAGGAAAATATTCTGCACATTCAAACAGCTGTGACAGACTGTATATGAACAATACTCTTGAAAATGACTTCCAGAAACACAGGATTAATATAGAGGGACACTACTTCAGAAGAGAAAATGCCTTTAGTTCACAAGTACCTTCCATGATTTTTATAGGAACCATACCAAAACTTTTGTAACAAAAAATATAGTTTGGTTTGGTCAGCTTTATCCAAAAAGCATTTACTGAACACTGTCAAGTGCACCCCATACGGCACCTCCGTAACCAGGTGGGCAGAAGCAGCAGTGCGTAGCACACGCTTCTTGATTAGACCAGGGTTCGAGCCCGTGCCCACCAAATACGGAGGATGCGGAAAAGTCAGGGAATGACCACCGCACATCCCCGGAGCAATATGGCTTTAGTTGCTAATGCTCCTAAAAACAGCACTCCATACTGTAAATATGGATAAGAATGGAATAAAGAAAAATACAGCACTTGCTGGAACCAAAAAGAATTCAGTAATAACACTCTCTGCATGCCTGAATGATAATGCTCAAATCCAGTGCTTCCCCCCCCCCAAAAGGAGGAGCATCGTGTGCTCACTAAAGTACAAGATGTATTGCATATTTTTGATACAACAGTGCCTTTTCATGAATGTAAACTATACACGTGCCCTATGCATGTCTGCAAAATAAATTTTGTATGAAGGTACTTTTCCCTTCCAACATACTCAAAGAAAAACAGATATAGGACTAAATGAGAGGCCTGTGTTCTTGGGGAATTCAAGTATTGCACCTATGAACATTCCCATACATAGTCCACTAGTTTCTTTGAGAATTTTCATACACATTTCTTATAAACAAAAATGATTTCAAAACAATATCTATATAAATATCTTTATTTTTGTAATACATATATGATCCTTTTAATTTAAATATTGATTTTAAGATCAATAATATGTAATATACAATAGGAGTTACTGCTACTAGTTTACTTGGATTTTGTATGTTGGTTCACAGACTAGATTCTAAGATGGATGATGGGTTGGCTGCAGAGCAGAAGACAGAAGGTTATGATTAATGGATATCCTTCAGATTGGCATAACGCCAAAGTGGAATCCTCAAGGATCAGTTCTTGGACTACTCTTATTTCTGATTTTCATAAATAACATTCAAAAGTGATAGAGGGTGTGATATCAAAACTTATATATGCTGTAAAGATTGGAACTATAGTTTCATATATTTTAACTCTCATATCCCGAATGATGTTTGGATCGCTCTAGATTATATTATTTATCCCGATATTCCACTCACTTTCACTTGCTTGTTCTTCTAATCCTTCATGAGTTATTCCTAAACTATGGAGCAATGTGGCCTTAGTTGCTATTGCTCCTAAAAACCAAATAACAAACAAACAATCCTAATCTATTTATCTGTATTCCTAGGTAGTTAAATTCCATTATTTGTTTTACTATTTTTCTTCTAATTCAGATTTGAGTGGTTCTTTTGGTATTGTTAAGCTCTTTGCTTTTCCTATGCATTTGTCATATTATTTTCTTTTGCTTTTTTATTAAAATAACGTAGCATTCTTTGCAAATCAAATTATTTTCGTTTTCTGCCATTTGTACAACATCATTCGCATTGCAGATTATACTTATTATTTTTTTATTTTTTGTTCTAAATCCTTTATGCAATTTTCGAATAATCAAACTCGTATTTAATTAATAATCTTTAAAAAATCCATCATATCGCGCTTATATGTGTGTCAGTTGAAGTAATATAATAACACGCATTACTCCTAAAAATAACTATTTAGTACACTTACCAACTAAGGTAAAATTTAATTTAATTCAATAAAAAAAGTTTTACAAACCTGTTTTTTGGCTTTATGGATTAGAACCATCTTGGCATGGTACTGTGTCTTAAATTCATGACTCACTTTCTCGGCTGCAAATCTGGCAATTTCTTGTACATCGCCGGAATTAACATCAGCATCTTCCCACTGACCAGCAGCGAAGACACCAACCAGAAAAGCTAAGAAACAAGCAACAGTACGACTCATCTTGAACTCTTCTGAAAAAAAAGGTAAACACCACAGGTCACATCATGCTTATATAGGCGCAATGTACGCTTGCGCCACCTATAGTTCATAGTATTTTGCACAAAGTCCATAAAATGCTAATCATATAAAACGACAACATCAAGAGCAAGGGGCACAAAAAGCAGCTGGCAAGATTACACGCCCCACCGTTTAAGCACTACGACACTATACGGGAAGATAACAAATATTGCTTAAAGATAACCTATTGAGATAAAAAAAATCGCTTCTCACTGTATCTTCTTTTGAAGGCTTCTACACTGCTTAGCGGTCGCCTTGCAGTCCCCCTTCTCCATTGTGGTATGGGCATTTTGCAGTGGTATGGGCATCCATTGGACATGCCCATACCACTACAAACATCGACGCTCCAGGCGATCCGCCATATTTTCTCGCAAATTCAGTCTCTCCATGATGGACTCATTTCGAACTCTTTAAAGGCGAGACACACGTAGACTCCGTCGTAAATCATCCATCTATATCCTCAAGATTTCAGAAGCTGTCAGATTACTAAACTTTACCATCCTTTCTATTCCTCCTATAAAAAAGGGGCTCACATCTGGTGAGTATGGACATGGCGCACCTAGGATCTTGAGCTGGATATCATCATTCTTCTCTTTCTTGGTGATTTTCTTCTACTTTTGACTGACTCTCTCTCTCTCTCTCTCTCTCTCTCTCTCTCTCTCTCTCTCTCTCTCTCTCTCTCTCTCTCTCTCTCAGGGTAACTCAGAAATTTTTTTTTTTGGCTGGTGCAGCATAAGCCTCAACTTCCTTGCACTATATGGCTAGTAATAATAATAATAATAATAATAATAATAATAATAATAATAATCTCCACTGCTCTTATATGACTCCTCTACCTCTCACTTAATGTCCATCCTTCTTCACCGTACGTCAAAACACTCTCTACTATCATCTTTTTGTTTCCTCTCGAATGTCACAACTCCACAACACACTATTCAGCTCCCTAATAACAGTGCGGGCCTGCGTAATGCGATCATCTGCATCTTTCTCACACGTTCCTGACTTATGAATAATAGATCCCAAATATTTGAAGTGATCCACTGTCTTGACTTTACAGACTAAGAGGTCTAAGCCTCTTGCCTTTTCCACTAACCATCACATACTCTGTCTTGGTAAAATTAACTTTAAGACCTCCCATAAACATCAACCAATCATGAAGTCAATGTTATTCCGATCCTGAGCAATTTTCACATGGAAGTCAGCGAATAATAGTGAATGACTATCCCCAATCTCAATTTCCATAGCCCACATGAAGCTTTCTAATGTGCTAGTACTACATAAAGGTAGATCATAAATAGGGTCGAGTCGGTAATATCCAGCATCCTTGTCTCAAGCCTTTGGATGTTGCAAACTCAGCCGATGTGTGTGTGTGTGTGTGTGTGTGTGTGTGTGTTTTTTTTTTTTTTTTTTTTTTTTTTGATTTGGTAGTTGTTGGCGCATCGGCTTCTGTGGCCATATTGCACCTCCCAAGGTTTTTGCAGTACTTTGATCCAAGCCCGAGGCGGGAATCGAACCCGCGACCTTTGGGTTGCCGGGCAGGTACTTTACCCACTCGGCTAGCCCGGTCGGCTGTGTGTGTGTGTGTGTGTGTGTGTGTGTGTGTGTGTGTGTGTGTGTGTGTGTGTGTGTGTGTGTGTGTGTGTGTGTGTGTGTGTGTGTGTGTGTGTGTGTGTGTGTGTGTGTGTGTGTGTGTGTGTGTGTGTGTGTGTGTGTGTGTGTGTGTGTGTGTGCTTTAAAAACAGGGAATTAAAACATTATAATTAACAATGTGATCAAATTCCAATTAACTGCTTCCCACAGTTGAAGCAAATTGGTTGGCTGTGGATCTATACTCACAAGAGTTCATTGCATCTTGTCCCACAAATGCTCAGTTGGATTGAGATCTGGTGCGTGTGGAAGCCACTGTAGCAGGCTGAATGAATTCACTCTCAGGTTTGTGGTACCAGCTCTGTACAGTTCCAGTCTTGTGCCATGGCACATTATCCTGTGGTAAAAACCCATTCTCGGAGATACGCTGCAGCCAATGCCACCAGTTCACAGATAACCTGTGAACTGGTGCACAGATGTGTACCAAACAACCCACACCATTGCATCAACCTGCATTGTTGATAACAGGCAGGACAGGACCACTGACTGGTGCTCTTTTCGCGATATTGTAATTCTCCCATCAGTGTGTAACCTATAGAATCGAGAATCGTCAGAGCAGGAAACGGTCTACAGTCCTCCATTATCCAACGTTGTTGTTCGTGGTGTTCATGAACCCACTTCAACCGTACCATCTTTTTTTTTTTTTTTTTGTGTCTTTGGTTTGCTTGTTGATTTGCCTATAATCAATTATTTCGATTCTTGAAGCAATCGCTTATTAATCATTCGACTATGCCCATCATTAATAAAAACACAGCTGCCATTCTGACCATCCGTGAAGCCTCTTCAATTAAGTGATTAATGTGGGTGCCTGAGAGGCACCATCGAAAAAATAAAAAATTTAACTCTTCAATTTGATTTTGCAGTCAATTGTGTTTGCTTTCAATATGGCGTTATTTGATTTGAATTGACTTTTAATTGATATTGTAATTATTGAGAAAACGACTAAATTGGAAATGCCGAAAACCACAGGGCTGGCCTTAGGCCAATTGGGCCAAATCGGGTACCGCGCTTGGCAGAAAAATTAAAATTAAACGAAAAAAGAATAGATGGAAAAAAAAAGAGAGATAAATAAAAAGAAAAAAGAGAAGGAAAAAGTTTTTTTTTTAAGTTAAAGGACTCCTGTGAAACCGGAAACAATGACTTTTTTTACAAATGTTTAGAAAATATGATTAGCAAGTCTGTATAATTTATAAAGGTTTGGAAATTTTGGCCATTGTCTAGGTCAGTGGTTCCCAAACTACTGAGATCTACGGACCCTTCAAAAATGAAAAAAAGTTCGCGGAGCCCCTATATATATATGCATGTTTCTGTATGTGTGTATATATGTATGAAGACTGGGTTTTTTTAAAAAAAAATTCAAAGTTTTATGTTTAAAACAACTGAACTTTATTCTTATTTTTACATAAATATATAATAATAACTTTATTTATCATCAATTTGCTATACATAGAACGAATAATTTGACCAATTCCAGAAGATCGTTTCGCAGGCCACCTGGAACCCCCAGGGGTTCGAGGACACCCCTGGGGGTTCTAGCAAGACCAGTTTTTACGCATCCCTTGAAATATCAAAAGTAATTAATTTTCACACATATATATCCCACTTTAGGCCAGACATCAAGTGGGGTATACTGTAATAAAGTGACCAGATCCTAGGTATTCCTTTGACTATAAATTAAATATATATACTTCTTTGAATTAAACTTATAAAATAAAATATCACACTTCTTAAAAATATATAAAAAAAAAAAAAAAAATATATATATATATATAGTCTATATTTGGTTTGTTTGTTTTTTTCACAGAAAGGCTGAAATTCCGTATACGGTACCTCTCGTGGTAACGAACAGAAGGTTGAGTGAAGGACATGAACTGAGAAAAATAGTTGAAATTAGAAGGGGGAAAAACACTTATTGAAGGGGTCATGGTTTTAATCGATTTTCATTTTTGTTTAGTGAAAAAAGGTTAGGTTATGTCTGTGAAATAATAATAAAAATACATGTATGTTTCTTTTAACAGTAAAAACAAGAGAAATTAAATAATATAATTAAATCTATTTTCCACTGAATGAATTTTTCTTAATAATTCTTCATTATTTGCTATTTCTTCGTAAAATTCTTCTCAAGAATTAGCAAAATTGCACTTGTAGTATTGCTTTCAGCGTTTCTACGGTTAGCTGTGTTTTTGTTGACGTCCACAACTTATTTACTATTGAAAAATAAAATAATACACTTTCATTGCATATTTTTAATTTATGTTAAAAGTACTATATTTTGTAATATTTTGTTTCTATGATTTTATACTAGATATATAAACATGAACTATCTCGTTTTCTACAATTTTTTTTGTAGTTATATGTACTTTCTTTGTGGTTTATATTGAATTAAATTCTCTGTAGATATAAACGAATATTCGTACGCTTCTTTTTCTTTGATATTTTTGTTTTGCTATTTTTATTGCATTATTTAAATTATTTTATTAATAAATATATGCAAATCGTAGACAGTTCCAATGTAATTTTTATAAATTCATAAAGATTGAAGGGGCATAGCAAGGAAGGTGTAGAGGGTATTATATCCCCGGGTGGCGAACTTCAGTGGCTCAAACTGAAGGAATTATCTATCACAATCAGGGGCGCCAGGAAGGCATGAAGCCCCAGGCGTTGACGACCCTAGCTTCGCTACTGAAAGATTGACCAACCTGCATATAATGGGAACGACTTATAACAGTTTTGCCCCAGGCATAGGGGTGCCTGGGGCAGTCCTATGGACAGTATTGTCGTTAAAAATGACAACACTGTCCATAGCCAGACTGTTATGCGACAAATTTATGCAAATCATTTGCATTTTGTTTGCCGGGAACCAATGATACAATGGAAAGGGTTTTTTCGGTATTAAATAAGTTGTGGACGTCAACAAAAACACAAATGACCATAGAAACGCTGAAAGCAATACTACAAGTTAAGTGCAATTTTGATAATTCTTGTGAACAATTTTACGAAGAAATAGGAAATAAGGAAGAATTATTAAGAAAAATTCACTCATCGGAAAAATATATTTAATTATATTCTTTAATTTCTCTTGTTTTTATTGTTAAAAGAAGTATGTATTTTTATTATTATTTCACAGACAAAACCTGAATTTATTTCACTAAACAAAAATGAAAATCGATTAAAAACATGACACTCCAATAAGTGTTCCCCCCTTCCAATTACAACAATTTTTCCAGTTCACGTCCTTCACGCAACCTTCTATTCGTTCTATTCGTTACGCAACCTTCCATTCGAAATTCCGTATGCGGTACACGAGGGGTACCGCATACGGAATTCCAACCTTTCTGTAAAAAAAAAAAAAAAAAAACATAAATATAGGTTATATATATTTTTTTAAAGAAGTGTGATATTTTATTTTATAAGTTTAGTTCAAAGAAGTATATATATTTAATTTATATTTTGTATGTGAATATTTTTATATATAAAAATTTAAAAATATACGTGTATATTTTTTCTGGGGGGATTGAAACTCCCCTAGATGTCCCGCATTGGAATACCTAGGATCTGATCACATCCCTTTAAGTAATCCCCCACCTTTTTGTCTGCGTTCTTTGTACTCATTAATAAATGCTAATCATATTTTCTAAACATCTGTAAAAAAAAAAAAAGTCATTATTTCCGGTTTCACAGGAGCCCCTTAACTTAAAAAAAAAAATTTCCTTCTCTTTTTTTCTTTTTATTTATCTATTTTTTTTTTCATCTATTCTTTTTTCCTTTTTTCGTTTAATTTTAATTTTTCTGTCAAGCTAGGGGCCTAAGGCCGGCCCTGCCTGTATGAAAGTCTTATGGGTGCTCCCCCTTGAAAAAAAAAAAGGAATAGTTATTGTAAGTAGTTATTTTAATATATTTTTAATGACTAATAAACACATAACAAAATACATTTTAGAATTAAAAAATAAATAAATAACTTCAACTATTCCAATACCTTACAACAACAAAACAAACAATATATATAACTTTTATCAAAATGTTTTTCAATCTGCTTCTTGTAATTTAAAAGAAAACAAATTTTAGGTGGTAACATAGTGTACTGGTAACACTAATTTTAAATTATAATATCCATTATAATACAAATTTTACGTGATAATACAATGGACTGGTAACGATTTAGTAATATTTCTAGTACAAAAAAAAAACAACAAAAAAAACAGACTTATCAATCTTTTTAAATTTTTGATTTTTAAAATTATTATCATTAGCTATACGGTGCAAGGAAGACTGAGGCTTTTGCTGCACCAGGGGAAAAAAATTCCTGTGTTACCCAGAGAGATAGAGAGAGGGGTAAGATCATCAAAACTTGTTCTGCAAACAGGCGCAAGAATACCACGGCGTGGGCCTGTTGTTAATACATGGAATTGCTAGTATATTATTATTATTATTATTATTAGCCATATGGTGCAAGGAACCCTGAGGCTTTTGCTGCATCAGCCAAAAAAAAAAAAAAATTCTGAATTATTCCAAGAGAGAGAAAGAATCACCAAGAAAGAGAAGAATGATGATATCCAGCTCAGGACCCTGGATGTACCGGCCGAGCCCATACTCGCCAGATGTGAGCCCCTGGGGCTAGATTCGAAAAAAATAACTATACTTTAAAAAGAATGAGCTTCATTTACTTTTAAGTATAGTTAATTTTTAATGGTAATAACACTTACCCTAATCATAGATTAGGGTAAGTGTTATTAGAATGTTAACAAAATAAAGATTATAATTTATAATTATAAAGGTGGGATCTTGGTGGGATGAAGGATCTTGTCAATGATATACAAGAATTTTGCTAGTAGGGAGAAGGAGGTAATTATTCATATGTATAAGGCAATGGTCTTGAGTACTACATACAGGTTTGGAGACCTCGTTTTAGGAAAGATGGAGAGTTGCTAGAACGAGTACACGGAAGGGCAACAGGATTGCTGAGGAGAATGGGTGGGTGCAGCGTCTGGAGACTAGGCACCTGCAAAGTGATCTGATTGGGGTGTGTAAGGCCTTGAATGGGTAGCAGGCTCGATGCTGATGAGAGTCTTCCTCTTTGCTCAGATTACGAACCTGAGGGGGCATCGATTCAAATTGAGGAAAGACAGTTGTAGAATAGAAGTGCAGAAATTTGCCTTTAGTCAGCAGGTGGTTGATTGCTGGAACAAACTTCCATCTGTCGTTGTGGAAGTTGATAGCTTAAATAAATTTAAATTCAAGGAACTGTACAAACTTCTAGAGCGAATGGTTGTGTGAAATGGGAATATATATATTTTTTTAGGCTGATGCTGTATAAGCTTGCTTTCTTGAATTATATGCCTTTAGTAATACTAATGCTAATTTGTTTGATTATGAGGTTAAATCATCCTTTTGTAAAACGAATATTTTTAGTTTTTTTGTAACGGTCATAATCATCTTGATTATTTCGATTACACTGATATCATTCGAATGATACGGAAAAGCATTCGATGATAATACACAAATGACATAATCCGTTTATCAATGTATAGGTTGATGCAATGGCATCAGTTTAATTCGTAGCCATCTACTAAAGCAGTTGAATTGGCATCATTTTAATTATATATCATAATACCCATGCATAAACAGCCTTTTCATACACGTATTGAGAATACCTTCACAACGAGTTGCCACGGTATTGCATTTCCTCGAATAAGTACCTCTTCACCAGTGGAGAAGACTAATGTTAGTTATTCTCGGCGGATACCATCACCCAGATGGCACCGTTTGAAAAATGGTATGGGATGAAATACTGCGTTATCCACATATTCTCCCTATCAGATTTAGGAAAGCCAAAAAAAAAAAAAAAAAGAGGTGTAGGAAAGTGATAGTAGGAGAGGAGGAAGAAGAAATGCTGTCGAAAGAGGAAATGAACAGTTAATCCTCATACTCACACCACTCAAAAACTCAAAAACTCCTCGAATAGGCAACGCTTCCCCAGTGGGAAAGACTGTGGTTAGCCATTTTCGGAAACTCCGTGAATATTAGACTCCTCGCAGTGATCATTTCGAAGCTATTTGGCTTCATCATCGGTGGGTGGGCAGGTACCCTAGTATTGCAATAGTGACAACCCAGTTATGAAGTATAACTCTACAATATGAGAGATACCTAATGGTTTGTAGTAGTATAGACTATAGTAGAATGATCAACGTATAGGTTCGTGCAATGGCATCCGTTTAATACGTAGCCATCTACCAAAGTAGTTGAATTGGCATCATTTTAATTATATCTCCTATTGTGAATACCTTCACAACGAGTTGCCATGGTGTTGTACTTCCTCGAATAAGTAGATGGCTACGAATTAAATGATGCCATTGCACTGACCTATACGTTGGTCATTCTACTACGTAGCATGAGGCTCTTGCCTTAAAATACCCTATAGGCTATACTCTATACTACTACACACCATCAGGCATCTCTCACATTGTGGAGTTATACTTCATAACTGGGTTGTCACTATTGCAACACCAGGGTACCTCCCCACCCACCGAAGAGTTTTGGTGGTATACGTCAAGAATAAGTAATGTTAGTCTTCTCCACTGTGAAGTGTTACTTATTTCAGGACGTGCAGTATCATAGCAACTCGTTGTGAAGGTATTTACAATATGTGATATAATTAAAATGATGGCAATTCAACTATTTTGGTAGATGGTTACGATTTAATGTGATGCCATTGTACTAACCTATGCATTGGTTATTCTGCTATGTAGCATGAGGCTCTTGCCCTAAAATATTCTATAATCCATTTATATAATTCGATTACATCATTTGATAATTTCATTCGATTATCTCATTTGCTAACTTCATTTGGTTATATCATTCGAAGGATATAATCCAATGATTATTAGCAACTACTGATCATTCGATTATGTCTATCACTAGTTTTTTGATCATTTAGTCTTGTTATTAAATATTCTTTTAAAATCTGAAGAAAACTTAAAAGTGGCACGAATTAAAGTATGGTTTTATCACAAATTCATAAAGATATCATAAAAATTATTGTTTTATTTCTAGTTAATAACTTAATTTAGTCATCATTCCTTTAAAATAGGAGTGACTACTGATCAAAAAGCCTTTTTGACATCAGCATAATCTAGATAGCATTCATTTTTGGCATAAAAGATATTCAAAAGTTTCTCCTATAACTCAAGGTATCGCTATTCAAACGAAGAAAAACTCAATTTTAATCGATATAACTAAAATGATTTCTGCATAGGAAACCTGTTACCAGCTGTTCATTCACAATGACTTTCTTAATTTTGAAGGACAAGAACACATCTTAAGTATTTTTATAATCTCCACCTGGACTTTTCCAGAGATCGATAACAAACGAAGGTTAACAGGATTAAACTTGAGCTGATAACTTAGCAATGTAGAGATAACGACTTACCAGATTATGTCATTACAAAGTACATAAAGAGATTAAAACATAAATGAAATCACTTCATTTATGTGATCTCTAAAGCAGGTGTTCCCAAACTTTTTAGACATGTGGAGCCCCACATCAGAAAGAAAAAACATTCCGGAGACTTAATAAAAAAAAAAAAAAAAAAAAAAATACAATAAAAATAGAAGCAGTCGGTCGTTAGCACCAGATCATTACATACGTAACGCACATTGACAGTCCAAGGTCACTCAGAAAATGCCAAACTTTTATGCACAGCTTATTCTGATTCAATTTTATAGTTTTAGAAAAAAATATTAACATCGAAAATTTCCTTCCGGAGCCCCCGATAACTCTGCTCCAAAGTACAAAAATTAAGATGATAGACCCGTTTACACACTTATCCTTTATATTGTCGGCGTGGGTAGCACAGTGGTATCGTCACCGTCCTCCCCACACAGGGTGGAAAAGGCCCGGGTTCGAATCCCGTCGATGACGCGAGGAACTTTAGTGGGCTTTTTTCACTCCGAAGCTGAGTTAGTCGGTCTCAGGCGTAGATAGCAAGGTTTTTTCCCTCAGAAACTGGGGGTTTTTTTCATCCAGCAAAACAGGCAAATCGACCAGAGAACACACGCAATTTACAGACACGAATACATGTTAATGTAATCATTTACGGGTAACCCTAATATAGTAATAATTTTTACCCTTTATATAGACTTTATGCAGGAAATAGATAATTCCAAGCCGTGGGGACTCGTTTACAGAATAACTAGGAATAAAATGGTTTGTGATGAAATATTTTCTTCTTCTTTGTCTTCGCCTTATTCCCATGTTTATATGGGGTCGGCATTTCGGTCCTTAATTCTTTTCCTCCATTCTTCCCTATCCTGGGTTTCCTCTCTCTCTCTCTCTCTTTTAAATCCTCCGCCACCTTTTCCTTCCATCTCAGCTTAGATCTCCCCTCTTCCCTATCACCTCCAACTTTTCATACCTCTTCCCCAAATACTCCTCACTTCTTCGTTCCACATGTTCAAGCCACCTCAACCTACATTTCTGCGTTTTTTTACTCAGAGGCCCACCTTAACCGTAGCTCTAATGTGTCATTTCTTATCCTGTCCTTCCTCGTCACACCACACATCCATTTTAGCATCCTCATCTCCGCCACTTCCATCTTCTTGTCCTGAGCCCTTGTAATCGCCCATGTCTCAGCACCGTATATCAATGCGGGTCTAACCACAGTTTTATACACTCTTCCCTTCATTCTACAATTTACATTCTCATCACACAGCACCCCACTCATCTTTCTCCAATTGGCGCCTCCGTAGCCAGGTGGGAAGGAGCAGCAGTGCATAGCACACGCTTCTTGATTAGACCGGGGTTCGAGCCCGTCACCACCAAATATGGAGGATGCGGAAAGGTCAGGGAATGACCACCGCATATCCCGGAGCAATATGGCCTTAGTTGCTAATGCTCCTAAAAACCAAAACAACAACAAACAATCTTTCTCCAATTCAACCATCCACATTGCACTCTATGCTGTATTTCTGCACTAAATCCTCCATCCCTCTCAATTCGATCCCAGATACTTAAATTTCGAAACTGATGGTAGCTTTTTCTCCTGCAGTTTTATAGAACTCTCATCTTCTCCATTCAATACCATATATTCTGTCTTTGTTCTACTTATCCTCATGCCTCTCTCTTTCAACGCTTTTCTCCATGCCTCCAATTTATTTTCTACCTTTCCTTGGGATGGTTCGCACAGTACTATATTATCTGCGAACAGCATGCTCCACTGTGCTCTACTCTTCACTTCTCTCACCAACACATCCATTACCAAATCAAACAGATATAGGCTGAGAGCTGATCCCTGGTGCAATCCAACTTCTACAGAGAACTCCTCAGGCATACCTACACTACTCTTAACCTGAGTCACCACTCCCTCGTACATTTCCTTCACAAGCCTTACATACTTTTCTGATGCTCCCTTCTCCCTCATGCATCTCCATACCTCTTGTCTGGGCACTCTATCAAATGCTTTTTCCAAGTCTATGAACACCATGTGCAACTCTACTTGCATCTCTTTGCATCTCCCTGTATCTTTCCATAACCTGCCTTAAAGCAAAGACCGCAGCTGTTGTTCCTTCGCCCAGACATCTCCTTACCTCTACTGGTATCTAATCAACACCTACTGCTTTTCCCCTCTTCATTTTTCTGAGTGCGCTTTCCATTTATTTCCTGCTTATGTCTTCCACTACTCTTTCATTCGTCTCTCCTTCCTCTTGGGTTTACCTTATTTAATAATAGTCTTCCCACCTTTCCTCTCTCTTGGTCCCATATAACCACTTCCCTCTCATCTTTTATCTGTTTTATTGATGAGAAGTCCTTCGATGCCTTGTCTCTCGCTTTGGCTATTCTCATCAATTGCCTATCTCCATCTTTCCCTTCCAGTTCCCCATAGGCCTCGTCCACTGCCCTCGCCTTTGCTATTGCTGCAGTCCTTTTTGCCTCCTTATTTGCTAATTTATATGCTTCTTTATCTTCCTGGCTACCTGTTAAATCCCATCTTTTCTTCATCTCCTTCTTTTGTTTTATCACAGAATGCACTTCCTCATTCCACCACCAAGCCTCCTTTCCTGATGTTTTTCCCAACAACTCTTCTCCAACTTTCCTTATGATACAACAATTTAACTTCCACCACTCTTGCACGTCTTCTGGTAACTTTATTCCTTTTAGTTACCGGAAGACGTGCAAGAGTGGTGGAAGTTAAATAGTTGTGATGAAGTATATAACACAGTTATTGACAACGGACAGGAATCCCAGGACTGGACCTCTACGGTCAAATCAGTTATTGAAAATCTGTTTCCAAGAGATATACCTGAGCTAGACTTTCCTGAACAAGCTAGGATTCGTGACGAAAATGCATTTAACTTAGGTCTTTCAGATATCTTGCCTTTTACAATCTTAGATCTAACCTCAGCCGTGGAAAAGCTGAACAGTAAAAAATGTCCACGACTGGATTTAATGGAAAACACCATTATTGTTAAGTTTTTTCCTCTTTATGCCCAGGTGCTTTTGAACATGATGAATAAATGCCTTTTGGAGTCAGTTTTTCCTCTTCAATGGAAGATTGCCCTCTTAACGATTCTTCAAAAGCCGGGAAAATTACTATAAAACCCTCGTGCTTATTGTTCTATTTCGTTGTTGGCGAATTTGAGGAAGCTTTTCGAGCGAATGCTGGCTCCAAGAATTCAGGGCATGCTTGAGAACAAACATCTAAATTCCAACTCTCGATTTGGGTTTAAAAAAGGAAGGTCGACGGCGGACGCTATTTCTTCCCTGACAAATTTCATTCAGAATACACCTGCAAAATACGTTCATTGATTTTCAGGGCGCTTTCGACTCACTTTGGTGGGAGAGCGTCCTCCAGTTATTAAGATCTGCTGACTGTGATCCATGTACGGCGTTCTTAAATCCTACTTTAACGAAAGGTTTGTAAAAGTGTGTGCCAAACATCTTACTTACAAGGCCCAGAACTCCAGAGGATGTTCCCACTGGCCGATTTTGGGACCGGTCCTCCGGAATGCTGTGTTGGACCAGTAGCTAATACGACAACAATATCCAGAGATATTAAAGATGCCTATGCAGATGATCTTGTGATTGTTATTGAAGGCCGTTCCCGAAAAATACTAGAAGAGAAAATGCAGCCATTACTTGACGATCTTGACGCATGGGCGAGTATAAACAAGTTTGTTTTTTTTTGTCCTTGCCTTTTCCCATTATTATATGGGGTCAGCTTTTTTATTGTTTTGGCATGCAATTTTTACGGCCGGATGCCCTTCCTGACGCCAACCCTCACCCTTTATCTGGGCTGGGAGTATGCAGGCTCGAACCCCGGGATAATCAAGAAGCGTGTGCTACGCACTACTGCTCCTGCCCACCTGGCTACAGAGGCGCCGGGCAAGTATAAACAACTATAAACTTAAAATCTCTACAAGTAAATCCAACTTCATGACTTTTAAAAATCACTTCAATTATGCGAGACCCCCTAAGATTCATTTGAATCAATCACAACTACCGTCTCACAAACCAAATATCTCGGCTTATTATTGGATGGAAAATTGACCTTTTTGCCATATGCAACTAATTTGGTACATAAAATCCGAAATTTTACAGCTCTAACAAGAATTTCTAAGAAAGAATGGGATCTGAATAAGAAAACACTGCGACTGTATTACAAGACGATATTCTTACCTATTGTCTCGTACGCTGCAAGCGTTTGGCATCAGAATATTATTAAGGTTGCTGTGAAGAGTAAGTTAACATCAATTCAAAGATCTGTTCTTCTCACTGTTCACTGCGTCCCTCGCACGATTTCAAATAATGCTCTCCAAATTCTTGTTGGTGAAATGCCCATAGATTTATATATTTTATTCAGAGACACAATCTACAAGTTAAAGAAAGGGATATCAACAATTTTTGGGCATAACATCAGACCCAGAAAATGGCATTAAGGCAGAAAAGAAAAGAATCTGGACTCAGATAACAGCTATTTGGCAGCCTATATGGGAAGAATCTGTGTCTGGACTGGCAACAAGAAAGTTCACTCAACAAGTGACTTTTGTGACTTCTCCGGTAATCTGTTCATGGTTCGCACCATCTATATTTCCTAACAGGTCACGGTTCTCTCAGGGCTAAGCTCCGTGAGATGGAGTTTGAGCCAGATCTGTTCTGCACTTGTGGTCAGAACAAGGATTGGGAACATGTCCTGTTAATGTGTCCACTGTGCTCGGAACAGAGATGACGTCTTATAAATAGGATTCCTAACCTATCGGTGGATAATGTTCATATCCTTCTAGAAAATGAACAAAATTTTACTGCCCTACAAATCTTCTCAATGTCAATTTTTCAGAAGAGAACTGAACTTAGGAATCAGCTTGTTTAATTAAATTGAAATCAAATTAGTGTACAAATTGCATGAGCTGCATTTTAATGAATAAAATAGCCTACTGCGTTTCGTTGGAATACCACTTGTTGTAAATAAGGCAGATATCAAGTAAACAATGTAAATAATAAAAATACCAATACCGGGAGGGAAGACCTTCTTGGAATACTTGGGGGAGAAAAAACTCTTAAGTTCATTATTTGAATCTTGTAACCTGCTTACTGGACTCTAGAAATAGATATCATACTGATCCAACGCCACATAGCTCAATATAAAATTCCAACTACATACTCAAAAACGCCACTTTTGGATTAAATAACATAAATCGTGCCGTGACAGTCTCATTGTGACTGTTCACAGCAACTTTCATCAATCCTAATTTTCTGAACAAAAGATTTCCTAGACTGCGTGGGAAACGATGAATTGTAAAACTAGATATTATAGGGGCACAGTCTCATTGTGGCCATTGACCTCATTCATGATGCTTGACGTTTTATCATCTTTATCCAGTACATATCTACTGTGGAAGATTGAAAAGGAAGATTTATAATTGTTGAGTACTTTTGACTGGGAGGATGACAAGGATCATTATGCTCTTCCGTGGCAATGGTCTCTTGTAAAGTTTATTTTTCAAGTTGAGCAACATCTCTTTGGACCAGCTAATATTAATGGGTTTTGACAGTCTCATTATGGCTGTTCATAGAAAACATCATCACCGTTAAATTCTGATCAAATTTTCTTGAATTTGACTGCATGGCAATCAGTACTTCATAGAGAAACAGTCTCATTGCAGCAGTTGTTTCCCTGTTGATGCTACTGGCTTTATCATCTGCTTGTTATTATTTTATTATTACTAGCCACATAATGCATGGAAGCCTGAGGCTTATGCTGCACAAGCCAAAAAAAAAAATTTCCAAGTTACCAAACCAAACTAAACTATTATTTTTAGGCCACCCGAATAATGAAATTCATCTGCCGTGCTGTGTATCTTATGTCTGTTAATTGCGTGAGTTCTATGGTCGATTTGTCTGTTTTGCTGGACGAAAAACCCCAGTTTCTGTGGGGTAAAAACCTTGCTATCTACGCCTGAGACCGACTAACTCAGCCACAGAGCGAAAAAAGCCCATTAAAGTTCCTCGCGTCATCGACGGGATTCGAACCCGGGCCTTTTCCACCCAGTTACTCTGAGAGAGAGAGGGAGAGAGAGAGAGAGAAGTAGATGGGAATCACCAAGAAAGAGAAGAATGATGATATCCAGCTCAGGACCCTGGGTGTGCCAAGCCCATACTCACCAGTGTGAGCCCTGGGGTTTCTCGTGGAAGACTGTAAAGATGTATTTCATTACTGTGTATCTTGGAGAGGAAGAGACGAATATCAAAATGCATCCTGTGGCAGTAGTCTCATTATGACTACTTGTCACCAGCTATCCTTTTAAATGCTTTTGAATATATTTAAAGTTTTAACATTTAAATTTCCTTGCAATATCTTAAAGTTAAATTTATGTAAGGCAAAAATCAAAATATTTCTGAGTAAAATAATTAATAGGTTAATTTACACAGAGCCTTTTTTTTTTTTTTTTTTTTTTTTTGCTGGCTCCCTGGTTTGGGCAATCTGGGAGCGGGGTTGCTGGCGCCCACCGATATCGCACTGTATCTGGTGGGTGCGAGATTTTGTGCGTTTCAGTACTACAGGTGATAGTGGACCCAAACCAGCACATAGGTAGGCTGACACACGAGTGTCAACACTTTTTCGGGCCCGCTCTGCAGAGGTTCTGCACCAACACAGATGAACAAGATGGAAATGGGCAAATGCCTAGGAGTCACCACACACACACACACACACACACACACACACACACACACACACACACACACACACACACACACACACACACACACACTGTATATATCTCAAACTGAAAAAAAGTGCACATAAATCAAGTAAGTGATTGAGACGCACATGTTCGTTGTACCGTTCAATCTGATTGGTTGGTTGGTTATTATAGGTTCATGAGCAACTTAAGAGACATTAACAGTAAGAGATTCTGCAGATTTACTTAACAAGTACACGTCAAAGGAGAAAAAAATTCGCGAGTTAGGGTTAAATTTGAAAGTATCTACAATTCTGCCCAGACACGATAGGAGGGAGTACATGATGAGAGCCTTGTCAATCAGTTCCGCCCTGGAAAGATTGTGGAAGGCTCACAGGGCAGAATTTTTTTCGGCGTGGTCTGTGCTTGCTAGCAGGTGACACTGCTTCTACAGGGATTGGATACGATTAAATAGAAAGGGTGCAAGAATATTTGCTGATGCTATCAAGGTAGTGTTAGGTGGGGTGGGAAACAGCTAGATTGTGGGGATTCGCAAACTAAACGATTAACGGTATCCGCAGAAAGAGGCGAAAGAGATTCTTCCATTGCTTCTATTGTAATGAGCAGCAGCCTAGAGAGCAAGTTGCTGGAGATTTCAAGAGCTGCTGTGAGTCATCATGGAACAAGTGAACTTGTTAGGGCAACTAAGAGTAAGAACAAGTGCATGTATACTAATGCTAGAAATATAGTAAATAAAATTGATGAATTTCAAGTGCTGATCAAGACATCAAAGGCAGATATTGTTGGGACATCAGAGACCTGGTGTCACACAGATATAAGCAGTGCAGAATTGGAATTTGGGAGTACAATGTGTACAGAAAGGACAGACAGGGTAGGAAGGGAGGAAGGGTCATGCTGTCAGTTAAGAAATACATAAAATCTAAGGAAGTGCATCAAGTTGACACGGGTGCACAGTGCAATGTTGAGTCTGTTTGGTGCTACATAAACATTGGGAAAGGGAAAGTGAGAGTAGGAGTATGTTATAGGACTAATGACGCTGATGAGTACAATGAACGGTTGTGCAGAGAAATAGAATGGGCCAGTAAACCAGAATGTCTTGTAATGGAGGATTTTAACTTTCCAGATATTTAATGAAACTTGTGGGTTGGTCACACGCACGCTAGCAAGACCTTTGTGGACTTATCGGAGGATTGTTTTCGACAGACACATTTTCGAAGGGCAACCGAGAGGGAGTAATACCCTCTTGGTTGCCTATTGGATACCCTCTGATCTGATTATCAGCAGTGATGATGCTTGCATTAGGAATTTGCAGATAAAGGAACCACTAGGTTACAGTGATCACAGTGTATTGATGTGGGATTAACTTAAAGAAGTAACTGCCATCAAAGGTAAAGGAAAGTGTTTTTGTTTTCGTAAAGGTGACTACAGAGGTCTCAGACAGTTTTTAAATTCAATACAGTAGGATCAACTGATGATGTTACAACGGTGAATTCTAAATGGGAACCCATCAGCAACTTACTCTTGGAGGGTACTAGGCTTTTCATACCAAGTAAGAAATACTGTTCGAGGTTTATGCCTAAATAGATGTCGGATGAATTAATGACGCTCGTGAAAGAGAAGAAAATTGCAAGGGATACATCGAAATTAAAAGGCGACATGGAAGCCTATAATAGATATAAGCTGGTCTGTAACCAAATCACAAAGGAGGTTATGCAGGAAAAGCCAGATTACAAGAAATCTTTGGCAAAGGACGCAAAGAAAAATAGCAAAGTGTTCTTTACTTATGTAAACTCTAGAAGGAAGGGGATTAGCATTAGAATTAGTAGAGGCATTTGATGCAAGAAAGAAAGCTTATGCAGCATCACCAAAAAAAAAAAAAAACCACTTCCACTTCACCCCTCTGTTCGTTCGAAATACCTGTCCAGCTGAGCCTTAAACTTATTTAGGCTATCAACTTCCACGACAAGGGATGGAAGTCTGTTCCACCAACCAACCACCCGATGGCTTAAGGCAAATTTCCGCACGTCTATCCTACATCTGTCTTTCCTCAATTTGAATTTATGCCCTCTCAGGTGATTATTCTGAGCAAGAGGAAGAATCCTATCAGCATTGAGCATGCTCAAACCATTCAAGGTTTTATACACCTCTATCAGATCACCTCGCTGGTGCCTAGTCTCCAGACACTGTAATTTGCAAAACTTAAGCCTTTCTTCCTAAGAGCACCCCTTTGTTCCATTCACTAATCTTGTTACCCTTCTCTAAACTCGTTCCAGCAGCTCTACATCCTTCTTGAAATTAGGCCTCCAGACCTGTATACCGTACTCTAGGTGTGGCCTGACCATTGCCTTATACAGGGAATAATCACCTCCTTATCCCTGCTAGGAAAATTCCTATATATCATTGACAATACACCATGAGCTACTCTTGCAGCCCGTCTGCACTGCTCAGAGAAATTCATATCTGCCTGCACAACCACTCCCAGGTCCCTTTCATTCTCTACCACTGTCAGTGTAGTACCACAGAGTTGATACGTTGCTCTGGGGTTGCTGTTTCCCATATGTCATTTGTCAATACATTTATCATTTGTTAATACATTTGTCTTTACATTTGTCAATGTTAAACTTCATTTGCCACCTCTCAGCCCATCTGCTCAACCTTTCCAGATCCTGTGGCAGCAGCATAGTGTCAGTAATGTCCATGACAACCCTGCCAACCTTCGTATCGTCTGCAAACTTGGATATTAAGCTTGATATACCATCATCAATATCATTTATAAATACAGAA
The DNA here is from genome assembly GCF_048544385.1 of Mastigoproctus giganteus. Taxonomy (NCBI): domain Eukaryota; kingdom Metazoa; phylum Arthropoda; class Arachnida; order Uropygi; family Thelyphonidae; genus Mastigoproctus; species Mastigoproctus giganteus. The sequence continues at coordinate 208,646,509 of NC_143577.1, forward strand.
AACAATAATGGACCCAACACTGAACCCCGAGGGACTCCACTAATAACATTAGTCCACAATGAGCAGTGTCCATTTATTACTACTCTCTGTCTTCTCCCCCTCAACCACCCCTTTATCCATAGCAGCAATTTGCCTCCAATGCCACACTGCTCCAATTTGTGCAGCAGTCTTCCATGTGCAACAGTATCAAAAGCCTTTCTAAGATCCAAGTATATAATATCAAAGTTATTCCCTGCATCCAGTTCTTTTGTGACTGTATCATATTATACAATCAAATTGGTCAGGCAAGACTTCCCGTTAACAAAACCATGCTGTGTCGGAGTTATAACTGAAGTCTTGTCTAGATGATCCTGCAGTGCTTCTTTAACCAGTGCCTCCATTAATATTCCTGGAACAGAAGTTAAACTCACAAGTCTATAATTACTTGTGTCAGCCTTTGATTCTCCTTTGTGAATTGGGGTCACATTTGCACATCTCCGGTCTGTGGGTACCTCCCCTTAGTCCAAGGAAGCTCTCATAATTATGGCTATGGGTTTGCTTACTTCCTTTGCTGCCTCCTTTAATATAACTGGATCGATCCCATCCACCCCAGGTGCCTTTCTTGTGTTTATCTTCAGCAATTTCTCCTCCACTTTACTCTCAGTTATTACAAGATTATCTAGCTTACTGGCAGAATTGAATACACCTCTGGCATTCCACTGGCTGAATAACTCCTCGTGTGTGAATGTCGATGCAAAATATTCCTTTAGTTTGTTAGCTACCTGAGCAGGATCATCAACAGTTGACCCATCAATATCAAGTGGACCAATCCGATTCATCCCATTCCTTCTAGAGTTTACATAAGTAAAGAACTCTTTGCTGTTTTTCTTTGCATCCCTTGCAAAAGATTTCTCGTAATCTGCCTTCGCCTGCCTAATCTCCTTTGTAATTTGGTTACAGATCAACTTGTATCTATCATAGGCTTCTGTGTCACGTGTTAATTTGTATGTATCGCATGCATTTTTCTTCTCTGCCATATATCTCATTAGTTCATTAGGGATGAATTACATTGGTCCACTTAACATAGATGGTTCGACTATTGATGATCCTGCTCAAGTAGCTGATAAACTGAAAAAAATATTTTGCATTTACATTCATATATGATGAGTTATTCAATGAGGGGAATGTCAGTCGTCTATCACACTCTAACAGGGAACTAAGTGATTTTGTGATAACTGAGAGCAAAGTGGAGGAGAAATTGTTGAAGTTAAAAATAAAAAAGGCATCTGGGGCAGATGGAATCTATCCAGTTATAATGAAGGAGGCAGCAAGGAAAGTAAGTAAACCCTTAGCCATAATTAGGAGAGCATTCTTAGAGTCACGAGAGGTCCCCATGGACTGGAGATGTGCAAATGCATCCCCAATTCACAAAGGGGGATCAAAGGGTGACACAAATAATTATAGGCCTGTTAGTTTAACTTCTGTTCCGGGGAAAATAATGGAGTCTGGTTAAAGTGATGATACAGGATCCCCTAGACAAGACATCAGCAATAGTTCAGACACAGAATGAGTTTGTTAAGGGGAAGCCTTGTCTGACCATAATACGATGTGGTCACAAAGGAACTGGATACAAAATATAATTTTGATATCATATACTTGGATTTCAAGAAAGCTTTTGACACTGTTGCACATGGAAGACTGCTGTACAAATTGGAAAGGTATGGCATTAAAGGCGAGTTACTGCAATGGATAAAGGAATGGTTGGGTGTGAGACGTCAGGGAGTGGTAATAAATGGACACTGCTCTATGTGGAATAATGTTATTAGCGGAGTCCCTCAAGGTTCTATGCTGGGATGCATTGTTGTTTTGTGTATTTATCAATGATATCGATGAAGGTATATGAGGCTTAATGTCCAAGTTTGCAGATGATAGAAAGGTTGGCAGGATTGTTAATGACACTAAAGACAGTATGCTACTGCAACAGGATCTAGAAACGTTAGGCAGATGGGCTGAGAAGTGGCAACTGAAGTTTAACATTGACAAATGCAAAGTACTGCATATGGGTGGCAGTAACTCAAGAGGAACTTGGGTGATACTACACTCAGGGAGGTGGACAATGAAAGAGACCTGGGGGTTAATTGTGCAATCAGATATGAAGTTCTCTGAGCAATGCAGACGGGCTACCAGAGCAGGTCATGGAGTTTTGTCAATGATATATAGAAATTTTGCTGGCAGAGACAAGGAGGTGGTAATCCCTTTGATAAAGGGATAACCACCTCCTTGGTTATCCCTTTATCAAAGGGGTGGTACTCAAGTGTGATCAGGCCATACTTGAGTACTGTATACAGGTCTGGAGGCCTCATTTTAGGACGGATGAAGAGTTGCTAGAACGAGTACAGAGAAGGGCAACAAGATTGGTAAAGGAAAAAAGGGGTGCACTTATGAAGAAAGGCTTAAGTGCTGCAAGTTGCAGCATCTGGAGACTAGGCACCTGCGAGGTGATCTGATTGAGGTGTATAATGCTTTGAATGGTTTGAGCAGGCTCAATGCTGACAGGATACTTCTGCTTGCTCAGACTAAGAATCTGAGGGGACAAAGATTCAAATTGAGGAAAGACAGTTGTAGAATAGATGTGTCGGAGTTTGCCTTTAGCCAGCAGTAATTGATTGCTGGAACAGAGTTCCATCTATTGTGGTGGAAGCTGATAGCTTAAATAAATTTGAGACTGAACTAGACAAATATTTGGAGTGGCCGGATGGGTGAAATGGGAAGGTATTTTTTTTCCCCCTTTTTGGCTGATGCTGTATAGGCTTGCTTTCTTGCATCATATGCCTCATCTAATTCTAATACTAACTTGGGCCATATCGAGCCATATATAATATGTCTGTAGTTTCCATGTTTACTGTGATCGATATGCAGCAAACAATATATCGATCACAGCAAACAGTATATCGATCATAGTTTCCATGTTTCCTGTGATCGATATACTGTTTGCTGGAAAGAAAATTAGTTTTTGGGAGAAAAAAACCATACTACCCTCGCGTGAGACCAACTAATTCAGCGCCGTTAGTGAAAAATACCCAAAAAATTGCTTGTTTCATTGACGGCATTCGAATTAATAGCTTTTCCACCCCTTGTAGGGAGGTCGGTGATTACACCAACTGTGCCACCCACGACGGCTCGTTCTGATAAATAAATACAGTGCTCGTCAAGACATCAAAGGAGGATATTGTTGGGATATCAGAGACGTGGTGTCACACAGATAGGGAATGCAGGTTTGGAATTTAGTGAGGACAATGCATATATAAAAGATAAATGGGGTGGGAAGGGAGGAGGAGTTATGCTGCTAGTTGAGAAACACATAAAATCTAAGGTATAGTATAGTATAGGACAAAGGACTCTGATGAGTACAATGCACAACTGTAGAGAAAAAAAAGAGTGAGTAAGTACAACAGATTGTCTTATAATAGGGGATTTTACCTTCCCAGATATTAACTGGAACTTGTGGGTTGGTCATTCGCACACTAGCAAGACTTTTGTAGATTTTATTTATTTATTATTATTATTTTTTTTATTTTTATTTTTTTGGACAATAGACAGTTTTCTACAGCACCACGTTCGAGAGGCAACCGGAGGGAGTAATACTCTTGATTTGATTATCAGATTATCTTGATTTGATTATCGTGATTATTCATGTATTAAGAATTCACAGATAAAGGAACCACTAGGTAGCACTGATCACAGTATACCGAAGTGGGATTAATTTAATATTAACTACCATCATGGGTAAAGAGAAGGGTTTTTGCTTTCGCAAAGGTGACTACAGTGGTCTCAGAGATTTTTTTAAATTCTATACAGTGGGACCAAATGATGACGTTGCCAACAGCAAATTATAATTGGGAAGCATTCGAGGAATTAATCTTGGAAGCTACTAGGCTTATTCTCCTAACGAAGAAACACTGTTCTAGGTTTAGGCCCTACTCAATGTCAAATGAACTAATGAGACTCGTGGCAGAAAAGAAAAACACATGGGATGCATATCAGGCCTGACGTAGCCGAGTGGTCAGGAGCTAGGGTGCATAGCACGCATTCCTTGAGTGGACCGAGGTTCAAGCTCGTGACTGCTAAATACGATAAATATTTGTATTGACGATTTATTGTAAACTCTACTGACTTGGTTGTCGAGCCGGAGTATAAACAGAAAAATTTATTAATTACCAGACGACACAGAAGACTATGGTAGATATAAGCAAGTCTGTAATTAGGTCACAATGGAGGTTAGGCAAGCGAAGGCAGATTATGAGAAATCTTTGGCAATGGATGCAAATTAAAACAGTAAAGACGTCTTTACTTATATAAATTCTAAAAAGAAGGGGATGAATCAGATTGGTCCACTTGATATCGATGGTTTGACTGTAGATGATCCTGCTTAGATACTCCAGAACTAAATGAGTATTTTGCATCTACATTCACACATGAGGAATTCTGTAGGGAAGTAGACAACAGGTTATTAAACTCTAACAGGGAGCTAAATGATTTTGCAATAACTGAGAGCAAAGTGGAGAGAAATTGCTGAAGTTAAACATAAAGAAGGCACCTGGGGTCAGAGGCGGATCAAGCCAAGTAGGGCCCCAAGCGGTAAAAATTTCGGGGCCCTCAAACTCAAGTTAGAAAAAAAAAATTTCAAGAAAACTCTCATTAAGTTATTAACATTAACAAAAAAGGAAAGTAATGAAAAATTTCATACCATAACACATTAAAGGAATTTATTAAAAACATATTTTTTACATGAATTTCCGTCTTGCTTTATTTCTTGCAAATTCGTCAATTATTTTTGCAGTCAATTCGGCTTAATTTCCTGCTCTATATACAAAATGGCCATATTATTTAATCTTTCTTCTCCCATAGTACTCCTTAAATAATTTTTTGCACTCTTTAAAACAGACAACGATCTTTCTCCTAACGCATTACATAAGGGAATTGTTAAAAAATTTTTCAATAATATTTCAACATTCGGAAATGTGCAAGACATTTCTTCGGCGGCTCGATAGATGTCTGGTGTGGTTTTTATGGTGTCCTCGTTTTCTTTTAGTAATATTAAAAAATGGTCAAATTCATCTTCAAAATTACAAACATCAATGTCATTTTTGTAAATATCCTTAAACTTTTTTATCGCGTTCTTTTTTTCTTCTATTGATAAATTCCAATCAAAAAATATTCGAAAAGGCTCTACAACAACTCCATACGTCTGAGTTCTTCGAGATAGTTCTGCCTTGGTGTTATCACGTATGACATAAAATGAATTGACTATGAAATTTTCTCTTATTGTAAATTGATGTCCGACTTTTTTGTTTTCATCAAAAAACATTTTTCTCTTTTGTTGTATGCGAGTTTGTCCATCTTCCACATTAAATGATAGCCCTGATAAATCAGTTGCCTCTTTTTCAACTTTTTCAAATTCTTCTCTGAAATTATTGATAAAATTTTCTAATGACTTCAGTAGGATAGATCCTTTCAATAGTTCGCACTCCACTGATTGCAGTGATTTACTAGTAGAATTTATTCTTTGTAAAATAGTATTCCAAATCACTGTCATTAGGGCGGTTTCATATTTGTCCATTTTCTTCAAAAGTGAAGTCACCTCCACTATGGTAACTTTTTTTCCTTCTTCTGAATTATAAATTTCAGGTAAAGCCTCTTTTACATGGGTGAAACCAAGTTTTATAGCTAATACAGCATCTGCTCTTGCTGACCATCTTGTATTAGAAACTCTTTTCACTGTGACGGAATGTTTACACATTTCTAGATTTCCGGTTAAAATTTTCCAGCGATGGGTTGACGCAGAAAAAAATGTGAATTTAAATTCTGCACAAACATAAAATACTCAACTGCAGCGCTACAACTGTCTGCAGCGAAATTTCCATTTAAATTTTAGGAATGATCAGCACACGGAATAAAAACCGCACTTGGGCTATGTTCTTTAATACGTGCTTGCAAACCAGAGTACTTCCCTGACATATAAGAAGCATTATCAAATGATTGTCCTCTACAGTTTTTAATATTCACTCCTAATTTTATTAAAGTTTGCAAACTTCTTGTTCCAAATATGAAGACATGTGTTTATCTATAGGAATGAATTCCACAAATCTTTCCATTATATTACCACAGGATGAAACATATCTTATCACAAAAGTTAGTTGATCGACATGCGAAATATCGGGAGTGGAATCAACAATTATACTATAATAAGTCGCAGATTTGATTTCTTCAATTATTTCCGCTCTTACTTGATTTCCAATAAGACCTACAAATTCGTCACAAATAATGAGATAAATAGTTTACATTTCCTTGTCCTTGGTTGGCATATTTTTGTAGATGTAACTTCAAAAACTCATCGTATTCGCTTAGATATTCCAAGCAGGTTAAATCATTTCCTTTCCTATTGGAATCTTTGCTTCATCGTGACCCCTAAATCCTAATCCTAAGCGACTCGACAATTTTATTGTTGATACAATTCTTTTCAACACTTCTTTTTCCTTTTCCTGTAATAGTTGAGTATCAATTCTATTGAATTTTGTTAATCTTTTATACATAGCACACAAGGCTGACGTGTTCTTTTGAAACTTCGTGCTCCGATAAAATAACAGTTATTGATCTCCAATTTTGTAAACCAGTTATTAATTTAGACTTTATTGTTGAAAAGAGTTTGCAAAGGTAGCAGTAAACACTTTGCGTGTTTCTGAAAATATCAGCCAATTTCTCTTTTCCATCATTCCATTTGATTTCTTTCTGTAGAAATGATCATAAAAAGTCCCCTGTAATACATTTCATCTCTCTTTATACACTGATTTTAAATTCACTATATTCCCGATATTTTTTTGGTTTGTTATTAAGAATATGATCTATAATAGCATCTGTTAATATTGTTGGCCATAAAGCTATATCATTTATTACTTCGATGTCTATATCGAAGCGTCTTTCTGGACTATCTCTACCTTCTGCGTTTTTGCAATCCCTTTTTTCGGTAGTAATTTCAACCTCTTGATTCTCAACTTGTTCTTCTTCTTTCTCTTCTTTAGAAGAAATTTCGAACGTAGGCAATTCAGAATTATCTGACGTAGATGTTGATGGCAACTCTGTCTCTGTATTAACTTTTAAAAATTTACGTAATGAATTTCTTTGGCTTTCAGCAATTTCCAGGTTTTTTTTTTAAACTTTTTTCGCTTTTCTGCCCCACTTTGATGTCTCTTCACTTTTTTTGCTGTGAAGAAAAAAAGTTTTTATTTTTGTAAAAAGCTTTTAGCCTCGCAAACAATGCCTACTAAAAATATATTTTTTTATTTTTATTTTTTTTTTTTTTATGAGAACCCCAAACACGAGAGGTATTAAACCTATAGTACTTAGTACCGTGCTTGGGTTGGAGGTTGAGAAGACGAAAGAAGATATTTGTTGATATTGGACTTGAACTTCTGTAGATTGTAATTTTCAGGAAATACTTATGAAGGAAGGTTGTTCCAGAAAACGGCAGTTGAATGAATAAATGAGGAAGATGAAAAGTTGGTTCTGTGGGTTTGAAGTTGGACAGTAAATGGATGTTGGCTGGTGGCGGCACGTGTTCGGACTGTTTTGAAAGAGAGAGCGGGAATTATAGAAGCCAATTCAGAAGAACAGTGCCCATGGAAGTATCTGTAGAAGAGGCATGCAGCAGAAACAGTGCGTCTATGAGACAGCGAGTGGAGAGACTCTGTTAGAGATGAATCATTAATTAACCGAACTGCCCTCTTCTGAATGGAATCAAGAAGCCTGAGAGAGGTTTTGGGGGCACCACCCCAGATGTGGGAACAATATTCCATGGCAGGGCGGATTTGCGATTTATACAGAGTGAGCAGCTGTTTGGGAGAAAAGTAACGCCGAGAGCGAAAGAGAAAACCAAGTTTTTTAGATGCAGAGGAAGCAATATTTGTAATGTGCTTGTGCCAAGAGAGATTAGAAGTCAGGGTAATCCCCAAAAGAGATATATCATTTTGCCTAGAAATCGGAGTGTCACTAAAGATAAGCATAGGAGCAGAAGAATCCTTTTTGCGAGATATAAGACAAGATTGAGTTTTAGAAGGGTTGAAATCAACTAAGTTGTCTTTGCCCCACTGGAGAATTACCTGAAGATCGGCATTTAAGGAATTGGCAGCAGATTTTCGAGAACTTAAAGCTGATTGAGCTGGACAAGGTTTTTCAAAATGGAAAGTTGAATGCAATGTGCTATCATCGGCAAAACTATGGATAGGATTTCCAGTCAATGGAAGAAGGTCATTGATATACAAGAGGAAAAGAGTGGGGGAAAGAACTGAACCTTGGGGGACACCGGCATTAGTGGAGAAGTTAGAAGACAGAGAGCCATCTACCATCACCCTCAGTGAGCGATCAGAGAGAAAACTGGATAACCAATTACTAAAAACAGTTGGCAAACCATAAGATGGAAGCTTGACTAGAAGACCTTTATGCCAAACACGATCAAAAGCCTTTGAGATGTCAAGAGCAACTACTTGTGTTTCACCGAACCTTTCCATTGAATTAGTCCATAAATGGGTAACATAAGCCAGAATATCACCAGTGGATCGACACTGACGGAATCCATACTGGCGATCGTTCATCAGACGGAAAGTTTCTAGGTAGTTTAAGAGTTGGCGGTTAATTGATTTCTCCATTACTTTAGAAAGAGTAGAAGTAATTGCAATGGGACGATAATTGGATGGGAGGGATTTGTCACCCTTTTTAGGAACTGGCTGGATATGAGCAAATTTCCAAGCAGAAGGAAAAACACCTTTGGAATAAGAAAGTGAAAAAAGGCGGCAAAGAATAGGAGTAAGTTCAAGAGCACAAGTTTTGAGAACAAGTGGAGAAATACCATCAGGACCTGGAGCTTTCTTAGCATCAAGATCCATCAAAATCCTTCTGATATCCTTTTGACGGAAGACCACAGGAGGCATTGAATGGAGCGTGTTAGGAATGGTGGGAGGTGTTTTACCAAGATCATTAATACATGAGCTCAAAGAAAAATGGGATGCTAGCAGGTCAGCTTTATCCTTGGCTGAAGTGACAACAGAACCATCTGGTTTGGACAGAGGTGGGAGCAGAGATGGGCAAAAGTTGCGGCCAATAGCTTTGGCAAGAGACCAGAATGCTCGGCTACCATTAGGGCAAGAAGCAAGTTTTCTACTCTTAGCCTGTTCAAACTCTAGTTTGGACTGATTAATAACTGTTTTACAATTGTTGCGAGCTTTGGTGTAGGCAGAAAATGAAACTGAAGAATTAGAAACAAGCCAATTACGATATGCAACGTTCTTCTCTTGGACAGCCTTAGCACATTTATTGGAAAACCAAGGTTTAGATAAAGGACGAGATTTTAAAGTGGAGTGTGGGATAAAGGATTCCATTCCTGCAAGAATAATTTCACTGACACGATCTGAGCAAACGTTGACATCAGAAGTTTTGAAACAGTAATCAGACCAAGGAAAAGAAGAAAAGAAGTCTCGCAGGTCATCCCATTTTGCATTCTTGTAATGCCAAACAATACGAGGTTGGGAATAGCCATCAGATAAAGGTTCCATTGGAGAAGAGGCAATCACCAAGTTGTGATCTGAAGTGCCTAAAGGACCTCTCACTTCAACCTTGTACTTAGAAGGGTTGTTTGTGAGAAAAAGATCAAGCGTATTGGCTGTATGATTAGGATTGTCCGGTATTCTTGTAGGTAAATGAACAATCTGTGCTAGGTCATTAGTAATTGCAAAAGCCTCAGCATCTCGACCTGCTGGGTCGGTGTGACTAGAAAACGGAAGCCAGCTGGAGTTGTGAACGTTAAAATCACCAAGGAAAATTACCTCACTGTTAGGAAAGTTGGACTGGAGAAAGTCAAGTTGCAAAGAGAGGAAGTCAAAGAGCTCCAAGTGATTAGTGGAGTTGGGAGAACGGTAGAGACAACAGATGAATTTTACACAATGAGGTAGAGAGATTTTAAGCCAGAGAAGATCAAAGAGAGGAGATTCCAAATTGCCAAGTCTCTGACAGGGAATATCAGAACGGACATATGCACAAGTACCACCTTTGAGGAGAAAGGAATCATACAGCAAATAATTTGGACATCTGAGATGAGCAGTAGTTGAATCAACTGATAACTGAGATTCAGTCAGAAAAAGTAGATGGGGTTTGGAAGACTGCAAGTGGAAATGGACATCGTTGAGATTAGAATTGAGACCACGTATATTTGTGAAATGAATTAGGAAGTCCTTGGGAGGTTTAGATCTTTTCGCAGATAAGCTTGCTCTATTATTTTGACAATTCATGGTATAATCAATAGTAAGAAAAAGTGGGTGGGACATGTTGTATGAAGTAATGAAATTTTTGGATATGGCGTACATGTGGTAAGAATATACCCAGATCCTTGACATAACGTGGCCTAGACAATGCTCCCCGCATACACACTACTCGGACTCCCTCCAGTCGCTATCTGGCAGAGTAGAGGTAGCAAGATTATACACTAGCTGATCCGGAAGCTTCCTAGAGAGTTACCAATAGGTTCAGTCCGGTGTACTAACTAGCGGCCGGCCTGCGAACACCGTTTTAGAGCTGTACCCTCGAAATGTAAGGAATATTGGATCTCGCCACGACATTCATCATAACCTCAAAAATCATCAATCATACTGCATGATGGAAGAGATAGGGAAGGGTTGGCCGGAACTTAGCTCTAGAGACTAAACATGGGCTCCACCACTTCAAGCCTCCAATAAGCAAAGTGGTGGTATTTCACCGGTTGATGAGAGTCATCTACCACCTAGTACTGCCTGGTAACATAGAGGGGCGGCGTTCCTCCATGTGGTGTGGACGCCACACCTCGACCCCTGCTTACGTTGGTTCACACCTGGGTGGTCACCCACCATGTACTTGTGCATGAAGGTTATACCCAGGATTACTAACAGTCCCACCATTGTGAAGGTGCAAGCAGAGGATTTGGCTGTCATAGACCGTCCAGACTTTGCCGAAATTGGGTCCACTTTGACTTGAGTGTCACCCGAATATCAGTTCCATCAGCGTTTTAGACTCACAGGTAGCAAGAACAGCTTGTCTGGCATATCTGAGAGAATGTCTGTGACAGCCTCATGCTAACAAAGAGAATTCGTTTTTACCTGTCTCCAATCAAAATATAATTTAGAAAAAACCCTCTGGAGTGAGATAAATCAGCTTCAGGAAAACAGCAAAATGAGCAGCGTATCCAGGGCGGTCGAGAATGCAAGGGAGAATCAAGATCTAGCGGGCGAGAACGAGTCCAGGACTAGCGGGCGAGAGAGAGACGGCGGATGAGTGCTAGCCGTTCAGAGAGCTGGTCGAAAGAGAGCTTCAAGATCTAGCAGTCGAGAGAGAGCGAGTCTTCTCGTCTTCCGGGTTTTATGTGTCATGAGAAAGAGTTGGAGGTGGTTTCTTTCTCATGTGACGTCACTGGACATTCGTCATTGGACACTGTCACTGGGGAGTATCTTGAGAGACTCCACCTAACTGTTACCTGGAATTCCAACCACATTCTTCAACCATCCCCGAGGCAACCCTTTGTTTTTATTCTTCCGAGAAGTATTGACCATCGGGAGCCTTTCAAGTGTCAAATTTGTCTAATCTTGGGTTATTTCTTTTCATTCTCATTTACTTAATCCATGGAATGTTGACCCTTGGGATTTCAACCTTTCTGGCATGCGGGAAAAAAAGCTTACTCCTCTTCTATTATTGGGATGTTCATTCGTTTTTATTCAGGTTTACTAATTCATGGCATGCTGGACAAGAGGCTCCTTTTTAGGATTCCGCAAAAGTAGAAAAGAAACCCTATTAGTTTCGTCATTCTGTTTGTCTGTCCGGATGTCAGAGCCACTTTGCTCCTAAACTAGAAAAATTACAAACTTGAAATTTTTACCATATATGTAGTCCTCTGACCGCATATCAGAATTCGTATTGAGATTTCAATCGAATTATTATTTTTGGAGTAGTCGTTCAAAAACCTTGAAAAATTGCTCGTTTTGTCGCTGAAAATTTCAGAAAAACGGTCATAATTCGGAAAATACAAGAGATATCAATATCGTTGTTATTTGTCGTAGATCAGCACACATTAAGCTAATTTGGAGAATATTTTCAGAATTTTCTGCAGTGGTTACGAAATGCCGTTAGGTACAATGTCAAAAAATGAAAACTTTCACGCCCTCCCACACCGTCATTTTTTAGTGAATAAAATTTAAAAAAATTCAGACTTATTCTACGTAATGAGATCTTTCCAACCATATATTACACTTTAAGAAAAAAAAAATATTTTTTTCAAAGATCCGCCACTTTTACCCTTTGATTGTCGCATTTCATACCACTGGCCATAAATTTCTGAAAAAAATCTACAAATTACTGCAGTCTCCCGACCAACGATAATTAAGAAAATCTCTTATATTTTCCGAATTATGATCTTTTTTCTTACAAAAAAATCTCATTATGAAAAATAGCGGCCTGTCAGGGCAATTTGCTTTTAAACTAAAAAAAATTACAAACCTCAAATTTTTATTTTATATGTAGCCCTCTTTTTGCATATCATAAATCGTATTTAAATTTAAATCAAATTATTATTTTGGGAGGGGTATATTTTTTTGTGTAATTAAAAAAATATATATTTACTTAATTTGGGCCCATTTATGCTATACTAGTTTCATCCCCTGATGTCCAGTTAAAAGTTAGAATTCCGCCAAAACTCAAATAAATTCCCTTCAAAAGCTTAAATAATACCGCGTTATAGGAGTGTTGATTGTATACAAAAAAAAAACAATTTTCCTCGAATCCTAATGAAAAGACATTTTGAGACCTCGGGCCCTTAAGTCCGCTTGCCGCTTAATCCGCCTGTGCTAAAACATTATGACCACCTATCTAATATGATGTTGGTCCTCCACAAGCAGCCAAAACAGCTTGTACCTGGCAAGGCATGGACGCTACAAAATTTCTAAATGTCTTGTGGTATCTGGTACTACCATGTAACCAGCAGATCCTTTAACCCTGTAAGGTCCGTGGTTGAGACGCCGCAGATCGGAGTTGCTGTTTCAACACAAACCACAAATGCGCGATGGGATATATCTCTAAGGAATTTGGAGGCCAGGGCAATACCTGGAATTCTTCCTTATGTTCCGCGAACCGGTCTCGAACAATCCAGGTGGTGTGGCATGGCGCACTGTCCTGCTGAAAGATGGCACCGCCAGAGTGGACGACCGTTGCCATGAAAGGGTGTACCTGGTCAGCAATGATGTTTAGGTAGTGTAGAGTGTGTTTAGTGTCAAGCGGCACCAAGGGTTCCCCCCATCTCCGCGTTGATTTCATTTTTGGTGTACCAGTTCACTTCCAAGGCCAGCGATTTAAGTGTGTGGATCTTGTAAATATAGTGTTTTGTATCGTTGTTTGATGTTTACGTGCGAGCTGCTCTGCTGTCGTCGTTCTGTTGCCACGTACCATTCGGGAGAGCCTGCACTCACCTCAAGCATCGATGAGCTGTGATTGTCGAGTACCTCGCCGGCGGTTCGTGGGTTTTCCCTCCACGGACCACTTGTTTTGGCTCATCGGTGTAGGTGGTTTTAATTAAAACGCTCATGTCGACTGCCCAAAAGCACTCAATCACTAATACAATGTCTATGTCACATTGAATCATGAAGTTATTCTGACATGTTCGGCATTCGTGATGCACAGCAGACTGTTTTATTCAATTATATCACTCTCATCACCATGCAAAAATAATGACATAATGCAGAAATTAATGTACAGGATCTGAAAGATAAAGGGAAATTTTATTGGAATGTATGATTAAATCCTCTTTTATACAATACGTTCGTAGTTTTTTGTTGTTTTTAGTAAAATTAATGTTTATTTTTTTTTTGCAGATCACAGAGAATTCATATGAATTCTCTGTGAGCTTAGGGATCTTTGTTCGTTTCAATTGCATAGTGAACACATCAAAAACATTGCAGGATTTAAGCATGAGGGTATCAAGTGGTCGCTTAGAACTTCAGCATTTAGCGGTTCTGAAATAACTATATGCATGGCTTGACAAACAGTCACCATACAGACAAGTATTTTTCAGGTCAATCTGGCGGGTTTGAGAGTTCAGTGCCATTTCTTTGTTTTTTTTATTGCAATGGCGGGTATCTTGTAAGGACTAGAACAACTTTCAGCAAAGGTACAATACGATGGAATCATAGTAGGGACAAAAAACTATCAAAAGCATTACTTTACAGACTGAATATTATCTATCGATTGAAGGAAAATCACGAAGATTGTGCGGTTTACACTTCCTTTATTTTTCTGATTTATCTCCGATTATTTGTCCCCAAAATCAAATCCGTGCCAAAGGGGCGAATTTAACCGTGCAAAAGGACATTAAAAGAAATGTGACATAGCCATTGGCAAGTTCAGACGCTTTTTAAAAAAATATTTGCAACAACCGAGCGATCTCAGAATTATTATTATTAGCTATATGGTACAAGGAAGCCTGAGAAAAAAAAAAATTCTGAATTACCCTGAGAGAGCAAACACTTGTCAGAAGTAGAATGGCATCACCAACAAAGTGAAGAATGATGATATACAGAACAGGATCCTGAGTGTGCCAAGTCCATACTCACCAAATGTGAGCTCCTGGGGTTAATATGAAACTGCTCAAGAAATTTGAACAAAATTAAAAGATTTTTTCATTCTAACAGCTAGTTTTCTTTATTATTATTATTATTATTAGCCATATGGTGCAAGGAAGCCTGGGGCTAATGCTGCACCAGCCAAAAAAAAAAAAATTCCCTATTACCCTGAGAGAGAGAGAGAAGTAGAAAGGAAGAATGATGATATCCAGATACTCACCAGATGTGAGCCCCTGGGGTAGTTGTCAGCCCCTGGGAACTGACTCAATTCAAACCTGGCAATTAATTGTATATCTAGTTATCGTAGTAGGAAGGGTGGCCAACAATTCGTTTCAGATGAGAGCATATGGGCTTAGGATTGTCCACACAAGGAAAACAATATGTGCAACGATTATATATTATCGAAGTGGAAACAAGCTGTTCACGAACTGGATAAATATTGTAGTGGGGGAAAATACTGATCCTCAGTGCAGCAGAAACAATGTGCAGCGATGGCAGCATTAGATTTCTGATCTCACAAAAAGTAACCAAGAAAACGATTGTCGGACAAACGAGACTTTCCAAAACCACAACGATAAGAAATTGCAACCGATCTTCAGTTGAAAATCGTCAGGCCGTTTTTCACCAAAGAAGCAAATGATGACGAAGCCATGCGAAACATGAGAGTATCATATACCTTACCATCTTTCCACATGGTAAGGTTTCCTTCTCGGATCTATATGCAATTTATCGAATTTATGAGAGTTTGAAGGACACGGTGGATGCCCTCGAAGCATTTAAATTGAGGGGCCCATCAAGTTCTCAGCTACCCACATCAATGCCAGAGCTTGCACTTGAACTATACGCAACACAGCAGCAACCCAAGGCAGAATGGGCTGGTCCCAAAGGAACTAATTGTTGGAGGTGAATATTGTCAGAGAATCAGGGAACATATTGTGCAAAAATGATGGACGCAACAGGACCTGGCTATGTCTGCCAGGGGCAAAGGTTGATGACGTTGTAGAGCAGATATCATTTTTTAAGGTCATTAATGATATTAAGAGTAGCAGACCAGCGGAATTACTTAACAAGTACAAGTCAATGCTGAAAAACGCCGTGAGTTACGGTTGAATTTGAAAGTGTCTGCAATTCTGCCAAGACGATAGGAGGAGGGAGTATATGATGAGAGCCTTGTCGATCAATTCGGTCCTGGAGATAATGTGCAAGGCTCAAGGGTTATAATTTTTCTTGGCCTTCTGTGCATGTTAACGAGAGACTGCTTCTACGGGGATGGGATACACTTAAATAGAAAAGGTGCAAGAATATTTGCTGATACAATTGAGGCAGAGTTAGGTGGGTCGGAAAACTGCTAGCTTGGGGGGACACCGACTAATAAATTAACAGTAGCCGCTGGCAGAGGTGAAAGTGACTCTTGCACTGCTTCTATTGAAATGCAATTGAGCACCAGCCTGGAAAGCAAGGGAATGGGGATTTCCAGGAAAGCTGGGAGTCATAGTGGAACAAGTAAATACATGGGCTGTGTTAGGGTAACTAAGAGTAGAAACAGGAGCATGTACACTTGCATATACACCAATGCAATGAGTGTAGTTAATAAATTTGATGAGCTTGAAGTGCTGGTCAAGGCATCAAGGGCAGATATTGTTGGGATATCAGAGACGTGGTGTCACAGACAGCAGGGCAGAATTGGAATTTGGAGAGTACAATGTGTACAGAAAGGATAGACAAGACAGGAGGGGTTATGATCGTACTTCATAAAATCTAAGGAAGTGCAAACAGTTGATGTTGGTGGACAATGCAATGTTTAGTTTCTTTGGTGTGACATAAGCACTGGGAAAGGAAAAATGAGAGTAGGTGTGTTCTGGCCGAATGAATCTGATGAATATCATGAGCAATTGTGCAGAGAAATATAGAGGGGGCCAGTAAATCAGTGTCTTATAATGGGGGATTTTATTTTCTCAGAGATTGACTGGAATTTGTGGGTTGGTCACTCACACACTAGCAAGGCTTTTGTGAATTTATCGGATGATTGTTTCCTACAGCAGCATGTTTGGGAGGCAACGAGGGGGAGTAATCATCTTGATCTGATTATCAGTAGTGGTTCTTTACGCATTAAGAATCTGCAGATAAAGGAACCACTAGGTGGCAGTGATCAGTGTACTGAAGTGCGATTTCATCAAAGAGGTAACTACCATCTATGGTAAAGGGAAGGATTTTTGCTTTCATAAAGGTGACTATGGTGGTCTGAGACAGTATTTAAATTCTATACAGTGGGACCAACTGATGATGTTACAAACAGAAAATTCAAAATGGGAAGCATTCCAACAATTATTGGAAACTACTAGGCTTTTCATACCAACTAAGAAATATTGTTCAAGATTTAAGTCTAAATTGTGTCAGATGAACTAATTAAACATGTGAGGATCCATATAAAAAAAAACAGGTGACGCAGAAACCTATGATAGTTATAAGCTAGTCTGTAACCAAGTCACAAAGGAGATTAGGCAGATTACAGATTACAAGAAATCTTTGGCAAAGGATTCAAAGAAAAACAGCAAAAAGTTCTTTGCTTATGTAAACTCTAGAAGGAAGGGGATGAATCAGATTGGTGCACTTGATATCGATGGTTCAACTGTTGATGATCCTGCTCAAGTAGCTAAGAAACTAAATGAATATTTTTCATCTACATTCAGACATGAGGAGTTATTCCGGGAGAGGAATGCCAGAGGTGTATTAAACTCTGGCAATAAGCTTGATAATCTTGTAATAACTGAGTGTAATAACTGAGAGTAAAGTGGAGGAGAAATTGTTGAAGATAAAACACAAGAAAGGCACCTAGGGTGGATGGGATATATCCAGTTATATTAAAGGAGGCAGCAAAGTAAACAAACCCTTAGCCATAATAATGAGAGCTTCCTTGGACTCAGAGGAAGTACCCATGGACTGGAGATGTGCAAATGTGACCTAAATTCACAAAGGACGATCAAAGGTTGACACAAGTAATTACAGACCTGTTAGTTTAACTTCTGTTCCAGGGAAATTAATAGAGGCACTGATTAAAGAAGCATTACAGGATCATCTAGACAAGACTTCAGTTATAGCTCGGACGCAACATGAGTTTATTAAGGGGAAGTCTTGTCTGACTAATTTGATTGGAACCTATAATGCAGTCACAAAGGAACTGGATGCAAAGAATAACTTTGAGTACGTTTCTGCAACAGGATCTAGAAAAGTTGAGCAATGGGCTGAGAAGTGGAAAATGAAGTTTAACATTGACAAATGTAAGGTACTACATATTGGAAGGAGTAACCCCAGAGTAACATATCACCTCTGTGGTACTACACTGAGAGTTGCAGAGAATGAAAAGGATCTGCGGTAACTGTGCAGGCAGATATGAAGGTTTCTGTGCAGTGTAGACGGTCTGGAAGAGTAGCTCATGGCGTCTTGTCAATGACATATAGGCAGGGATAAGGTGATTATCTCCTTGTATAAGGCAATGGTCGGGCCACACTGCTGTATACAGGTCTGGAGGCCTCATTTTAAGGATGTAGAGCTGTTGGAACGAGAAGGGCAACAAGATTAGTGAATGGAACAAAGGGTTGCTCTTACGAAGAAAGGCTTTTGTTTTGCAAAGTAGTGTCTGGAGACTAGGCACCTGCAAGATGATCGGATTGAGGTGTTTAAAGCCTTGAATGGTTTGAGCATGCTCAATGCTGATGGTATTCTTCCTCTTGCTCAGAATAATCGCCTGAGAGCATAAATTCAAATTGAGGAAAGATAGATGTGCGAAAGTTTGCCTTTAGACAGCAGGTAGTTGTTTGCTGGAACAAACTTCCATCTGTCATCGTAGAAGTTGATAGCTTAAATAGATTCAAGGGAGAACTTGACAAACATTTGGAGTGACTGGATGGGTGAAATGAGGCTTTTTTTGGCTGATGTTATATAAGCTTGCTTTCTTGCATTATGGGCCTTTGGTAATGCTAACTTGTACAGTACTTCATGTGAAACAGTATCAAAAACTTTCCTGAAATCCAAGTATACAGGGTGCCTCAAAAATATTGGTATAAATGTTTAGGTCAGGTAGGTAACATCGTATAGGAACCCATAACCAGAAACGTCATAGACAGTAATTAGTGGAAAACATTTGACATATTAACAATGGAGTACGAGATGGATGCATTTCATGTTTCTAGATACTCAAAGGTTCCATGAGACGCGATGCATGCATGACACCGACGCAGCATGGATTGGTGGACATGAATACACCTGGAGTTTGAGTGGCAGCAGCACAGAAGTCTTGCCACGAGATCCATTTGTCTCCACAGGCGATTCATACACGATAGATTTGAGGGCCCCCACAGAAAGATATCAAGGCTCAATAAATCAGCTGAGCATGGGGACCAGGCAAACGGGTCCACCACGGCCAAAACACCTGTTCAAATAGGCACAAACACCTTCCAAAATGGGCAGGCACCCCATCATGTTGAAACCAAATGTTCCATCTCACATTTGCTGGACATCATCAAGTAACCCTGGTAGAACTTGTTCAAGAAAGTTCCGATATTTAACAGAGTTCATGCAGGATGGTAATAGATATGGGCCAACTGAGCAGTCACCGACCATACCTGGCCACACATTTATTGCGAAGCGATGTTGTGCCATATGGGGGCCCACACGAGCATTGTGCTGATTGAATAAGCCTTCAAGTGAAATAAGCCTCATCCATGAACAAAACATGGCCTGGAAAACTCAAGTCTTGAACACTTTCTGGGAGAAACCACTGCGCAAAAGCCACACGTGCAGGATGATCTTGGGGGAGCAGTAACTGAACCCTTTGGAGATGAAAGGGGGTGTAAGGAATCGTGGTGTGAATCACATTCCTTTAGATGTTATCTACCTCCCCTAAACGTTTGTACCAATATTTTTGAGCCACCCTGAAGAAAAAAATTTCATCCATTCCTTTGTGACCCCATCACAGTATCAAATAAAAATGGTCAGAGAAGACTTCTCCTTAACAAACCCATGCTGTCTGAACTGTAACTGTAGTCCTGCCTGGGTGATCCTACAGTGCCTCAAAACAGTGACTCCATTATTTTCCCCAGAAGAGAAGTTAAACTAATAAGTCTGTAATTACTCGTGCCACGATTCGATTCCCCCTTTGAGAATTGGGAATACATTTGCACATTTCCAGTCCGTGAGGACCTCAGAGTCCAAGGATGCCCTCATAATAATGGCTAAAGGCCTACTTACTTCCTTTAATATAACAGGATAGACCCCAGGTGCCTTCCTTATGTTTAACTTCAGAAATTTCTCCTTCACTTTGCTCTTATTACAAAATAATTTCACTTCCCAACAGAATTCTTGATGTGTGAATGTTGATGCTTGTCAGCTACCTGAGCAGGATGAAGTTCAACCCTCAATATCAAGTGGACCAATGTGATTCTTTGTCTTCCCTCTTGAAAATACGTAAGTATACATGTCTGTTTTTCTTTGCATCCCTAGTCAAAGATTTCTATTAACCTGCCTTCACTTGCCTAATCTCCTTTATGATTTGAAAAGCTTTTTTAGCTTTCTATAAAAAAAAATCTAATGAAAATATCTTTCACTTTTGTGAAAGATATTTTCATTAGATTCGCGTAACATGGATTTATATGAATTCATGTAAATGCACAGTATTGTGAACTTTATTTTCAGTGGCTGAGAAAAACATTCATAATACACACACTGAGTGGCTACTTTATTTGGTAAACCTACCCTTTTCAGGAATGTAGCTTAAATCACTGCAGATTTAGTTTATCTCAAACTGGATTTGAGATAATGCAGTTTTGTATTTGCATATCTCCAATTCCTTAAAAAGAAAAAACTGTTAGAGGTATAAAACATATTGTGCAGGAACACTGTTTACTGTTGCTTCTCAAACAACACGTTGATCCCATTAAATATTGCAATCAAACATTTTTCATCACCTCTATAAATTTTCTGTATTTTAGAAGTACTTTTATGATTTGAAGATTAGGTGTTTTAAACATTGATTTTACCCTTTATGAATGCTAGGCTTCAGGAAGTACTGAAGGTCAATGTGAGGGTATAGTAGTATACACAACTGAGTTAACTGTGGTTTAAGCCAATGTGACTGTAAGTACATTGGCTGAAACCCATGTGACTCATTGGAGTGCAGTATAAAAAAAAAAGGAGTTCCTGTATTGTTGCAAAAACAAAAATGGAGTTTACAGCTTTATTGGAAATCTATCTTCCCCCTAACTCATTTTGTGGTTGTCTTGCAAACTTCATTATTTTCCAGGAATATATTACTGCAGTTAGCAAGTGACTCCTGTACATGTTTACCTGTGGCAGTTCCAAACAGACTCACAAGGGCCTAATGTAAAGAACATGTAATCAAAAACTTCAAAGTTCATTGGCACCTAATAAGTCAGTATTTTATGTTAAGGTTATTGTTAAATTAAAACCACTCGTACACCACATGAAAATTAATATAATTATTAGGCTGTTTGCCTAGATTACTATACACTGATGAGCCAAAACATTATGACCACCTAATATGATGTTGGTCCTCCACATGCAGCCAAAACAGCTAGTACCCGGCAAGGCATGGTCACTACAAGATTTCTAAATGTATTGTACTATCTGGTACCAACACATAACCAGCAGATCCTTTAACTCCTGCAAGGTCCATGGTTGAGACACCACAGATCAGAGTTGCTGTTCCAACACAAATCACAGATGATCGATGGGATATATCTCTTAAGGAATTTGGAGGCCAGGGCAATACCTGGAATTCTTCCTTATGTTCCGCGAACCGGTCTCGAACAATCCGGGCGGTGTGGCATAGTGCATTATCCTGCTGATAGGCGGCACCGCCACAGGAGAAGACCGTTGCCATGAAAGGTTGTACCTGGTCAGCAATGATGTTTAGGTAGGTTGTAGATGTCAGAGTGCCTGGGCACATGGATGACTGGACCCAGGGTATCCGAACAGAACATCGCCCAAAGCATGACACCACCACTATTTCCCCAGGTAGACGAAATACATGTACCCAGCCGTCCACAGTGTGCAACAGGAAACGTGATTCAATGGACCAGATGACCTTCTTCCAATCACTCAAGATCAGGTCAATGCTCACTGTAGGCACTGTTACTGGTGAACAGTGGCTAGCATGGGCACTCAGAGCAGCCTGCGGCCATACAGCCCCATTTTCAGGAGGGTTCGATGTACTGTGTTGACACATTACTCCCATCACCAACATTCCAATTACCAGTGAGTTGTGCCAGTCACCCTTCTGTTGCCACATACCATCCGGGAGAGCCTTCACTCACCTCAAGCATCAATTAGCCATTGTTGTCCAACACCTCGCAGGTTTTCCCTCCTCTGACCACTTTCTGTAGGTACTAACCATGCCTGACCGTGAGCACCCCACCAGCCATGCTGTTTCGCATAGACTCTTACCCAGTCGCCTGGCCATTACAATTTGGCCTTTGTCAAAATTAAGTCCGCTGCCTTTCCCATCTGAAGAACACAAGTAACACTTAATGGAGCTAAGTATCAGGTGTTTTTTATACCGTGTCCCGACCTGTGCATGCACAGTAGTTCACCTGCAGCGGCTTCGATTTGCATAACGACTCGCCAGTCATGTTTTGGCTCATCGGTGTACATCAAGACATTTCGAGTATCTTACCAATGAACGTAATCAGACAAAGCTGTTGGGGGAACAGAAAAAATAGAAATTACAAAATTTGAATATTACAACATTACCATTCCAATTAACATTTATGGTTCTAAAGTATTAAATTAAGTTTTGAATCGCCATTAGAATAGAAAACTGAAATCTTAAGATAATTACAAAAATATTTAATTCTTATATTCCAACAAATGCCCATCCGTTTTCTGGGAGCATCGGCAGGTAAGAAATTAATCTCTTTGTAATTGTCTTAGATTTCCTGTTTTCGTTTGTAACAGCAATTTAAAACTTAATTCAAATTTGTAACAATTTTTTTGTTTCCCCAGCAGCTTGGTCTGATGATGGGAATCGGTAAAATACCCGAAATGTCATCTTAACGTATAGTAATATAGGCAAACAGCCTAATAAACTATATTATTAATTTCCCCGTGGTACGAGTGGTTTTAATTTAATAATAACCATAATGGAAAACAACCATGTATCATCCTTCCCTAACTATATCAGTATTTTATGCCTTCTTGGGCTGTTACATCTGGAGTTTTTTCTTCAATACCTTGCCAATTGCTGACATGGGCACTGACACATTTTAGCCCTAGGACATCAAATTGCTATTCTGTTCTAAAGCCACTGGCTCCTTCTGTGCACTCAATTAGGAGTAAACATTTGAAATGAATTCTAGGCTAACTGCTGATCACCTTCATATCCCAAAATATTTGTATATTTTGAAGTCGTGGTATTTCAGACCTTACTGGTATTTTGCTACATAATTATATCTGAAAAATTCATTGTTTCACCTATGAAAATGTCTCAGTTAAATACAAGTGTTCAGTTCTCATTTGACCACTTTGAATCAAACTGATTTTAATGTATCTCCCTGTCCAAATGAGACAACTAGGCTTGTATTGTCTCACCCCCAAAAAATAAGGAGACAAAAATATAGGCAATTTATATTAACTGTTACCAAAGCAAATGAAAATGGTTACTGATCTCTCAAAAACCATGTTTTCTTAATGTCTATATGCAAGTTATGTATATTATAAGAATTTACCAGCCATCATGAAACTTATACAGTAATACCCCGACTTACGCGAACTCGGAGTTACGCGGTTCTTGATTTTTTTCGTTTGGCCGCCCACTATCTTCAAGGTCGTTTTTCATATGTTATCGATATGCGGTGCGACGGCGGAGAATGAGAGCGAAAGATGAACAAAATTCAACTTTGCTGCTTTTATGACACATTTCACCGTAATAACGTAAAAACCAACACAATTCCAGCTATCGGTATAATCGCAACTGCAATTAGATCGAGTTCACTAGCAGAAACGCAACTGGATTTTTATTGTTTTATGGTAGTAACCCCTAGAAATGTGAGGTGTTAATAGTGTATCTCTGCCTTTATGGTGTTGTTTATTCAGTTGCTACACGCGCGCAGCTTTGTTTATGCATATCAAGCGTGCCTCCTCGTTTTGTAATTGTGCTTTATTCCCTAAAAATGAGTAAAATGCTTAAAAGGTGTGAAAAGGAAGCATCCTGGTGAAGACACTGCAGATTCAGAGAGAAAAAGAAAAGCAATTATCGATAAACAGGGGCGGATTGGGTCAAAAATTCTTACCCGGGAAAATTTATAGTGGCCTCATACTATGGTTTATGGCCAAAATCACACTGGCCCACCGGGGTTTCCCCGGTAGGGCTTATGGCCAGTCCACCTCTGTCGATAGAGAAAAAATATGAAATTGTGAAACGCTTTGAGCAAAATGAAAGACCATGTGATATTGCACGTGCTACAGGCCTAAATGAAGCAACGGCGAAAAGCACATGACAATTGCAAACTTGACAGGTTGAAAATTGAAAAGGGCTCAATTGTAAAGGGCTTAAAAATTTTAGAAAACATACTCCAACGAAGAACGCATTATAGCTACAAAGCAAGGAATAAAAAAATTATTAGCTTGCAACGAAGAAATTCTGCGTGAAAAAAAGAACGCGCTGTGTCGTCAGACGAATTTGTTAGATTTTATGAAGCCATCGACATCGAAATAACTTTTTTACGTAAGTCATTTGTTTTTTTAATACATATTTTGTATTAATATGTATAAAGAACTGCAATTTTATTAATATTTTTCTTCTAAACTAGTCTTTTTGTTAGTCCTTGGTCCCAATTAAGCAAAATTTATATGTATTTATATGCAAAGTTGTACCCCGACTTACGCGAATTCGACTTACGCGATTTTCGTCGGAACCACCTATCGCGTAACTTCGGGGTATTACTGTATATCCAAATATTATACAGAGTGATTCAAAAAGAACTGAACACTTTCAAAAATTTATTACTCAATAACTAGGTTATATATGAACAGGTAGTCAAAACCAATTTGTAAAGCAATTATCACAGTTATTTCTACAATCTTACAAATGCTCAATATAAGTAATAAACTTTTGAAAGTGCTCTATTTTTGAATTACCCTGTGTTGTATATCAGTACAATCTACAATTACTGGAAGCATACAATTACATGTAATTGTAATGTCTATTACAAGTCAATGTCACATTGCCCAATGAGAATCAGGAGACTGTTTTCTGCTCTTCTTAAGCTACTATTAAAGCAAAATAAAAAATGTAAATTGGCAACATATCGTACCAACAGGAACTAAGGTATAATTTTTTCAAAGTCCATAACTTTATGATGATAATATTACTTAAATTATTAACTACTACCTATACTAGTCTGCTAGCAGACCATACTGATATAATTAATCTGTTTTCATCCATTTTTACAAAATACCATATTTATTTCTACCTTCTCAAAAGAAATTCATATGAACTTATTTTTATCACTTACTCTCAACAGGAGATAACTTACATATGCAGATTATGGGGATTATGTTACAACATAGCCATTATAGAAAGAAATAATCGAAGACTGGAAACAGCAAGTTCAAAAATTACTAAATGTAATAGTAAGAAGCAAATCAGTACAAATTCTATTTTGCAATTGTGGTACTGCCAGATTTCACCATACAAATTGTACTTGTCTAATCTGTATTTATGTAATTGGCTTTACCATTCTAACCTGTTGAAAAGGTGTTCATGGAACGCTAGGGTTGGAAGACTAGATCACTTATGGCAATTTTAACTCAATCAGCACAACAGAATATTTTATTGGGACAGAGTATTACTGTGCAGTGATATGAAAGATCCACTTCCACAGAATCACCAAACAGGTGAGGTTAATGTCGAGCAACTAAAGTAATGAGGCATCAGTATATATGTGTGTAATTAATTGGGTGATTGGATATATTCTTCATATAAAACATACAACCATTGTCAGACTAATTCAACCATGTTATTACATAGGATGAGAAAAAAAATATCCCCCATCTCACTGACAGGATTTGAACTAATGCCGTTCCACATGGCATCGGAGACTGCTGATCATAACTGTTGTGCTACTGTGCATCAGAAAACCATAGACAATGCAGCTGCTCAAAAAATCAACATACAAAGTAGGATCAAAAAGTTCCAGGGATAAATTTTTATTTAAAAAATATTTACAGATAATTACACATTGAATTTTTAAAAATAATTAACCTTGGCTATTTATATTTTCCATCATCATAATAATAAACCTGTGTGAAGTCCTCTGCTTAAATTTAGTTGATAGTATTTATCATAGCTGCTTCACTCAAAAATAGTCATTTTAATAAGTCATTTATTTTGGTGGGTGATCACATGAATAAGGTCAGGTAATTCAGAATGATATATGACAGTTACAGAGTGCATGCAAAGGTATATAGAAATTGTAATGTAGGAAGGAGAATGTCATGGAGTAATTCCAATTTTTCTTTTCCCACAGTGTTTCTTGGTGCTGATTACATCTTTCTAGTGACCTAGTATGAATTCAGAACAAATTGTCTTTATATAATCAAAAAATAATTCTAGCATAACTCTACCATTACACTCAACCCATATTTCTGTTGTTTTGTAGTGATTTCCATTCACTCCACTGAATGACATCCTGTATGTGGTTTGTAAAAATACTAGAAAATTTCATCTTTATGTATATATAAATTCTGGATGAGTAAAATTTAAAAAAAAAAAATTTATTTATTCAAATAAAAGTTGTATCCATCATTTGATCTATTAAAAATTTGAAAACAAAGCTGCACAGTCTTTCCATGTTTAAAATGAGTTATGACATGGCAAATAAAATAAATTAAAAAATTACACTAACATTACAAAATACTTAACATACTGTATTATATATACAAGATTTTAAATTTTCTGGATTTTAGACAGGTCTGCCTAGTTTATTATTTTAACAGTTCCTGTTCATGTTATTTTATTATTTTTTTTTGAATGAATACAGAATTTCACCGGCTGTATCTCAGTATCACCCACAGTAGGTAAACAAATTACTGACACTGTGTGTGGGGAGGGGAAGCAATGCAACAAATACTCATCTGTAAATTAAAAGGTTTACAACAGCTTGTGCAATTATAAAAATTAAGGAATTTTTAGAATTTCACAGGTGGTAGGACAATTACACATTTATATTAATTCAAAATTCATGTTCTAATTAGAAAATTGTTTCCAGGAATCATATAGGAAACATTGTAAATCTCAAATTCCTGTTAAGTTTGGAGATACCAAGATATACATATGACATACCTTTACACAAATTTCCTTTAATTGGAAAAAAAAAATTAAGACAGTTACCATTTCAAAATGTTAAATAAGCAAATTATCCTCTATGGGAAATTGTTTATAATCACTTTTAACCAGGTTGCACTGCTTCTGTTGGAATGAGCAGCAGCCAGGAAAATGAGGTGCTGGGAATTTCAAGGACTGCTGAGAGTAATCATGGAACAAGCAAATACATGGGTTGCATTAGGGTAACTAAGAGTAAGAATAGGTGCATGTATACTTGCATGTACACCAATGCTAGAGTATAGTAAATAAATTTGAGGTGCTGGTGAAGACATCAGAGGCAGATATTGTTGGGATATAAGAGACGTGGTTGTTGTTGTTGTTATTTGGTTTTTAGGAGCATTAGCAACTAAGGCCATATTGCTCCGGGGATATGCGGTGGTCATTCCCTGACCTTTCCGCATCCTCCGTATTTGGTGGTCACGGGCTTGAACCCCGGTCTAATCAAGAAGCATGTGTTACGCACTGCTGCTCCTTCCCACCTGGCTACGGAGGCGCCAAGAGACGTGGTGTCACAGACATAAGGAATGCAGAATTGGAAATTGGGGAGTAGTGTGTACAGAAAGGGAGGAGGGGGTTGTGCTGTTAGTTAAGAAAAAAATCTAAGCAAGTGCTTGATTGATTGATTTGGTAGTTGTTGGCGCATCGGCTTCTGTGGCCATATTGCACCTCCCAAGGTTTTTTTGCAGTACTTTGATCCAAGCCCGAGGCGGGAATCAAACCCGCGACCTTTGGGTTGCCGGGCAGGTACTTTACCCACTCGGCTAGCCCGGTCGGCCTAAGCAAGTGCATCCAGTTGACATGGGTGGACAGCGCAGTTGACCGACTCGATACTTATCGAGTTTGGTGTGATATAATCACTTGGAAAAGAAAAAATGTGTTATAGGCCTAATGCACATAGAAATAGAGTTGACCAGTAAATCAGATTGTCTTATAATTTTAACTTCCCAGATAAAGAGTGGAACTTGTGGATTGGTGTCACACACACAAGCAAGCAAGACTTTGTGGATTTACTGGATACTTGTTTTCTACAGCAGCATGTTCGGGAGGCAACAAGAGGGAATAATCCTCTTGATCTGATTATCAGCAGTGATTATTCACGCATTAAGAATCTGCATATAGCAGATTCTTAAATACTGGCACCTAGTGGTTTCACTAGGTGCCAGTGATCAACAGTGTACTAACGTGGAATTTACTCAAAGATGTAACTACCATCAGGGGTAAAGGGGAGGGTTTCTGCTTTCATAAAGGTGACAGCAGTAGTCTCAGTTTTTAAATTCTATACAGTGGGACCAAGCCTGACATAGATGAGTGGTCAGGAGCATGAGTGCAGTTTGTTTGTTATTTGGTTTTTAGGAGCATTAGCAACTAAGGCCATATTGCTCCGGGATATGCGGTGGTCATTCCTTGACCTTTCCGCATACTCCGTATTTGGTGGTGACGGGCTCGAACCCCGGTCTAATCAAGAAGCATGTGCTACGCACTGCTGCTCCTTCCCACCTGGCTACGGAGGCGCCATGAGTGCAGTAACACTCTTTGAGAGGACCAATGTTCAAGCACATGACTGCTAAGTATGATTAATGTCTGCATTGACTGATTTATTGTAAACTCCACTGACCTAATGGTCATGCCAGAGTATAAACAATAAATTTTACAACAGCAAATTCTAAATGGGAAGCATTCAAGGAATTAATCTTGGAAGCTACCAGGCTTTTCATACCAACTAAGAAATACTGTTCAAGATTTAGACCTAAATGGATGTAAGATGAACTAATGACTCGAGCCAGAGAAGAAAAATGCATGAGATGCATATAAATTATCAGGAGACAGATGCCTATGGTAGATATAAGTTAGCCTGTACTCAAGTCAAAAAAGGAGGTTAGGTAAGTGAAGGCAGATGACAAGAAATTGTTGGCAAATGATCCAAAGAAAAACTTCTTTACTTAAGTAAACTCTAGAAGGGGATGAACCAGATTAGTCCACTTGATATTGATGGTTCGATTGTGGTTGGTTCTCCTCAGGTACAAACTGAATGAGTATTTTACATCTACATTCACACATGAGAGGAATTCTGTAGGGAAGTCGAGCCCAGAAACTTATCAAACTAACAGGGAGTTAAATGATTTTGTAATAACCGAGAGCAAAGTGGAGGAGAAATTTATGAAGTTAAACATAAGGCACCTGGGGTGGATGAGATCTATCCAGTTATATTAAAGGAGGCAGCAAAGTAAGCAAGCAGGCCTTTAAGCCATGATTATAAGGGCATCCTTGGACTCATAGGAGACTGGAAATGTGCAAATGCATCTCCAATTCACAAAGGGGGATCGAAAGGTGACAGGAGTAGACATTAGTTTAACTGCTCTTCTGGGGAAATAATGCAGTCACTGAGTTAAAAAAGCACTGCAGGATCATAGAGACAAGACTGTAGCTATAGTTCAAACACAGCATGGTTTTGTTAAGAGGAAGTCTTGTTTGACCAATTTGATTGGATACTATGATGTGGTCACAAAGAAACTGGATGCAAAAAAATAATTTTGATATCATATAATTGAATTTTAGGAAAGCTTTTGATACCATTGCATATGGAAGACTACTGTAAAAGTTGGAGCAGTATGGCATTATGGGCAAGTTGCTACAATGGATAAAAGGATGGCAAGTGGGAGAAGACAGAGTGGTAATCAATAGCCACTGCTCTTCGTGGACTAATGTTATTAGTGGAGTTCCTCATGGATCCATTTTGGGCCAATTGTTTTCTGTATTTTTCAATGATATTGATGAAGGTATATCAGGCTTAATGTCCAAATCTGCAGACGATACAAAGATTGGTAGGGTTGTTAATGACAGTATGCCACTGCAGCAGGATCTAGAAAAGTTGAGCATATCAGCTGAGAGGTGGCAACTGAAGTTTAACGTTGACAAATGCAAATACTGCTCATGGGTAGCAGTAACCCTAAGTAATGTACCAACTGTGTGGTACTACACAGAATAATATAAATGAAAAAGACATGGGTAGTAACTGTGCAGTCAGATATTAAGTTTTCTGACAGTGCAGCTCAACTGAGAGTAGCTCATGGGGTATTGTAATGATATATAGGAATTTTGCTAGCTGGAACAAGGTGATTATCCCTTTGTATGAGGCAATGGTCTGGCCACACCTTGAGTAATGTGTACAGGTCTGAAGGCCTCATTTTAGGAAAGATGTTAGGCTACTAGAATGAGCACAGAGAAGGGAAACGAGATTGGTGAGGGATACAAAGGGCTGCTGTTACCAAGATAGGCTGAAGTTCTGAAAATTGCAGTCTGGAGACTAGGCACCTGTGAGGTGATCTGATCAAGATGTATAAAGCCTTGAATGGTTTGAGTAAACTCAATGCTGATGGGATTCTTCCTCTTGCACAGATTCCACACCTGAGAGGGGGGGGGGATAAATTCAAATTGAGGAAAGCCAGCTGTACAATAAATATGTGGAAATTTGCCTTTAGCCAGCGGGTGGTCAATTGCTGTAACAAACTTATATCATTGTAGAAATCGACTGCTTAAATAAATTCAAGGCTGAACTAGACAAACTTTTGAAGTGAATGGATTGGTGAAACAGTTTATTTTTTTGGTTGATGCTATATAAACTTGCATCATATGTCTCTATTAATGCTAAGCAACAATGCAAAGTAATGTTAAGCTTAAAAGCAGTAAGTAAATCCACACACTTCATTAATTTGAGTCTCCTCTAAACCAAACTATGGGTACAAGCAAATGCAAACACGTATGAAAATATAATGGAACTTTTCTATTACGAACTTCTATTTAACGAATTTCTCTATATTAATTTTTTCGCAAAACATTGCACCTTGAAACAAAATCACCGATATAACCGATTATTAGTCTCTATAACTAATTTTTAAAAAATTAGCAAAAGCATTTTTGAAGATTTAAGAATTTACTGCTAAACAGCCACTCAAATATACAGCCTCCTTCCCTCCGAAATTGCTCATTAGCATCTGGAATTAATCATCCTTTTAGTGAACACATTTGTGGCCATTGACGTCCATAAGAGGGTCTGTTTCATTTTTGTTACAGTTATAAAACCAAATGGGTTTTCTTAAATGGTCACAAACTCTGCAATAAATAGGGTAATTTGTAAACTGATGTTGGCTAAGGGGAAAACGAAATTCGCTGTGGGAAAATCTTTAGTGGCGGCAATACATAGAATTCTTGTATAGTCGGTTTTTAGTAATGCCTACTAAATGACATTTGCTTCTCACCTCAACTCTACCAGGTAACCTTCCTGTCAATCATTATATGATAATTTTGTATATGTCCATTCTCATCTAACTGGACTCCCAGTAGATGGCTTTCATGAATTTTTTTAAATTTCTTCTAGAACGATTTGTCCTCAATCTATATGTTTTTTTTTTTTTTTTTTTTTTTTTTTTTCTGAAAAGAAACATACAGCATACATTAAACAAATTTTCTTTCATGTATATATGAATGAAAGCAGAAAAGAAATTCAGTCATATTTCTTAAAAGCGATTTGATAAGAAAGGTCATGTGATACTGTTGATTGACAAGAGAACGTCATCGAGTAGGCAGTACTAACAATTCACTATATGTCCAGCACAGCGAAGTTTGTGGTGGCTACCCAGTGTACATATCAGCAAGAGCTGTAGTAGAGTAATTTTTATAGTTGCAGAAACAATGTCAAAGAGAAAGTGTTTTAAATATTAATGATAAAGTCAAGATCATGATTATTGACCAGGATTTTAAGAAAAAAGATATTGCAGAGAAATATACCACACCTGCAAGCAGTTTATTTTAAAAAATCGAGAATCAATTTTAAATGCAATTGAAGGAGGAGCAGACAAGAAGCGAATTAAGTTGTGTATATACAAAGATGTTGATAAAGCTGTTCTAAAAACAAATTGTTTAAATTTGTTTTTGGTGCTGCAAATTTAATGCTTGCATTAAATTTGCAGCACCAAATTCTGTATGTCCAAGGGACTGTGCAAATTTAATGCTTGCATTAAATTTGCACAGTCCCTTGAACATACAGAATTTAATGCAAGCACTGGGTAGTTAGATAAATTTGAGAAGCACCACAGAATTGTGGAAAATGTTATTTGTGGAGAAAATGTTAATGTAAGCGAAGAAGATTGCAACAGTTGGAGGAACACCACATTAAAGAATATGAACCTAAGGATGTTTTTAATGCTGACGAAATGGGTTTATTCTTTAAATGTTTACCTAATAGAACACTTGCTTTTAAGGATAAATGTTTTGGCAGAAAACAAAGCAAAGAAAAAATCACTGTGCTAGTTGGAGCCAATATCACAGGAAGTGAAAAATTAAGACTTAGTCGTCGGAAAATCAAAAACCCAAGACGTTTCAGAGTCACAAAATCTTTGGAAGTTGACTACATCTTTAATATAAAAAAAAAAAAAGCAGAGATGACAAGTGATATTAAAACTAGACAAGAATATAACAAAATAGAAAAGAAAAATTGTGTTGATTACTGACAACTGTCCGGCACATCCTGCCAAGTGTGAAGTTTTTGTTCACACCTTGGCAGGATGTGCCGGCACTTTTGTGAAGTTTTTGTTCAGCCGTAACATCGAAACTCCAGTCAATGGACCAGGGCATTATTAAAAATTTTAAATTTCATTATCGGAAGAGAATAATAATGAAGAATGTCAATGCATTACAAGTAAATAGAAACTTGGAGGTTACAATTAACCTTGGAGATTGCATCACCGAACTGGCAAAAGTTTGGACAAAATGTCACTGATTACACTATTCAAAATTGTTTTTCGAAAGCAGGATTTGCATTGAACAACATAAGTCGAACAACAACCGAACAAGATGAACTACCCCTTTCACAACTGAAAAACTTTTGGACATTAGAATAGTCTGGAAACATAAAAAATGAAATAACACTGGATGGTTATGTAGTTCAAGATCTGGCTACAACAGAACATCCAAATGAAGATGAAATACTGCTGAACAGTGCTAATAGATGCAACCATGTTCACGAAGAAATTAACGATGCTGAAGATGCATCAGAACAACCCGTAGAAAAGCCAACTTGCAACAAAATGATTCACGCTTTTCAAACTGTTCATCTGGGTCTACAGTTTTGTAAAAATGTTCCTGATAATGTTTTTAATGCTCTGAATAAATTGAAGTTTTTGAGAATCACTTTTTTTTAAAATTCGCAAACGAAAATTACCGATTTTTTAAAATTTGATACTTACCGGCAAAAATAGTGTAAACTTAATTTAAATAAGTATGTTTTTGAAATAAAATACATTAAAAATAAATGTAGATTCATTTTCTAATTAGATAATTTCCAATAAAAAAGAATCTCTGTATAACTTTTTCATTGGATTTATCCAATGAAAAAAATTTGTCTAGTAATTAAGTCTGTATTTAATTACTAATGCCTTAACTGCTGGAAGCCACTTATATTTTTTAATAAAAATTACAGAGGAAACAAACAGGGATAAAGTCACTGGCTGTGTAGGGCACTTTTAACATGTTATAATATTTTTATACTCAAGGTATCAACAAAAACACTTTTTAAAAAGTATTTAGTTCCCTTTTGGGGCAAATAAAGCAAGCTAAACACCACTCAATAATTTGGCCCATGATATGTATGCAACATACATAATTGCAATTAGAACTTCCTCATAGCTTTTATCATTAAAAAAGCAGATAGAGATGAAACATCACTTCAGTAACAGTTTAATATAAGTCAAGTCATTACTTAAAGTAAACTGCCATAGTATTTTACCAATCAAATCTAATGCACAGCAGTAATGTTTCAGTTATTTTTTAAATAAAGCTAGCTTAATTACTGGAGAGAAATTTATTTGAAGAGCAAATATGAAAATCCAACTGGGTACCAGAAACAGGAACAAATACAAAGTGGTTAAAAAATAAAGCATTGCAGCCCTTACTGGTCAACACAAAATGTTACAAAAATGAAAATACCCAATCTTGACTAATTTTGTTGCTGAACACGAAAATCACAATAAAATTTGTCAATTGGCTCTTGTTTTCGATTTACAGTTGGGATCTCATATTAATGAGTTACTCTACATTATCAACTACAGCTCTCAGCAAAATGCATGGCAACAACTCAGTTTCAGTACCACCATACTCTTATCACGTGATTGGCAACTGTTGCCTCACTGTATCACATGGTAAGTCATTGTCACCTCAAATGCATCTTCAACTCTGTTGCAGTAATCCTCAAATACAGCCAGGTACTAGCTGATTTGTTCTCAGCTAACGGTTGTTCTCTATGAGATTCCTACTTTTTGCACAGTATTTGTATCGTGTAAGATTAATATGGCCTGTAATTGTGTGAATAGTCCGGATGACTTCTGTTACACATATGGAGAAGTCACATTAGTGTCAAGAACACATCCTCTTAACCTCAGCCATAAAAAAAAAAAGAAGTCTACTTCTTATACTTTAGGTGTAAAGTAGGCGACTAGGACAAGAACTGGGCTCTACACATATGCTCCACTACCTGTTCATCAAAACAACACATGGGTGAATCGAAAGGAACATTTTATGCCTTTTGCAGAGCCTGTGATATGGAAGGAGCCAACAAATTACATCAGACTGTTGCTTCTGTACGGTGCCTCCTATTAGAAAAGGGATGACAATGAAGAGAAAGAAAAGTGATGTACCACAATATACCATCTGCAATTCATCCTGTGCCTCAAGGTGAAGTACTACCTATTCTTGAACTACCTGACAGTTTTTCTATACACTGATGAAGATACTGATGAACATGAACTTGATATACATGGAGTACAGCAGCCATCTACATCAAGGGAACTACCATTTTTTCCAAACCTTTATCCTTCTGAACCACATAAGATCACAGAAAGTGAGCTTAATGACCTCATCAGGGATCTAGAACTGTCAAAAAATAAGGCAGAAGCTTTTGTCCTCAAGGCTATAACAATGGAATCTTCTAGATCATTCTGTAAACGTGACATTTCGTACTCGAAATAGACTGATAAATTCTAATAAACAGGTGAACTCAGTTTGTAAAGATGTTGGTCTAATCGCAGCAATGAACATGAGGCACGTTCCTGAAGAATGGAGACTATAAAAGCTTCCAAGGTTAGCCTTAAGGCTGTGTCGTTACACAATGGAAATATGCTGCCTTCAATACCTCTTCCATATGCCATCCACAAAAAAGAAACATACACATGGGGAACACCCTCTTAGGTGTACACTATCAGAAGTATGTGTGGCAGATGTGGTGATTTAAAGGTAATTGCCATTTTATTAGGACTACAAAAGGGTTACACTAAGTATTATTGCTTTCTCTGTGAGTGGGATAGTCATTCCAAGAATACACACTACAAGAAGGTTGGCCTTAACAAAAATTTTATAACACCTGGAAGGAAGAACGTATGAACATTTGAACCTCTAGTACATCCAAATAGCTTCCACCACTCCACATGAAACTGGGGCTCGTGAAAAATTTTGTGAATACTTTGGAAGTGAATAATCCTGCATTCACATACTTGCAAGAGAAATTCCCAAGACTTAATACAGAGGAGATTAAGGCAGGTGTTTTCATTGGTCTACAAATAAGGCAACTCATCAAAGATGAATTGAAGTTCGAATGTGTCCTTAGTGATAGCGAGAAATCAGCATGGGAAGCCTTTCGAAATGTTTCAACTGGTTTTCTAGGAAATGTTAAGGTTCACAACTACAGGAAGCTTGTGGAAGATCTCATTACTTCTTATGAAAAACTAGGGTGCAACATGTCATTGAAGATACATTTCTTGCAGTCACACCTGGATTTCTTCCTGCCAAACTGCGTTGCTATCAACAACAAACATGGTGAGTGCTTCCATGAAGACATCAGTGATGGAACAAAGATACAAAAGCAAATGGAGTGCTGCTATGTTAGCCAATTATTATTAGATAGTGAAAGGGGATGTACCCAAAGACGAATACAAGTGAAAGGCAAAAAGGTCTCATGTTTGATACAGGTATGTTCACAGCCACATTTTACTGCCATATAAATAAAAATACCATCTATAAATATAAAAAACTACTTTTTTCGAAAACAAGATCCAATCTGCCATCTTAAGCACTGTGTTTAGCACACCAAAATCTATAAAGTAAACTTACTTTCAAGCCTATAAAACAATGCATGACCCAAAATTTGTTCAGTGTAATAGGTGTATATTATTTTAATAAAATGTTGTGTATAAGCTGGTCAAACATAAGACAACTCAAAGACAAAATATAAAGGAAAATAGAAGACAATTATACAGAAGTGACAGAAGCTAATTTACTTTCATAAAGTTACATTACATAAATTTGTGGAGAATACATGTACACATTCAGGGCAGGAATGGTAACTACCAATGGCAGGAAAACTAGCACAGTGTTTTAACATCTATTCAAATTTCAGATTTTTCTTTAAAAATAATGAAAAATGTTTTTGCTTTCATTTATTCTATACAATGATATATGTTATGTAATGGTAAACATTATGGCAGCACTGTCAATTAAATCTAGTATTCTGTCATAATGCTTTACTTTACAAAGAAAGAATTCACTGCTAAACAAATGAACTTCACAAAAATTACAATTAAACAAAATATTTAGAAAGTATGTGTAATTCTGTGAAAGATTAATACAATTTTACAACCTGCATAAACAGACTAATAAGCAAATACTGAAATGATCATTCCCAGATGTATAAATTACCACACTTCCCACAATGAAAGATTACGTACACTTTAAATACTTCTCATTTCTAAGAGCATAGCCTTTGCAGGTGAGGTGATATAGAAATACAACAAAGATGATCTCTACAGAATGAGAATGTATTTCTTGATACTTGCCACTTGGTCTTAAATGTAGTATCCTCCATCAATGGATTACAAGTCCGTGAGGAGGGAGAAAGCCAACCACGTGGAAAACTTCCTTTAAACAAGCCAATAATTTTTTTTTTTTTTTTAATTAATGACAATCAAAACCTTAGCAGCATCCCGAACTCTGTGGTTTAACAGGTGAGCTTGGATTTATCTTATCTCCAGGTCTAATACCATCACCACCAGAAGTTTGAGGTCCCATTCGATTCTTTATTTCTGCTGCCATGGTCATAAATGCTTGTTCAACATTTGTGGCATTCTTCGCACTTGTTTCCAAAAAGGGAATGCCTAACTGGTCAGCATATTCCTATTTAAGAAAAGCAGGTGTACATATATTCAAACTCAAGTAGTTAATCAATTTCATCTTTAGCATATATAAAAAACTAGTTAACATCACTGTAGAATATATCAATCCTTATCAATAAAATCTCTTGTGTTTGTGCGTGTGTGTGCATGCACACTTGCATAAACCCAACAGACCAGATCAGAACAGGCTTATTTCCAATTTTGGGGGGAAATCTGGCCACAAATTCTTCAGTCCTCTGTGATAGCAAAGTGGTTCACCACCTCACTGTGGTCTGGAGGGATCAGGATTCATGTTCCACCAGACTGGAGGAATTTTAAAACAAGTTAGTTAACATATGCAGTGCATTAACTTTTCAGCACATAGCAATAACTTTTATATGTGAACTGGGAACGTTTCATTTCTGTGCATATGTCATGCTACCCATTCTTCCTCCAATCAATGCACAGCAACAAATAATATTCAGTGCATCAGCTAAAATATACAGTATAGGTATAATGTATGTAATATATATTATAAAAATAATAATTACCAGATTTCTATTAGTCCTGTTTTAATGAAGTTTCGGATAGCCTGACAAATCTTTCTAAGGCAGTCAAATATAATATGAAAATCCATCTACTAGGAGTCAATGTATTACACATGGACAAACTGACATGAAGAAAATAGGTGCTTTATGCATATGCTAACATGCCTAAAGTGGCCACAAACTAAAGATTAGCTGTATTAGCTAATCACTAGCAGAGGGAGTGGGATTCTCACATGAGTATTTCAGGTGTTCAGCTGTATAACATAAATCAACCCAGGAATATGCATTTATGCAGACACCCAAACAAGACAAACTGAAGCAGTACAGCCAAAGTAAGTGATGCACCAAAAACTACTAATGTTTGTTTACAGTTTGGAAAACATACACAAACCATTCAAATACTTTGGTAATGCCACTAACACCACAGGATAATAGCAGTTATGTGCATACCACTACAGCTCAATTCAGCAAAGCATTCTTGAAGGTGGGTGTTTCTGTGCAACCAGTGGACAACTATTAATTCAACTAGTACATGTACCAAGCAGGAGTCAAGAAAGCTTATGACTAATCCCTGATCTATATAAAGTAGTCCATTGCATGTCAGCAGTTACAGTACTCCTGAATACCCAAATAGAACTTCCAACACATTTCAAATTGAGCATTACATAATGTGATGAATGCTGCATTCTAACTCTTGTTTAAAGAAATTCTAACAGCATATTGGCAACTAAGATCACACTTTACTGAAATTGGATGATTAATCTGCTGGAAGTGGATACAGGAACTAATTCTGTTAAGATTTTTCCCAGATACATGTCTTTTCATTCCAAACAATATCTCTAAGAGAATCAGTTTGAGGATTCCTTGACACATTTGATGACTTTGGTCATAGTGCACCAGTTCATATGGTTTTTACAGAATATTATGTCTGTACAAGTATATTTATATACTTGTACAGACACAATATACTGTAAAAAGATACTGTACATATATACACTGTAAAAAAATATACTGTAACTGATAAACAAAAAATAACCACAGGAAATACCTATTGTACTCCACCTGGCACTAACAATGGTCCCAAATGAAGGTATTCAGAAATTCTTTTAACCTGATGGGATTTAAACCCAAATCTCTCCACAAGTGAGAAGTAGTGAACATGCTATACTATAACAAATGACAATTTGGGCAGGGAGAGGCTATGACATAGTTTACTTAATAATCAGCAAGGGTTTATAAAGCAACTGAAATTATTTCTATCACACCCCCACCCCAAATAACACTTTATAAAATTTTAATTTCTTGATGATATATGCCACCAAGTGGTCAAGGCCAATATTAGTAATTAACATGTGAATTCAGTATTCTAAAAGTGTGAAAATACTCTTTCTTCAACTTATGGTTACTAGATTCATTATTTTTGTTATTTTATTTGGATTAAGCAAGTGACATGCAGAAAGACAGACAATACAAGGAATGATCAAATTATTATTAACCACTTGTCCAAGTTGCCCATATACAGTATGGGCAGATGCACTGATCAAAAATTGATTTGCCCACATGTGGTAACATGTGCTGTGCACTTGAAGAAATTTGTTTTGAATACAAAAAATTTTTAAACAGCTTGTGTGATCTATGTGTAAAACTTTCTTTTATAAACACAATTACATAACTGATTATACAGTAAAATCTCATTAATACACTCAGTTTATACCAAGTGCTCGTTTATGTGAAGCACATACCATTCCCCTGCGAAAGGATAGTCTTTTCTATGTAAATATATTCGTTTATTTCAAAATTCGGTTATACGTATTACAAAGTTGATTTTCACCATGTGAAAAATAAATATTGTCATTTTGTATGTTTAATACAAATATTGGTAGAGCGATCTGATTACTGCCCCCAGCCACCTGGCTCCCTACTTCCCAAATGATGGCACAGACTAGTTAGAAATTAGTTTTGTGTAAACAAAAGTAATTTATAGTAGCTACATCAAGTGCACTCTGAAAAACATCTTTCTGAAGGATGAGTTGTTAAATTAACAAAAGAATAAAAAAAAAGTTTTTCTAAGTTGTTTTTACATGCACTCCCTCGCTCTCCACAGGAATAAGGTCAGTTGCAATTGCTACCCTAGTTCAACGTCTTTTGCTATCATATACGAAAATATTTTTTGTGCCATTTTATCTGAGCTGATGCCGTTTTCGGAACTTGTCTTTAAATTAATTTAAAATTTGTTTATATTAAATCTTATCTAGCAGTGTTATGGTGACAAAACATAGACTGACAGAATTAAACCTGGAAATTAAACTAAAAATTATACTGCTAGGATGAAAAGAAGCAAAACGGACATTAGAAAGGAATACAACATCCCTTTACCTACTTTATCTACAATACTGAAAAACCGAAAAAGACTTGAAGTGTGACACTGGAGCAGCAATGAAAAACAGAAGACGAATTCATGGTGCAAAACACAAATTGAAAGTTTTGTTACAAGGAGCTTGAAACAAAGCTTTTCTCTTCAAGTAGTAAACAAATGTGTGCATCTAATTTGCAAATATCAGGTCCAATTTTGCAAGAAAAGGCAAATTATCTAGCTCAGCAACATGGGATTAGCTGACTTTCATCAACCGGTGAAATACCACCACTTTGCTTATTGGAGGCTTGAAGTGGTGAAACCCATGTTTAGTCTCTAGAGCAAAGTTTCCGGCATTCCCCTCCCCCCATACTTCTCCTTCCCATGCACGGTACTAAGTACTATAGGTTTTGATACCTTTCGTGTTTGGGGTTTTCATTAAAAAAAAAAAAAACTTTCAATGCAGCAGAAAAGATTTAAAGATAGGAATAACTTTGTTTCAGAAAACGTTTGCAGTGTATTTGCATTAGTCAACAAAGAAAAGGCAACAGACTGGCTGGGTTTCATTACAGCTCATCCTTGAAAAATATGAGGCAAAGGATATTTTTAATCTTGACGAGACAGGTTTATTTTATAATTTGCTGCCAAACAAAACATTTTCTGTTTGGGGAGTCTTGTCATGGTGGAGAATTAAATAAACAAAGACTGTTCTGTTATGCTGCAATTCAGATGGCAGTACAAAACTACACCCACTTCTGATTGGTAAGTTTTCCAAGCCAAGATGTTTTAAAGCAGTTAACCATCCTCCCTGTGATTATGAGGCCAATAGAAGTGCTTGGCTTACGGTCAAAATTTTTCAGTCTTGGTTATTGAATTTGGACAGAATGGCTGCAGAAAAAAAGGAACATTTTGATGATTCTGCCGAGACATTTAAGTTGACAAATATATGGCTGTTATGTTAACCTCCCCCCCACAATACAACCAATTTAATGCAACCACTGGATCAAGGCATTATTTATAACCTGAAGAGAGCATATACAGTCCACCTGATAAGGTACTTGATCCGCAACATAGGAGGTAACAATTTACAGCCAAATTGGAATATCTTGGATGCTATCCGTAATCTTGTTATTGCCCGGGAAAGTATTACATCAAGCGTAATAATCAACTGCTTCAGAAAGAGTGGCTTTGGAGAGAACATCATCGAAAAACATGATCCAGCAGATGAATGTGATAGCAACAGTGAGGAACGGAGGAATTTGAAGGAGCATATGGATTTTGTTGGCTAATTTTGAAGAGTTTGTGAAGGTGAATGTTGAAGTTGCTACCACTAAAACGCTAACACCAGAATTTCTGCTGGGTACCAAACAAAACTGTTTTTGTTACCAATGACAGCGAAGTCACACTGTCATCTAAAAAAAAGATGCCCAAAATGCAGTGAACATAATGTGTTGGCCTGCAGTAACATTGTTAAAGAAACAACTATTGCATTTGATTATGTCTGTACTGTAGTTAAAAATGCATATAGAACAAAAACTGTGCAAAAAACATTGGATTCTTTCTTTCAATTAGATTAATTTATTAAAAAGTTAATGGTTTATATGTCTCCTTTTACATTAAGATTAATTCTTTTTACTGTGATACTAAAATATTGTAAATATCAAAATATATATACAATATTATTATATTGTATATATTTACAATGAAATGAAAATATTGTACTGGTACAATATTTTCATTTCCGTTAATATTGCTTTTCTCTTAGTTTATCTTACAAATAAAATCTTTAAAAAATGTTATTCCTATTACTGTATTGTCAGACAAGGCTTCTGTTTTTATTTTACTTTATTT
The DNA here is from genome assembly GCF_048544385.1 of Mastigoproctus giganteus. Lineage (NCBI taxonomy): Eukaryota > Metazoa > Arthropoda > Arachnida > Uropygi > Thelyphonidae > Mastigoproctus > Mastigoproctus giganteus. Next base: position 208,688,514 of record NC_143577.1, read on the forward strand.
TTGATATTATTATTATTTATTATTATTCTTAGATATACAATGTAACAAAAAAATAAGTAAAATTGACACTTTTGTGGGACCTTGTTACTACAAACCTCATTATTACAAAACGTGAAAATTTAGGTCCCTTGAACTTTGTATTAACGAGATTCCACTGTAGAAAAATAATCAATATTAATTTTTCAATATTCAACATTTGTGTTTCTTCTTGCGTAAATGCACAGGTGAAGATTTGATTAACACAAATGTTTGCCTTTGTTGTTTCATTACTGCCAAATATAAAATAAAAATAACATGTTTTAGCTTTTCTTCTTATGAGAGTAGGTATTGCAGTTACATTAATCATATTGATTTTCATAATGAAAACTGGAGGATAAGTGATTCAATAATTAATTACTCTTAGTGAATCAGGTTCTGAATCAGAAACATATTTCCAATTGCAAATAATACTAGTTCAGAAGGTGGCAATAAAGATGATTTCAGTGCAGCTAGACAATTTTATTACTATAAACAGAAAATTTACAAACAGTTTAGGTTTATGTTTTTATAGTGACAGCCATCTTGTTTCAAGACGACAGATCAAAATACAGTACAATTCTGTTTATCTATCACGGGACTGAAGATGTATCAAAACCCAGAGAAAAAATTAAGTTATTTCAGCTGTAAGAGGTATTTAAAATCAAATACCAAGGTTGATTATTAGGTTGATTATTTTCAACAACTTCATTATCAACCAAATATTATATGTACTTACCTATTATTTACAAAACAAAATACATTTTAAAGATGAACAAACACTAAAATAAAAAGTAAAAAAAAAATTAAAATATTTGCTTGAATTATCTTGAACACAATTTACTCTAGCAAAAACAATCTTCATTTGACACACATTTATGATTTATACCTTTTCACTGAAACTCTTGATTCTGTTGAAAAATAAAAGTTCAGCATATGTTATATCTTCTTATTGGTCTAAAGATTTTATTAAGTGATCAGATGTTTCAAAACCTTCCAAGCAGGTTACATCAGAGGAGCTAGCAAAGACAGCATTCTTTATTTTTAGTCAAATTAGAAATAATTTCATCAGCAATTTCTTGCTTTGTCTTTTGTGAGCCAATCTTTCACATCAAATTCATCTACATCTTCACAACCTCCTTTGCTGGAGTATATTTAAAAATTAGTCTTCCATAATGTCATGACCAGCTGTTGACTCAGGATCCAGTTCTATCAAAACTAGCCACATCTTTTTCCAAGATTTTTAAAATGTAATAGATAAATTTTGGTCTCACAATTCTGTTAGCCAGTAAATGATATCTTTTTAACATTTAAATATTGCAGGGATTCAGGTACCCCTTGTGACTGTTCTAAGCAAGAGTCTGAATCTTGTCTTTAAATTTTCTGAAACCCCTTGATCCACTGGCTAGATAAAGCCAGTCACAAATGGAGGGGTGGGGGGTTACATTTGAGATTTAAAGGAGGTGATGGAGCATATCAATTAAAAGAAAAGCATTAGGGGGAGATTTTGGCTTTTAGGAATTTCTTTGCTTCATTTACTACACTTTGAGCTTTCACTTAGTTCAATTTCTTCAACTAAGTGAAAGTTTACACAAGTACTATTGATGACGGTAGTACCCTAGAAAAGAACTGATAGTAGTGAAATTTTTAAATGCTCTTGGCTTTGCAGATTTTCCTACAACCATTAATGAGTTTGAACGTTCCAACAGCATTGCCCAAGAACAGGCAAGTATTCTAAGTGAACTTGAGTCAGATTTTCTTTTGCTACCAGAATTATTTCTCTTCTGCATAACCATTAATACATATGCAGTACTCAGTCATTACTTTAAGATGTGGCTAGCTGTGTGTCTTCAGCATTAGTTGCCTTGACACAGTCATTTTATCCTTATTATTACAAGACAATGATCATGCCATCATCATTATTATTATTATTAACCTGACAAAAAAATTCTTAAACAGTTACTCCCATTATCACACAAAAACAATGGATTTACAATATAAACTTGCAAAAGAACATTAGAATAAAAATTATCCTCATGTTATCACCAAATGCATTAACCAACAAACTGATGTTGGGCAAACAGAATCTGAATTTATTAAAAAATGATAAAAGCATATTTGAAGAGGAAGATTTTTTTGAACAAAGATCATCAGAAACATCCTGCAGTTTAATTTGAAAGCAATTCAAACTATATATTTTGAGAACCCAGATTTTTATAGATTCCTCCTCATTTCCCTTTCCTAATGGATGATTGTCATCACTCTGGGAATGATCCTTGTAAAATTTGAAAAATTTATATTCATGACCAGTGTGGCTCAAAAAACAGATGTTCATATGGGATGGTCTGGCAAGAGGTTGCAGCAATGACTTTGAAAAATGTACATGTCCATACTACATAAGGCCCATGAACAAAAAAATCAAACTACAAAAATAGATAATTTTTGAAATATCTGGTTAACTGTTAAAGCTTTTGATTTGGTTTAGTTGGTAGATAATACTACAAAATTTGAGTACCACTATAACTGCTTTTCCCCAATATTTCCTTTGCAGTTTTGAGTTGCCTATCCAACTTAGACTATTACTATAAAAAAAAAAAAAAAAAAACTGAACTGCTATAATTTCCACAATTTTTGCTTTATAGCAGTGAGACTAAATAGTAGCATAAAACCAAAAGATGAAAAAGCAAAGAAATTGAAATTTGTCTCAACATACCTTTGCTGTTGTATAATCTACCACCTTTTTTGTAGTCAGATCACACTTGTTTCCCACCAATAACTTATTCACAGTTTCACTAGCATAGCGATTTATCTCCTGAAGCCACTGTTTTACATTGTTGAAGGACTCCTAGAGAAATAAACAATTTGAATAATTTATATAACTCATACAGAATACCTTAACAGCAATTAAAATAATTCTAAAAACTCAGTTAAAAAAAAAAGCACAAAATTTTAAAACCCTTGGATTCAGTTAGTAAGGAAGTAGTCCCTTGTCATCTGCAAATCTGACTGCAATCCTCAAGCACTGACAAATCAGATAATCTCCTGATTTAAATTGTATTAATGGTACTAAAGCACATATAGAAAAAAATGTAAGTGACGTGCAAACAGCTGGGAGAGTTAAAAAAAGAAAACGTCTATTAGTATACATATAATCTCAACAAACTAGTTTGAGACTTTTGCAGTTTGGTGCAGATCCTTACAAGTTTCAAGCTAGCAAGGGCTCGTTTGATACTCAAGAAACATTAAGATTCAGTCAGTCAAGAATAATAGTTTTGGTTTCGTAGGTACAAAACCTTTCAAATGGTTTTGTGCAATACCAGATCATCAAGTGAAATTTCTTACAGAATTTATTTTCCACAGAGTAACTGTCTTTGTTTGGTTCACCTCTCTTTATTCTGCATTGTTATATATGGTTTATAAAAATATTACTTTAGGTATTTCAAAAATGTTATTGCCCAAGTGTTCAAAAATGTTGCAATGCCCAAGTATTGTTATTCTAGTACATTAGAATAACAACACTTGGGCAGCACCAAACTTGATAGTTAAAAGGAAAAAGGCATAAAGGGATTGTGCAAGTCTGATAAGTTCTGAGCAGTGCAGATAGGATGCTAGAACAACTCATGGGGTTCTTCAAATGATGTACAGAATCTTTGTTAGAAGGGTCCAAGAGGTAATTATCCCACTATATAAGGCAATGGTTAGGCTACTTCTGAGATACATAGGTTTGAAACCATATTTTATGGAAGACAAATACTAGAAATGATGCAGAGAACAACAAAGTTAGTTGGGCAGCATAAAAGGATAATCTTACTAAGAAAGGCTGGGTTTCTGTAACTACAGCATCTGGAAATTAAGCTTCTGCAGGGTAGAATAAGTGCAGTGCATAAAGCCTTAAAAGGGCCAAGTAATAGAAATACTGATTCCGTCTTGACTCTTTCCTTAGATGACACACACAAAAAGTATGGCTGCAGAATAAATGTGTGGAAATTCGACTTCTGCCAGAGTAACTTATAGTTGGGATAAGCATTAGTAGCCTATCCTCATTTTTTCAGTAGCCACATAGCCAGTTCTCACTAACAGCTTACATCATGAGGTGAGAAATAAGATGCCAGGTCTTAAACTAAGATCAGGAACTGCAGTGATCTCATCCTGGTTAGACAGCCTCAGATGCTTACTGGCTTACAGATTGTTTCTTTACAGACTGAACGTTTGTTAATCAACTTAAAGCACCTGCTTCCAAGGAACAAAATTTCGTAATACTTTTTTTGCAGTTAATTTTTTCCATGAAAAATGTTGAATTATGTTCAAGTTTTTGTCCAGGGAATGCATAAGAAGCTTCTCTGGGTGGAGAGTAGTTAGCACTGCTAGAGTCATTCCTATTAAGCCATTATATAGGAACATAACTCCTAGATCAGAGATTTTCAAAATAGATGTTTGTGTGATCCAAAGGGGTCAACCAAATTTTGGCATATTAGCATTTGTTTCTTCTTCACTGATTTCCTTTCACTAAATATATTAATGTAACTGATTTATTAAAATACAATTACTGAATGACATATTAACAATTCACAATACTCTCAAACTTAAAGTATGAGAAAAAACAAACCAACAAACAAAAAAAGGTGTTAAATAATTGCAAAATTCTGCATGAAATGTTGAATTATTTTTAGTACATATACAGGGTGATTCACTACCAGTACAAACTTGCAGGAGGTGTAGGGGGCACAAAGACAAATAGGAATCACATAGCATTGCAGGGTCCGAAATGCGGTAGAGGACATTGAACTGGAGGTCGCATAAACAGCGATCCCGCTGGAAGTCAGCATTTGCGAACCAGTTCCCAAGGCAGTAGGATGGATGAGTATTCAAACGTTGAACTGGCGGACATGCACCTCTCGTATTTTTATTTATTATTTTTTTTTGGCTCTTCTTTCTTTATCTCCTCCCTCTGGAATGAGCCCCCAGAGGAATCTGTCCCACCTTCTGGCAACACTAGGTGGGTCAGAGTCTCTCTTGAGACAGTACGTGTTTTGCTGGGACTGGCCCACCTTCCCGTGGTGTGGACGAGTACCCAGAATCATCTGTCCAGGTGACTGATGCTTCTGGGTAGCCAAGCAGCCAGAACATAACAGAACACACACAAACTTATGTCACACACATATCTGGCCCATTTGCAGTGATACTGTTCTTCACAGAGACACGAGGCGGAGTTGAACAAACGTTCTAGGTGCTGCCCTTAACTATACACATGTCCACATCGCGTATGGAGCTGCAGACTGTAACGGCCGCGCCGCTCTGCGCTTGTACCAGGAATATTTCCCGCACAGGCATGCTCCTCATCATACGATTTTCGCATGTGTGCACAGAAGGTTACGTGAGACTGGTTGTTTCGCAGAGGTACCATGAATCGAGAGCAAACAACGAGGACGCCAGACAATGAGGAGAATGTCCTAAGTCTTGCAGAAGGCAATCCGAGTACTCGAGCGATAGGTCAACGATTGGGTATTTCCCAATCCACTGTATGGAAGATATTGGCAACAAACCAAATGAGTTCATACCATCTGCAACACGTCCAATCATTGGAGCCTGCGGATTATCCACTCCGGAGGACTTTTGTACTTGGTTTCTTCAACAGAAACGGTTCGCAAATTCTGACTTCCAACGGGATGACTGTTCACGCGACCTCCCATTCACTGTCCTCTTCCGCATGACGAAGACATTTCGGACCCTGCAATGCTATGTGATTCCGATTCGTCTTTGTGCCCCCTACACCTCCTGCACGTTTGTCGCACTGGTAGTGAATCACCCTGTATAGCCTGTTGGCTTTAACATCAAAAGTGATGGGATTATTTTTCTCACTTACTATCAACGTAGACAGATTATTTGCAGTTAAATACTGCTCACTGTGCCTCATCATAAACCAAAGCCTCCATCATGTATCTAGACTGGCATGTGTTCTACTACAAAATGTATCTGACATTGCACAGTAGAACATGAATGGTTACCAAGAAACTCATATCTGATGCATTTGAAGGCCTGTCTCATGGCTGGACTTGTAGAGGGTCAGGATGTATTAATTCCAAGTATTTCATCCAGTTCCTCTGATCTTCTGAATTTCAGTTTAGATAATTCCAATTCCCTGTTTACCAATGCTTTGCCATGAGCATCAACAAGGCACAGGGACAAATATTCAAAATTTTTGGCCTCAACTGGGAGATCCCATGTTTTTATCATGGCCAACTCTGTCTGCTGCTCTAGAGTTGATACTGATAAAAACCTTTTCAGCTTGGTCCCAAATACCAACACATGCAACACTGTCTACATGGAAGTCCTCATTAATAATATATTTTACAACATTGTAACAAAAATGTGGAGTGATAATTATTTGTTTGCAGTTTAAGTGGTAACCTTCTGTCTTTCTTTTTTAATCAGTATCTCAGAGTTTAAGCTGGATAACACAGGTAAAATAAGGTAATTACCAAACCCTACACAATTTTGATTATTGCAAGCTGTACAAAGCCAGTTATATTTGCTAACAACACAACAATCAAGGTAACAAACCTGACAGTTACTTCACTGCATGAACTTGCAGTTGTCTGTGGCTCTTTTGCATTGGCAAAAATGGCAGCAACCCTCCCCCCGACACCATCAGCTTCAGTTCTCTTCAGATGATGATTGGTGAAGATGAAAAAGAGCTAAGGTTGCAAATTCAAACTGCATCACATCAGTACTGCAAGCTGGCCCTCCATTGCAACTTAGGCAGCACAGTACACTGCAGTCTCCCAGTCTGAATTTTGATTCTGTTAACATGTTTTTTTTTTGGGGGGGGGGGGGGTAAAGCAAGGTTGTATTTAGCAATTTCAGGCAGAGGGTTCCCTAAATTACTCCGGGTATTCCAGCTTGTACAGTAATGCAAACCACCTGTAGACACTTCTGGTAACTACACGTATGGATAAGTGAGTTCAGGTGCCATTAAAATCATGATTTGAATTTTGTCACACTAAGCCTCTGGTAATGCAAAAACATTCCATAGATAGAAAAAAAATGTGAAGTTTTTATTTTTAACCATCTAAAAAAAACTTTCCAATTTTTACAATTCTTTGAAATATTCTAAAAAGAATCATTTGAAACAAATGATTATTACTAATTTTTAATTAACACAAATATATTCATAGAATATTTTTAAAAAAATTGATTAAGAAATTCCACAAACCAAATTATGAAAAGTTTTCTTTAATAATAATAGAATTTATTTTTTTATAGAATTCATTAATATACAATCAAAATAAAATCAATTTTATTCAAAATGGCCATCCTTTATTTCATTAACATGTATTTCAATCTACCAGGACATCACAATACAGTTTCTAATGAAATGTGGACTGCTAATCTGGCTGGGACTCCAAACTAATTTTAAGATGGAGTATCATTTCACAGGTTTAAGTCAGGACTTCCAGAAAGCCATACTTATCGTCTTAAATATGATCAAGAGTAGAATCCTTCTGTAAAGTCCAACAGCCTATGGAATGCAGCTTAATAATGAGGAGTTCCAATCTAGTTAAATTCATGAAATGTACACTTTTGCAGCAATCAATTTTTTGCTAAGAAATATTGTAGGTCTTCATAGCAAATGCCTCCAAGGTGGAGAAAGTATCATCACTGACATAGGATGACACTTTCTACACCTTATGCATAACTCCAGTAGCTCCTATACCAGACAAGCTGTGGGAATTAACACTAATTAAATTTCTCTCAAATTTTCATGCTGGTAAAAATGATTCCCCCACCTCTCTCACACGGCATTGCAGTTTTGATTGAAACCTAGATTTCTTTAGGACAGTAGGCAATATCAAGCTGTATCTCAGAGAAGGCATGCAGCCCTAAATCTGGTTTTAGAATCTTTTAATACTCTAATACAGCTCCAAGGTGGCCAGAGAATTTCACAACTTCAGTGAAACTGTACAACCCATGCCCAAATCCCTGGCTATACAGTCTGCATACCAGCATCACAATAATTAATACTAACATGGTTCTGATAATATTCCCATTTCACTAACCAGCACCTTCAGTTATAAGGAGGATTAATAAATTTGGTTTGTTAGCCTCTTTACCTCTTGAGCTCTGTTGGTGTGAACAAACAGAGGAAGAGCAGTCTATTCTCTGGATGTCACTATCTTTTAATGGTCTAATAAGCAAATTGTATACTAATTTCTAGTGGCCAGAATGCTTCATGCAATACTCTAACTGCTACTTTCTCTGCTAACCCAATTCCATGTTAACCTGCACAAAAGAAAAGCATCATAACTACTACTAATTATTTTGGTGAAATCACACAAAGAATATACTAAATAATGCAATTAGAGATTTAGTTCTATTTGGATATTTTATCATTCAACTTTGATAAAAAGTACTGCATTAGTTTTTTGCATTGTCTTTTATATTCATTTTGTTGAAAATACCAGACTTTCAAAATTAGAATATTACTTTTATCAGAGAATATACATCAAGGTTTACCTGATCTGTGACATCATATACTACAATAATTCCATGTGCTCCTCTGTAGTAGCTAGAAGTGATTGTCCTAAACCTTTCTTGACCTGCTGTATCCCACTAAAAATGGAATAAAACCTAATCATACTTCACATAATGCTCATGCTGAATAAATGAGCAATCTAGAAAAATAAGGGGGGGGGGGGAAATATCATATAACAATATCTACAAAAAAAAAAGTAATAATAATAATACTAATAACAAAATAAAATAAAGTGTTCATCAAACAGAAGTGGAAACCATAGTATTGTACTTTAGCAGACTTTAAAACCAACTTTATGGTTTTAAATTAGTGGAATACCTTAATGTTAAGTGTGACACTGAAAGTGACCAAGTATAGGAAAACATTAAAAATAAAATACAAGTATTGAGAAAACCAATTAGTTACCAATTTTAATTCTGAATTACAGAAGAAAATGAGAATATTCTTGGACAGAACAAGCAAGAACAGCACAGTTTATTTACCATGGATCAAATGCTGACTGAGTGAGGACCCACAAAGTTTCTTTCAGGAGAGCTTCCACATTTAACAAAAAAACTGAAGTGTAGGAGGTTATAAAATTCAACATTAGCTCTTTAAGTGAGTAGTGATTCTATTCTTGTAGCAGAAAAATACTGTCAGTCAGTAAAGAATACTGTTCAGAAACCATCAACAACAAAGCAAACGAAAAAGTGTAACAGTTGCACAATTGTCATTTTGCATTGATAACGAAAAATAAAGGATAGTCTAAATCTATTTCCAGATGTGATCACAACTGTGCTATTCACTTCAAATCTTATAAGTTGTTACTCTGATTAGTGTACTGTGGATACCATCACATGTGGAATGAAAACTGCTTTTAAGTTCTAGTATAACTATAATATTAACCTAGTCAACAAAAATCTTCAGGAAAATCTTAATTCAAATTTTGCTCATTACAGCTAAAAAAAACGGCAACTACATAAACAGACTGAACAAAAAAAACAAAACAAAAACAAAAAAAAAAGAAACAGGCCAAATAAAAATGTCCAACTCATTAAGTAATCAGTAACACATGCCTTTTTCTGAATATGATATACAGGTTTCACAAATACATTTCACTATACTGCAGATAAATTATTCTATAAAATAATGAAAAAACCAAAGGGAAAGTATTATCTTAAAAAGTCAAATTTACTCACAATTTGTAATTTGATCGTTTTCCCTTCCAGCTCTATTGTGCGGATTTTCTGAAAATAAATTGAAGTATTTTTATATAAAATATTGCAAAACTCAAATAAAATTCAAAGAATACTTTTTGGTATGAAACCATCAAAAAACTATTCATTTTCCTATTAAATTATCCAAATTTGTTTCTTACTAGTATATCTTCTTATCAGCAAACCTGCTATAAATCAATTCCCCACAAAAAATTTAGGCTGCTGTACATCCCTTAAAATATTTTATATTTGCATCTGAATTTTTCCCTCCCAACAACTTGGGCTCTTAATGATGAACAAAGTGAAAGATTAAACCAGAATATAATAATGAAAAAACAATATCAAGAGAGGTGGGATCTAGTCAGGATAAACCATACATAAAGGAGGGAGGACAAATTTTTTCTTCTGCATTTTCTTTTTCCATTGACATGAGAATACATTTTTAGTCTCTTTAAATAATTTCTTATCCACTGTGTTCCAGCTTCTTGTGGGTTGATATGGAACCAGTTTTGTCCATTTAGCTCTGGCCTCCCACCATCTCCTCTTAGCTAACATCCTCTACATTTCTGCATCTTCAGCCTTCCCTCTTGGTCACTTACCCCCCCCCAATTCCAGTTTCTGCATACTCTTTGGCAGTCTGCCATCTTCTATTCTCTTTACAAGCCCAAACGATCTCGCTGTTCCTCTAAATCTTTTCTTGTAATTGCTCTCGCGCTCTCTCTCTCCCCAAACCCCTCTCAGAAACTTCATTTCCATTGCTTGCATTCTGCTGATATTCTTCTCCCTACATTACCCATGATTCTGAACCACAGGTTATTACTGGTACATAATACGATTTATACAGTATCATATTCAGTTACCTCCCTTCCCAAACTAATCCATTATAGTTATAAAACACTTCCTTGATCTGCTCTTCTATTTATTAATTCTCCCTTCTTTTTCTATATATACTCCATATCTGAAACTATTCTGAAACTTTCTTTCCTTCAAATAAGGGCACCAATCCTCTCTTCTTCCTAATGTGAAGAATAATGCAGTGTCGGTCTCACTGAATTACTTCACATTACTTAAATTATATCTTTGCTTTCTACCTGTTCCTGTACCACCTCTTCCCCACCCCCCCCCATAAAACATTTCTATTCCAATCTTTTTTTTCACATTTGCAAACATTTATATTCCAATCTTTTTTCTCAATAGCATTTGCAATAACATCCAATTACAAGTATGAATAGCAGAGGTGAGAATGCACTTATACTGTCTCAATCCATTAATTTCAAACTAGCCTGTGTTTTCAACAAAATTTTCACACAGCTTTCAGTTCCTCTAAATCGACATAATACTCTACTAGACTGCAAAAGTCAAACCCACTATGTCATGAGGGTGGTAAATCTGAGTAGTGAAGGTTGCAAGGGTCCTTTTGTGATGACTTCAAATAGTTTGCTAAAAGAGCACTGATGAAGCTGTGACAGGCCTAGAAAGCTGCCAGTGGATAATTAAGTGCTTTCAAAACTAAGAAAAGAAACCTCTTTAGTAATATGTCAAATTGCTTAATAATGTATGCATACCCATGTGTAACAAATAAAATTAGCAAAACTGCACATGTTACAACTTTTTTCCTGACATCTTTATTATCTGTATAGCAATTTTAATCTTATTAAAGATAAGTGAAATACTGTCTCAAACTTCACATAAACAAGAAATCGGCACAGTTTCATGTATGTGAGACGCAGTGAACATAGACAAAGTATTATGGGAAGGGGGAGGAGGAATTGATACTTTGTCTATATTCAGCAGGTCTCACAAATATATGAAACAATGCTGATTCCTTGATGTAGCAGTTTTAATTTAAAGGAGTTCTTGAATTTGTTAGTGTATTAGTGGATTAAATTGTTTGCCACTGATGTATTTATTTGAAATATTTTTCAATAAGCTAAAAAATTCAATCTAAAATAAATAAATTTCTAATATATAATATAGTTGGGAATTATTTCAATGCAGTAATTGAAATGTCTGTTCCCAATATTAAGTGGGAGCAGAGATACCACCTTTACCAATTCACATTTATCACAAAATATGACAATTTAAAAAAATGAATTACCAAAAGTATATCATTTTTCTCTTGTATAAGTATAGACAAACATTCTTCAAGGCTCTGTTTTGAATTCTCTTGCTTCTGAACTGAAAGGTGGTCTGAGAAAGTTTTTCCTGATAACTATTAGGTATTATCAAATAAAGTGTCAGAATTAAGAAAAGTTTCCCAATTTTCAAAAACATTTTTTTCCCCTGTTTATCTTCAATTGAAGCAAACTCAAATGCAGTATAGCACAATTCTTATCTGAAAAAAACATTTACAATATTTCATAAGCTAGCTTTGTCCCACAAATCACTTGTTATCAATCACTGAGACTGACAGTAAAATTGTAGCAGCAAAATTGGAAAGTGACAATCCAAACAAAAGATTTCGAATGCAGAATGGCATCAGGGGTAGAATGGCACGTGCCAGTATTAAGTGTGCTGGAAATGCCTGAAGACAAGAAATGGGTAACAAAAAGGTCAGACACAAATGCCAAACAGCTGAGACATCAGGTAAGTCCTTTTGGTTCCTTGTACCTCATGCCCCCTTTACTGTAAATACAATACCTTGGATGTGCATTTACAATATCTGGAAAGAGTAGAAATTTTATTAAAACCTAAACCTGTGGTAGTTGTAGCAGATACAAACACTGGCTCTATGTTCTGGGGAGCTGGGTTTTCCAATGACAGAGGACTGGATCTTGAGGATTTCCTGGCTTCTGATGGGTGGGAGGTGGTGAATGATCCATTGCAGTTGCCAACATTTTCCTCTGTCATGGGAGAGTCACACATTGATGTAACTGTTTGCTCTAGTGCATCAATAAGACATTTGAAAGTGGAATGTATGCGAGATGATGGTACCAAGTGGTCACAGATGCATCACATATGAGTATTGCGTGATGGGTATGTCCCAGGCCTGGTACAATAGGTTTGTTATAAAAATAATGCGTTGGAAAAGATCTGATGAGTGTTTCGATAGGGAACTAAATTTGGTGACTAATGGACTGAAATTAGTGCTGGTGATAGGGCTGAGACAGTGACTAAGATGTTGCAAACAGCATCCAAATGTGCTATGCTTAGGAAGAAAAAGTGTTAGACAGGTCCCATGGTGGAATGGTGTTTTAACAAATTTGAAGAGACTTGTAAGAGCAGCAAGGAAGAGCTATCAGAGTGAGAATGGGATCACCTGATATTGTTCAAGAATCAACAGCTTATTTAGACTTGAAAAGAACATATTTGTCTAAGATTAAATATTATAAAACATTAGAATGCCAAAATTTTGTAAAGAAAGAGGATAATGCTGACCCTTGGAATCCTGTTTATAAAATTATAACTGATAAAATATTTGTCAGATGTAATGCACACTGTTCTGGATGAGAACCAGAGACTTCAACATGGGCTCAGTCTATCTGACAGGTATTGATTTCTTTATTTCCTAAATATTGGGTGCTAATTATGAAGTTCAGAAAGTTACACAGTTTAAAAATAATAGTGATGTGTCTGATAAAACAGACTCCTTTTACTCCTGCTGAGTTTGAATTTGGCTATTAGCCAGGTTAGAGATGGTAGGGCTCCGGGGGTGGATTTCCTGGAGACTCGCGTTAAACATTTTTATTTGATATCCAGAAATAACGTTAGAATTATATGCTTGTTTGATGGAAGGGATTTTTCCAAATTGTGGCATGTTGTAGCCTGAGAAAACGGAGAAGAATATGAATCATACCGGCCCACTGTGCTATTACCAATAATGGGAAAAATATATGAAAGATTTTTGATGTATCGGATCAAAAGTAAATATATCTTGAATTTGGCTTCTAGTAAGCAATATGGATTTAAGAAAGGTCTATCTACTGAAGATAAGGCTAGATGTTTAATGAATATGGTTGAACAATCTTCGGGGGGGGGGGGGTAGGTACTTTTGGTATCGAGGTAGGTAGGGGGGGGGTAGGTACCTTTTGTATCGAGCTTATTCATGGACTTGAGGGTCATTTGATGCCCTGTGGTTGGGGAGCAAACTGTGCAGGGTGACCATCCAGGATTACTTTTCAGATTAAAGTGTCATTGTTAGAACTAGATACGAGCAGGAAATTTATCAAGTTGAACGAGCATGTCCCCAGGGATCCATATTTGGACCCTACATATGGAACAAGGTTTTAGACTAATTTTTGGAGCGTGACCATGGGGGACACTCATGCCACTGCCTATGCAGTGGATTTGGTTTTTGTAGTGAGAGAAGATAAATTGAGTACATTATTACAAGATAGGTTGGTGCAAGATACATAAGTTGAAGATCCATCCTAATAAAACCGTTACTATGTTATTGAAAGGGAAGTTGTCTGATGAGACCTCCCATTGTTAGATGTAGGGATGTCTCTCTCTGAAGTATATAAAGTGTGTCATACTTGGGATTGTGTCTGTTCTTTATTGAACATGTGAAATATCTAAAACAAAAGATAAATCTCTCGTATACCAAGCTCTGCAGAGTTAGAGTTTTTGTTTTTTTGTTTTTGGTTTTTAGGAGCATTAGCAACTAAGGCCATATTGCTCCGGGAATATGCGGTGGTCATTCCCTTGACCTTTCCGCATCCTCCATATTTGGTGGTGACGGGTATTTGGTGGTGACGGGTATTTGGTGGTGACGGGTATTTGGTGGTGACGGGTATTTGGTGGTGACGGGCTCGAACCCCGGTCTAATCAAGACCGGGGTTCGAGCCCGTCACCACCAAATACGGAGGATGCGGAAAGGTCAAGGGAATGACCACCACATATTCCCGGAGCAATATGGCCTTAGTTGCTAATGCTCCTAAAAACCAAAAACAAAAAAAACAAAAACTCTAATAACTCTGCAGAGCTTGGTATACGAGAGATTTATCTTTTGTTTTAGATATTTCACATGTTATTAGAGTGAAATGGTGCAAAGGCAGAGAGGCTTTGTGAATGTATTTTTGTCCCAATTATAATGCATGCTACAGAAGTTTGATATATTTGAGCCATAAATTCTGAAATAAAGAGATCTTTTGTCTGCATGGAGATTCGCTCTTCTAGGCATAACCCAGGTTTGTCAGTGTCTACGGGCATGGGGCAGGTAATATCTGGAAAGTTGCCAGTGGATCCTTTTGATGATCCATGCTAGCTTGGGATACAGTCTTAGGGAGGTACTTCTGCAGAAATATTAGGCGTTCAATCATGCCCAGTGGATGGGGCAGCTCTTGATTGGCAGCTTGTTGCAGCTGAATGGAAGAGGATAAATGAGTTGCTTAATATTTGGCAAGGAAGATGGAGCAACACTGAGAAAGGGAGACTTGTCTTCATTCCCTCCAACCTCAACTATAAGATGAGACCATGGCTGCGGTTTGGTCTTCGAGCTTGTTTCATGCTCACTTGACATGGTTTAAAGTCTAGGTTGAGTCAGCTCAATTTGGTTACATCCAAGTTATGTTACTGCCGAGCAACAGAGAGAGGACTTCATGACAGGCTCATGTCCAAATTATCTCGATTTAAGAATGCAGTCAGATTGGAGGACTTTTGGTCTTGATCAAGACAATTTATATCGGCTATTTTAGTTTATTTTCTGAATATATTGAGAAAGTACCCAAAGATACCATGAGCTAAGATAGAGGTCTATCTCCAAGATTGGTAGGGATGGAATAGTTGTGAGAGGCTAAAGGATGAATTCTATATTATTTTCATGTTTTGTTATTAACCAATTGAGTTTAGAGTTTGTACCTTTTGTATCGAGTTAATTTTGTTTAGTTAGTTTGTCTACAAAATTTATATTGGATACAATCAAAAATTCTGATGACTTTTAATGCATATGGGTTTTTGACCCAGGGTGCATTATTTGAACTCAGTTGTATTACATGACATGAGGTAGGTAGGTAGGTTTGGGTTTTATTGGCACGTTAGCAACTAAGGCTATAATGCACCAAAACTAAATCAAATAAGAGACAGCAGTAAAGATTTCATCAGTTATCTATGAAGTAAGTGACTAGATCAAAATATAACAATTTTTTTTTTTTTTTTTTTGCCCTTGCCTTTTCCCATTATTATATGGGTTCGGCGTTATTGTTTTGGCATGCAATTTTTACGGCCGGATGCCCTTCCTGACGCCAACCCTCACCCTTTATCCGGGCTGGGAAAATGCGGTGGTCATTCCCTGACCTACCGCATCCTTCGTATTTGGTGGGTATGGTCTCGAACCCCAGTCTAATCAAGAAGTGTGTGCTATGCACTACTGCTCCTGCCCACCTGGCTACGGAGGCGCCAGATCAAAATATAACAATAAAAATGTATATTTTTAATGAGTAAAAAGGTTTAATGATTTTAAATAGCTAAAAACAGCAATCACATGTTCATTGTCAGATAAAATCTGACAGTATACAAGACTCAGCCAGATGACTAAAATCAGTAAAATATAAAACACGAACATGGACAGTTAAAATACGATGCATGGCTAAATAGATGCCACAATCCTCACACATAGGAGAGTCACCTACCCTCGGCAGGAATTCAGGTGTAAGATGACTATGTCTTATACAGAGAGGTGAGCTAGAACAACTTCCTCTCTACAGTTCCTGCACAGACTAGACTGCCAGTGTTGGATTACAGGCTTTATCTGACAGAGCTTGTTCATAACTTGCCCATGCAAAGATTGATGCCACTGGGAGAGTAATTTATTTAGTATTACAGCAGGCCGTCATTATAACATGGTTCACTCTACGCTGATTCACTATAATGCTGTTCTTATATTATAACCCATATCTCACTAACACTGTCAACTCCCTATAACACTCTTACCAGCATACAGATTGAATTTTTGGCAGGTTTAACAAAAATGTTTCATCTGATGTAGTCGACAGCTGGAAAATGAATAGCAAAGTTTCCAACACTGACAAAGTTTTCCCATGCTGATTTTCAAACGCTCAGTGAAATTTTCTCCCACGCTAATTTAATTGCACTATGGTGACTTGTTACGTAGTTCCAAGATCAACATTTTAAAAAATGATCAAGTATATTGCTTGTAATATTTACGTTATATGCATTTATTCGGAGTCTAGTCATCACTCGGTAGGGTTAG
Source organism: Mastigoproctus giganteus (assembly GCF_048544385.1). Lineage (NCBI taxonomy): Eukaryota > Metazoa > Arthropoda > Arachnida > Uropygi > Thelyphonidae > Mastigoproctus > Mastigoproctus giganteus. Next base: position 208,705,408 of record NC_143577.1, read on the forward strand.
ACATTGTCCGTAACGGACAGCTTACTCAAACATTGTATCACAATTAATGCAACGCAGTTACATTTTCAATGATTAATAATGGTGGATAAGAATTAAAAAAGAACATCTGGAAGCAGTACGAAGCCTACTAAGGTAAGAAAAATACTGAATTTGAAAATTAAATTACACATTTTGAAGCGAATTGATTCTGTTCAACGACAAGTGGATGGTGCAATAACTATAAGAACAATTATAAAAAATAAAGAATTTTAGCAGCGGGAAAGACAGCTGCTCCACTGCAAGCAACTAGGCCAGCTATTATAATTGAAATGGAGACTTCTAAATAATTTTATTGAAGATAATATCCAACACACAATTCAGATTAGTTAAATATTATTAAACAAAAAGCAATTAGCCTATATGATGATCTGAAGAAAGCTCACCTAAAAAAAACCATACCATACTTCAAAGCGGCGAAAGATCAGTTGATGATTTTAAAGTAAAACCACTTTTAGTTTACTAGAAAGACAGCCAAAGTACAACCCAAAATCGACCAAAGTTACGAAAACTCAATTTATTCATCCGATGGCCCAGGGCCATCGGATTAATAAATTCATGATTTTAATTGGCATTTTAATTTTAATACATAATGTAGTTAGTTACCACATATATAATGTACATATGTAATGGAGAATATTTTGCGTGACAATTTTTAATATTAAATATTTTGACGGACATTTGTGCATCTTTTCACTACCGTTTATTATTGATTAGGAAATATCCTATGGCATAGACTGCGACTCACAAATACATATGTTACATTATGGGAATGAGGTGCTCGCTTAGCACTGATTCGCTTTGAGCTTTGTTTTTTGGGAATGAATTATCAGCATTAAGCAGGGGTCACCTGTACTTGAATGTAGTCTGTATAGGGAACTAATAAGGCTTTGGTTGTTGGTGACCTGGCTGCAGCATCAGCCAGTTGGTTACCCTTGATACCAATCCAGCAGAAATGGATGTTGAAAGAACACTAAGCAAAGCATCTGCTGGATCTGAGTCAGATATGGATGGGGAAAGCTGGTAGCATACTTAATGAGTCAGTATACACCATAAAGTTTTGGTAATAGTGGATTTTAATGTGGTCCAAAGCTAACTTCATAGCATACAACTCAGCCATGCATATACTACATTTGTGAGAAGCTACCCAGATATAGTTATCTTTTTTTTTTTTTTTTTTAATGAAAACCCTAAACACGAAAGGTATCAAAACCTATAGTACTTAGTACCGTGCATGGGTTGAAGGAGAAGTATGGGGGGAGGGGGGTGCCGGAAACTTTGCTCTAGAGACTAAACATGGGTTTCACCACTTCAAGCCTCCAATAAGCAAAGTGGTGGTATTTCACTGGTTGAAAGTCATCTACCACCTACGAAGATAGGAGCACAAACAGGTTGGGATTACTAGTATGATCCTAGGTGAATTGCTGGGTGGCTACAAGGAAGAAGATTGTGATTAATCGATATTCTTCAAATTGATGTAATGTCAGGAGTTGGGTCCCTCAAGGATCGGTTCTTAGACAACTGTTGTTTCTCATTTTCATAAATGAAATTGACAAAGGGATAGAAGGCATGATGTCAAAATTTGCAGATGACAAAGACTGACAGAGTTGTTAATGATCAGTGCCAGGCAGCACTCCTTCAGGATGACCTGAACAGACTTCAAAGATGGTCAGAAGTGGCAGCTATGTTTTAATGCTACTAAATGCAAGGTCTTACACTTGAGGAATAGAAACCCACAAATAAATTATACACTTGGTGGGGTTGAATTAAAACCAGTGGAGGAGGAGAGGGATCTAGGAGTTACACTAGGCAGATATGAAGTTTTCTGAACAGTGTACACAGGTAGTCAGAAAAGCCCATGGTGCTATTGATGATTTATCGAATGCTATCCTGTAGAGATAGAGATCATACTCCCACTGTACAAGGCAATTTGTAAGACAACGTTTGGAATATTGTGTTCAAGTATGGATACCTCATCTGAAAAAAAAAAAAAAAGACAGCTTCTTGAAAGGGTCCAAAGATAGGCAAACTCAAATGGTGAGATCGGCAGAAGGATGATCATATGAGGAAAGACTGATTATTTAGGCTACAAAGCTTGGCAAACAGGCACCGCAGAGGTGACCTGACTGATGTTTATAAGGCTCTGAGAAGGATTAGTAAAATGAATGAAGGTGGAATTCTCTGTTCTAAGGAATTCCAGACCTAGCGGTTAAATTCAAATTACAGGGCTTGAGGTTTAGATTAGATTGCAGGAACAAGTTGCCCTTGCAGGTAGTTGATGTTGACAGTTTGAATAAATTAAAAGGTAAATATAAATAAATTAAATATAATTTGTTTTCTTATCTACTTGGAGTTTTTTTTTTTGCAGCAAAAGCCTACGGCTTCTTTGCATTATACGGCAAACGTTATTACTATGTTAAACAAAAACTTCTTTATGCTCAGCACGACCACGAAGTCAGTAGATTTTACAATAAATCATCAATACAAACATTAATCATAATTTAGCACTCAAGCTTGAATCCCAGTCCACTCAAAGGTGCATGCAGCTGCACTCTCACTCCTGACCAATTGGCTACGTCAATGTCAATTACCAGTTTCTGAAACCACCAATCATCTCAATTGCACTAATTAACTCTTTTGCTTTAGAGGTGGTGTAGTGCGTTTGTCTACTCTCATATTCCTCAGAGACTTCCCAATGTGGAATCTCCGTTTTAATCCCCTCTTATTTAAAATCTTTATCCCATTCTGTCAAATTCATCTGTTGCCACTCTCATTCTCCCAACTTTACAAATCACCCTGAACAACTTTTGCCTTCCTTTGTCTAAAGTCTACTTCCTCCAATATAATTTTCCCCAACAAAAAAGTAATCTTCCTTCACAATTTTAAGTTCACAACTATAGCTAGTTTCAATTTTATAGTTGTGGACCCAGCTGATCATCTTTTGAGATTACTAATGCCCTTACACAATTTCATTTAACTAACAGAATACAGACAATTCCAACCATATACCCAACACCACTGATCTTTCCTTCAAACAAACATTCAAAGTACACAATTAACATTAGTGAGCTTCTAAATATCTCAGATAATTTGGTGATGAAGCCTCTTCCTCAAGACTATTCTCAGTCTTGGCATTACAAGAAATGCCAAACAGGATGACCTGCACAATTTCTATTCCTCTTTTCTTTGACTGGGTTATTATTTTAAATCTTTCGATCCTAATGTTTACTCAGATTGTGTCAGCAAAATTATTCTTGTAGGGATGAAAAGGTTTATGATAATGATGAGATTTTAATATATGATGAGAATACATAAATGAGATTTTAATCTCAATTTATTTTAAACTTTGTTTTCCAATAAACCTGCTAAGAATGTTCAACATAAATGCAGCATATCACAAATCACTGATATCAAAGCCACTAACTTCATATTCTGCCTATCCTGCATTTGCAAGTTGTAAAACAATTATTAATGAAACCAAACTTGCTTGAACAGGCTAAGATTAGAAAACTAGGTTTTTCTCTAAATACTAGTAAAGCCTTCTGGCCAAAGTCACTAGCTACAACTTTTGTCCATCTATATTTCCACCTCTGATACAATCTAGTGATTCTACTGCATCATCAGATAAAGATAAATCTGACTTATTAGCATCCTACTTTATTTCCAACCCTTGTATCAATGATCATAGTAATTCACCTCCTACCATAATAAACATTCCCCTCAATGCCTTCCATTGTTTTCTGACAGGATATTAGGAGAATTCTGAACAATCTTGATGACAAGAGAACCCCAGGTCCTGATAGCATTTCTCACTTATTACAAAAACCTGTGCTCCTGAGCTGCTCCTATTTTTAGTCACTTTTTACACTTATTCCAGTGGCATTTTTATTTCTGCATGGTTGATCATGTCCAGCCAGTTCCTAAAAAGGGTACCAAATTCCTCCCAATCATCATCCAAACTGCATCTACCTCTACCCTTTTCAAGTAATGGAGAAATCCATAAATCTCAAATTGTCTTTGAAACTTTCCATCTCTCAATAATGCCAGCATAGATTGAGTATTGGTCCCCATGTGATATACCAGCCTGTTACACAACTTAAGGTAAATTCTGTGGGAAAAGTTCAGTGAAACTCGTGCAACTGCTATAAACAAGCGCTGATCTTAGGGAGCTAAAGGATTAGGGATTGCCAAATATGCTTTGGCAGCTGATTAGCCAGCTTTTTTATCTGACTGCTCAGTGCAGGCAATGGTAGATTGCACTGACTATGACTTTTGTTTCCCCAACAAAGGCATCAATTGAAGTCTTAAGACACTTTCCCACTCTTCCTCTTGTATATTACAGAACTTCCACTGAGTGGAAATCATACCCATAGAATTTGCTAATGATAGCTAACTACATTCCATATTCTGGAATATCCACCATCAATTCACCAAATTCCAATCTCCAACAATGGGGAGAGAAAAAAAACTTCATTAACTCAGTCCGATTTTATCACAAAAAAGTATTGTTCCCCCCACTCCATGTGCATATTTAGCAGCACAGATTTTTATGTAAAGATTACATAATTCCATTGTGGTATAAGCCTCAAAATATTGCATCCTCTTCATAAAAAATTGGCTGTTCTGTTTTTTACAAGTCTGAAATCTGCACTATCACTGAATGTTGTTCTTACATCTGGTGTTCTCTCAAACCTTTTTCAAGCTCCAAGATTATTCGAAACAGGGAAGTCAGGTTAATCAATGACACAGCTCTTACAAAGTTCTCCACTCTGTCTCAGATTTTTATTTCTGCTGTATGCCTTTTCTTCCCCCCCCAACCAGTCTGAATACATGCCGCAACCAGTCAGCATGCAACCCCAAACTCACAGAACCAACTATTCTTCATTTATGCCTTCAACTCAGTTTTCTGGAACAAACTCCCTTCACACATATTTCCTGAAAATTATAATCTACAGAAATTCAAGTCTAACATGAACAAGTATCTTCTTGAAACTTCTCAACCTTCATCCCATGTGTGGTACTAAGTACTATAGTTTCTACTAGCTTATGTTTGTGGTTTTCATAAAAATAAAGGAAAAGTAACTACAGAATTAATGTAAGAAAATTTGCCTCTAGTCAAACAGTAATCAACAATTGAAACAAGTTACTCCAAGCCTTGTAGAGGCAAAGATTATGTAGATTTTATTTATTTTTTACATTGTAACTTATGCTTTGTTTCCTTACACAATTCTGACAAATTAATATTTCATAAAAATCAATTTCCTTCATCTACAACAAAAATATCTAAATTCTACTATAACACTGTATACAAATACTTACAAAATCCACTCCAATAGTGCTGATATAACTTTCAGTATAAGTATCATCCTATCAAAAAAAGAAAAAGATTAATATGTCAAAAGATAATTACTAGTATGCTCGATGAACATCTATCCAAAGAAAAGTCTATTTAAAAACATAACCAGTTTTCTGGTTGGCAACAGACTTAATGAGTAAAATATCAAACCATTGCAAAGAAGCTATGCAAGTTAGTATAGATCAAATTTTTTCTTGTTGAATATTGGGAGGGAAACATTACATAAGGCAAGCATTTTCTAAACATTCACCCCTTCAAGATAACTTAAACACAAACCTAAAGAGAACTCAAAATCTGTTCATTCTCATCTACATATCAAAGGTGCTCAGTATGACAACTAAGCAAAACTATCAGCTGGTTGGAGCCTACAACAAACCAGTGCCTGAACATAAAATGATATTAATGATGGATAATTTGAGAATAATCTTTCAGAGAATATTCTCATTCTCTAAGAACATTCTCTGCCCACATCATAGAGAATGGTTTATAAAATGAAATTACCATAAATGTAATCTCAAAGAATGAAAAAACAAAGATGGCATTCAATGAGCATGTTCCAGGAGTTATTACATGCAGTCAACATCAACTTGCAACATGTTTGAATAATTCTCAGAATTTACTCAAACCTGTCGCAACTCATTACACTAATTGTAAGGTTCCTCGAAATACAGCCCTTCGCATTTGCTATGCATCATGCACATGTCACTGTACAAATCACTTCATGGATACAGACAAGGATTTACATTAGAAAATAAAACTGATTATTGCATTATGGGTAAACATAATTTAACTAGAGTTATTAAAGCAGCTAATGGGCCTTCATCTTAGTTTATTCTTTATTCATATTATTTTGCTTATTGTCTTTATTCATATTTTACCTTTACTCCTAACTCATGTTTTAATTGGTTACTTAATCACTACCACATGTTGGGTAGTGCAAAAGCATCACTTTAAAATGCAGTAAATTCATAAGGAGTGCAAAGTTTACAAAACTATCATTATAATAACAATGATGCCATTTTTGCAAACTGTTCCTAATGAATTTATTGAGTATTAAAATTATGCTTTTGCATTACCCAAGGTGTGGTAGAGTGATTAAGTAACCAATTAAAACATGAGTTAGGAGTAAAGATAAACCATGAATAAAGACAATAAGCAAAATAATATGTATAAAGAATAAAATAAATTCCAGAGTCGAATAAGATAGTGTTTAGTGACGTGCTCTTAATGGACCCAGCCTGACAAATCAGTATGCAAAAACGTCCCTCGCAACAGTCCACAATTCCAGCAAACAGTGGTGACCAACCTCCTTCGCAGTATGGCACAGATCTAGAGGCTACTGAAATCAATACCTGCCTCCTTAGCATGTTTCCTGCCGATCACGTGCCAGTGCATGATGTCGCAGCAGTATTGAAGAGCCAATCACACGCAGGTGTGGGATGTGGCATCATTATCCAGAAACCAATCACGCGCGGGATTCTTTAGACATTTGTATGAAGTTCAACTTCAGTTGGCATTGTGTTTCTGCAGTATATAGTTGTTTTGCCGTCAAGTAAAGGGTGTAAACTATATGTAGTTGTATGTGGTGTTGAACATTTTGTTACGTGACATGCAGAAAAGCCTTGTAATATGAGTTGTGCAGATGATAGTTTAGCAGGCTCATCGTGCCCAAAAAGAAGAAAAGTGCAATATAAAAAATCCTTTACAGACAAAGAAATTGCAAAAATGTTGGAAGAGTTATCTGACATACATCCCAGTGACATCAGTTACGAAGATTTTATCCCTCCAAAGGACGCTTCGGATTCGGAAAGTGTAGATGAAGAAGATATTGTGGAAGAGGCTACACTTCCACAGCAGGATTCCGATGAGTTGGAAAACGTCATGTGGGAAAATTACGTTTTCGATGAAACAGTTTCGTTTTACAAAATCCGAGCCTTTGCTGCAACCCGTGTCAGGTGATAATCCTATAGATTACTTTCTTCATTTACTGACTGACAATATCTTGGATGAAATAATCACACAAACAAATGTTTATGCTGGTGAAATACTTCTTCCCTGAGAAAATAAAGAACATTCTCGAATAAATGCATGGAAGGACACCACTAGAGACGGAAATCAAAACCATTAACTATAATTGAATATAATAGGTTTATCAGACATGACAAGCAAGATCAAATGCTTGCCTATTATCCTTACGAAAGGAAAACCATTAGGTGGCCTACAAAAATATTTATGCATATTTTGCAACTAATAATGATGAATGCACACCATATCTATACTAAATATTCACATAAGATGCAACTTTGACTTCCATTTATCAGTGATCAGATCTTTATTGAAACAGCCATCTGATCTCCCTCATACTGTGCATGATGTACCTGAACTGGAACATGTGCTCAAACTGCGGGAAGAAAGAAACGGTGGAAAGATATTGAGGAAGGAATGCAAACGTTGCTATTCCGAAGGGAAACGTAAGGATACAATCTATATCTGCAGTGTTTGTGAAGGATCACCCAGCTATTGCTTAGATTGTGCGAACATTATACATAAGGTAACATTCTTACACATAGTATTTGTAATCTGTATTGGTTTGGTATGACATAATACGTATTTCTTAATGTTACCATGTTTTTTGTTTTATTATTTATATGCTATACAAAGGGTACTAGGAAAGTTTTGCAATACAGCTTTGTTTATTTAATTTTTTCAAAGTAATTTCCTCTACATTCAATACACCTCTCCATCCTCCGAAACCAATCTTTAAACCAGTTCTGCCAAGTTTCACTAGGGAGTAAAGCACACTCGTTGTCCCAAGCCCGTAGAAGGTCCTCTTCACTGCAAAACCGCCTCCATTTTAGCTTCATTTTCACATGCGGGAACAGTGCAAAGTCACAGGGAGCAAGGTCTAGACTGTAGGGAGGGTGCTCAAGAAGTTTCAGTCCTGTCGTGGTCAAATATTCGGTGCAGGCTTTGGCACGGTGAGCTGCAGCATTATCGTGATGGAGGTACCAGGTGTCCATTCTTGACTTTGGCCGCAGGTTCTTCATAGATCCAATGACTTTAGGCAGGCATTGTTCAGTATACCACTTAGCTGTGACTGTCTTCTGCGTGTCCAAAACGACACGTTCCACAATTCCACTCGATTTGAAAAATACAGCTATCATTTTCTTCTTTACAGATCGGGATTTTCTGACAATTACGGGCGTGTCGTCATCATCAAAGACCCAAACTTTGTTTTGAGCCTTGGTTGGCAGATCGTAATAGTACAGCCAAGTCTCGTCACCTGTCACGATGTTGTTCACATACCGAGATTGTCCCTTATCAAACTTTTTTAACATCTCCCGGCACCAAGTCACACATCGTGTCATCTGCTCTTCAGTCAGTTGATGCGGTACCCAGAGAGAACAAAGTTTCTTCACGTGCAAATGATCTTGCAGAATCGAACGAATTGCTGGTGCATTTAGGCCCAAAGTATCCTCTATCTGTTGGTAGGTCACTCGCCTGTTTTCGTCAAGCATTTTCCTCACAGCAGTAACGTTTCACTCCGTAACTGACGTTCGTGGCCTTCCTGGCCTCTCAGAATCCTCCAGAGTGAAATTTCCCCTTTGGAATTCTCTATACCACCTGAATATCGTTGTACGATGTGGACAATCATCATCTAGTGTAAGAGTCATTTCTTCTAAGCACTGGTCTATGGTTAAACCACGCACGAAATTATACCGCAAAACTGTCCTTATCTCATTTCGTGACCACGATGCCATCGCAAGCACTTGACACTCTCACTACTAATGAATAACTGAGCCCATCGACTTGGCGCGGCGGCTACTATGCACGTATGAACATGTCTCAACATGCAGCAATAAGCAGCTTCCTGTGATTCATTGTTGCGTCATATTGCAAAACTTTCCTAGTACCCTTTGTATTATGTTTTTGTGTCACGCACCAGCACGTGATGCAGCATTTACAGCCAAATTTGACCTCCCGTTCCTATCACAGGTTAGCACGTGAATCTCAATCTTTTGGAAATTGCTTGTACGACTCTTGAATATTGATATGGTACACCTAACAATCCCTTATTACCAAATTCAAGCTTAGAATGGTCATGATTATTCAAGAAAAAGAAAGCAAACTGTGAAAAGTTTGAAACCCCAAGGTTTCATTGTATCATTGGGCTACTTTGCAGATATATTAGCACATTTGAATGACCTCAATATTTCACTTCAAGGATCAGAAGTGACTGTTCTACATGCAAAATAAGAATACTGCTGTCATCCAATAAAAAGAGTGGCTCTTTGAAAGAGACACGTAGTGAAGGACAATAATGCAAATTTCCCTACTCTGGAAAATGTTTCTCTCTAAATATTCACATAACAAGATGCAACATAACACATAACAAGGGCCTATTAGAGATGGCCAGATTTGATTCAAGGCAATATATTGAGACATCTGGAAAATCTCATGGACTCTTTTGATAAAGACTTTGTTCAAGAAAAATTGAAAAATAACTAGTGGAATCTAAATTCTTTCACCTTTAATTTGGACCAGTGGCATAACTAGAAAAAGTGGGGCCCATGCAAAGTTTAGTGTGGGCAGCTTCCGATTTCTCGTCACTTTTTGATGATTGTAGGATAATTTTATTTAATGCCATTAGCAAATCAAGAAATCTGAATTAAATAGCAATTATAGATGCAAGCCAACTAAGACCAACTAGGTGGATTTAATTTTTTTTTTTTAATATACTATCACATTCACTTGTAATTTGAGAAGTCCCAACAGTTGATACTGTAACCAAAAACACATACGTTGAACAATACTGAAATAGTTGGATGTTTTCGGTACTCCATTTACTGCATCATTAATAACTAGATTGAAGTTGTGCGGCATAATGTACGTACAGTGCATTCGGTTATAATTCTTTTAGGTGGGATTGTACTCTTGAATATGCATTACTCATTGTGTTTGCTCCATCATACCCATGCCCACAACATTTTGAAAGGTCCATATCATTTGAATTTATGGAGTTGCAAATAACTGACGTTATTCTAGCAGCTGATCTGTCAGTAACAGTGAGAAAACCAAGGAAGATTTGACATTTATATGTTTAGGTAGGTCTTTCATCATACGGATTGAAGGATGTTCATTTTAATCCTTTTGACTTGCAATATGAACATAATGGTACACCAAGCTTAGCTGATCCATTTTTGAGACAACTTGCATTGTATCAGCAATGAGGGAAAAATATGGGGCTTCTTTTATATCCTTAGTTAACAGTTTTCTTAAATGTTGGCCCAAGCATTCAATAACTTCATTCTGGATTTTGGGACTTAATAAGTAACAGTTCCAGTAGGTAAATCCACAACCTGTCTCATAACTGGGTCACATTCTGCTAACAACTTTACATCTGATAAAATATTTTCAACGAAGGTATCACAAATTTTCTTGATGATCCCCATAACGCTAATGAATTTCTCAACAATTTTAATCACCCATTCTAATACTTTTCTCCAAAAATTACATTGTTCATGCAAATTTTCTTCCAAAAAATTCTATCAATACTGTATTTCTTTTCCATGTTTCTTTTGCGATGCATGCTTCTACATGCTTTCATGGTCCTTAATTTTAGTAGACAAATTTTGCCAATTATTGATGCCCAGTTACATCTAGTTCCAGAAAACATGCAGCATCACTCGCAATACATGGAATCCACTTTTTTTTGGAGTAGCACAACCATTGCCTGTTCATTTTTAATCCAGATTTACTAGTAGCTGAGTAATATTTTACCAAAAATGATCTATATTTGTTATTTTTGGGAAATTGTCCTTTTGGCTTGCAAGCACCGTTTTTATAATAAATGTCTTCAATCTGCTGTTAAATTCTCTGGACAGTTTTCAATGTCGGTGGGGTAATTCTCTTTTTAAGATTTTCGATATTGATATTTTCAGTTTCTTTCAACATTGGAAAAAAACTTGATTTTCTTCCACTGAGGGAGATGGTCTACTTGAGGATTCTTCTTCAGATCTTTTTTGAATGTCATTCTCTTGCTCAACCTCAATTGATGACTCTTTTCCCCATTTGGTTGGTGTCAAAAGTTGTAGATTGACTTGTCAATGATGTTAATTCTGTTTCTGAATGAGTGACATCTTGTGAGATCTAAGTACTTGGACCCTGGGATTACTTTAAAGTTTTTCATCTGTTAATGGTGGTTTTAACATCCATTTGGAGACAATGGGGGTCGCGATCAGATTGTTGATGGAGCAGCCGTTCACTTCATACATCCAAGGCAAATACTGTCCAGCATATTGTTTTCTGGCATATTTTTTTTTACTTTGGAATAGATTTTACACATCAACATTGCATATAAACTGGATAAACTCCAAGGAAACACATAGGTTTAATTTTTCAACTTTTCAAGAACAGATGGAACTTTGATCAAGAAAAACTAAGAATACATATTTTATTTTCAGGTCTCAACAACAGATGGAAACAACCCATTTTAATTCCAAAGAAGAGCAATATAACCAGAATAAAATTGAATTGTCTAGTTCTCGATATTCACAAATTACAGCTTTTGAGAAAAAATAAAAAATCATTGCAGATTAAACTTCATAAGACTTCAAGGAAACAGTTTTAATTTTCAGCTTTTCAAGAACAGGTGGGACTTTGGTCAAGAAAAACCAAGAATACAGATTTTATTTTCAGGTCTGAACAACAGATGGAAACAGTAAGGAATTTATATTGGCTTTTCATCCGGAACACAAGGTGCCACATCTGCATTGCAGATGAGGGGCAGGTGGCAGCCCTCCCCCCACAACATAAGCATCCCCAAAATACACCTTCCCAATTAACACCCACAATGCATTGCCACAAAATTAACATTAAAATTATTCACAAAATTCACTATGACATTACAATCGATACAATCAAAAGCAACATCTAACCCAAATCTAATGGGGGAACCTACACAGGATCATCATCAGCCATTTTCAATCCACTGCAGGATGAAGGCCTCTCCAGCAACTTTCCAGTTCCTTCTTTTTTGAGCACTGGCCATCCACACAGGATCACCACTCACTAAACATAACCCAGGTTCAAGCCCCAAAAAATAAATTGATAACTAAATTCTGAAATTACCCCTAACACCATCTATTGAGGTCCTACAGCTATACGAGCCTTTGCTGATGATGTCAGCATCTCCACTAAGGCTGACAGCAGAGCTCTCTGGAAGCCAGCGGAAACCAGGCACTTCAAATCCTTCAGAACTAGGCAGCCCTACACAAGCTAAGACTCTCATCCCAAAAGACAATCCATTCTCCTGAAGGGATCGCTGCAGCCTACTAGAAACCCCACTATCAAACTTCAAGGCCAAACCATCAAGCTAGTTTCCACGTTAAAACTACTGAGAATAGTACTTTACCCTAAGCTCACTTTCTCTCCACATCTTGCACATCTCCACGTGAAAGTGAGAAACTACACTGCTCTCATTGCACAGGTGAGTCATGATTGGGGATTGAATCGAAGTACCCTTAAGGTTCTGTATAAATCAATATTCCTTCCCTTCATAACATTTGGATCTGGGTCTGGTTTCACAGGGCAACTCTTTACAACAACAAACAAACTGGGAACCATCCAGCACACCATCCTTCTTACTATTACAAGGGCATGCTGCACAGTTAGCAACCCAGCCCGTCAGGTTCTTGCAGGCATCCTTCTGCTTGATCTGGAGGTTATTCGAAGGGGAGCTCCACTACTGACTATCAGGGGCATACCAGCGACTATCCTTGGACACTCCATCAATAACCTGAATGAAATCAGGCAGGAAAAGAAATTGCCATTCTACTACTTCAGACTTGGCAGGACAGATGGACTGCTACCGACAAGAGCCCAATCACCAACTCACCACTTTCTCGACTCTCATCTGGACTTCTTCCCTGACAACTGTGGTGCAGGGAGTGACAAGCACGGTGAGTGATTCCACCAAGATATTTCAGCAATGGAAAGAAGATATCAGGGTAGGTAGAATGCTTCTATGCTTGTTGACTACTTTTGGACAGTAACAAGAGATGCTCCTGAAGTGGAATACAAGCAACAAGCAAAAAGAAGGCACTGTCATGAATAGGCCACATTTTGAGAAAGTACTTTCGGTTCCTGTGCAGTTTTCTTGTGTCCTTGTTTGATTTTTACATTTTAATTAAAAACAACTTTTATTTATGTTGTATTAAGAAAATGTAAATATGAGATCGTTTTAATATTACTTTTCACTCCGACTACTACTGAAATTACTATATTCTTAGACAATAGTGAAAGTACTGTATCTCAAAAACTAGAGCTAATAAAAAATTTCAGAAGTCATATTCGTTTTTCTCGACCCAAAATTTGTAAAGTTTGCCTATTTTAAGAAAGGAATCAAATTCAAAGAATTTTTTTGTTGAGCAGCAAATTATCGGTGAACTGATACTACAATGTATTTCTGTCTACAATTATATCGAGAAGTGCCAGAAATGTCAGGGTGTCCCCCACCCCCCCCACAATGCCAATATTTGTATCATTTCTACGTTCTCTAAAGCTGAATTCTGCAAAATGCAAAATTTTATAAATTTTTGTTCAAAAAGCTGTGGTCCAAAAAAAAAAAAAAAAAACTTTTGAAATAAGTTCTTAATAAAAAATAAAATTAAATTTAAATAAGATCAAACATAAAATAAAATAAGTTCTATATCTATATAATATCAGTGTAGATACACCACAGACAACTCTTAAAGAAAAACTACGGTAGTAGTGTTGAAAGGCATCATTTCATCTTTATCTCATATTGCGCTCATCCTTCACAACTAGTTGCCGTATACCTTGAATAAATAATGCTTCACTAATAGAGAAGATTGTTAGTTATTCTCAGCGGACACCACACCCAGACGAGAATAAGTAACAATAGTCTTCTCTATTAGTGAAGCATTACTTATTCGAGATATGCAGTACATGGCAGCTCATTGTGAAGGATGAGCACTATGAGATACAGATGAAATGATACCTTTCAACACTACTACTGTAGTTTTTCTTTAAGAGTTGTCTATGGCATATCTACACCAATATTATACAGAATCCTAAACTCTTAAAATATTATGCCTAGTTGCATTTAGTTTTATTTAAATAAGTTATTAATATAAAACTATACACAGTGGCACATTATACCTTCATGGGGCCCAAGGTAAAACAAAATTTAGGGGGCCCATCTAAAGAAAAAACTAATAAAGAACATTTTCAATTTCATTTTATTGTGACAACAAAACAAACAAATTATATGATATAAGAACTAAATAAATTTCATCAAAATCAGTGAAACATTTTTGAAAAAAATACCGTAATTTCAAATTAATCTTCAATTAAAGTTCAAAGACCTTGGCAGGTATATGGAAAGTTCAGTTTCCAATAAAAATCACTTAAAAATATTAGTAAAAAACAGCAATGAGTTTTTGAAACTGGTTCTGGGTGCCCCCTCTATCGGGGCCCCAGGCAGATGTCTTTTTTTGAATACATAGAAGAAAGCTGAAATTTATTTTGCAAGAACAAACTTATTAAACCTACAAAGTGATTAGGTTAGTCAACTTCCTTAGTTTGAAGAATAATACTTACTGCAAAGCGTAGCAAGAGACAAGATTTGCCCACACCAGAATCTCCAATTAGGAGCAACTTGAACAAATAATCACTGAAAAGAAAAAATTTCTTGTTACAAATGGAATCAGTATAACACTAGTAGTATAGAAAAGGTAACTGCCAACAAAGTAATATTTCCCATCATTTCTTTCTACACACACACACACACACACACACAAGACTGCCAAAATAGTGGCACCCCAAATATCGGAACATTCAAGCTAACAGCACATTGAGATCAGATGTTTGCATACAGCACAAACGTTTTGCAATGCCAAAAAAAAGAAAACAGCAATTCACATGATTACTGTATTTGTTTATGTTTGCCTTTTGAAAGTGAATTCTGTACTGATATCACAGATTATACTGCTGTTTTACATTTAAATTAAAAACCATGGCTTTTAAAGTTAAACCTCATACAGACAAGAAAAAAATAAAAAGAACAACATTAAAGCTTAGTGACAAAGTTGTTATAATCCAAACTATTACATTAGGGTGACCCAGAAAGTTAATTCATATCATCATGTGTATTGTCTGTAAATTGCATGTGTTCTCTGGTCGATTTGCCTGTTTTGCTGCACAAAAACCCCAGTTTCTGGTGGGGCAGAAACCTTGCTATTTACGCCCAAGACTGACTCACTCAGCCATGGAGTGAAAAAAGCCCATAAAAGTTCATCACATCATCGACAGGATTCGAATCCAGCTCTTTTCCATTAGGTGTACAGAAGACAGTAACAATACCAATGTGCTACCAGCACAGACTAAACTTGATATAATAAAGAAAATAGAAGAGGGCATAAGAAGAAGTGTATTAATGGCAGAATATAACATTGGATCGTCAACATGCTTATGTTTTTTTTTTATGTGCAAGTTATTAAAATTGCATTCCTAATCTATTTCTTATTTAGCCTCATTACTTCTGCATTAAATATAGCAAATCAGATATCTTATCATGAAGGATTTTAACTTTCTAGATACTGAAAATCATGAGTTGGAAAAAATCATTCCTTATTTTTTTCCTATTTTGTATTTGTCAACGGAAAGGATTTCTGTAGTCTTCTTGCACCAATCTCACAGAAGGTTGGGGGCTTTTCCCATAGTGAGAACAGGCTTTCGTAATATAACTAATTTAATTATTCTGTTTGATGTATTAATGGTAACTGTTTGATGTATTAATGGTAACTCCAAATAGTTTCAGAATTAATTTCACATGGTTTGTGAGTGATTAATTTATTTGAACTGGTTATTTACTGGAAGGAATTCTGTTTTTGCAAACATGATTGTATAATTGGCTTAGACAAACTATTTTCAGTGGAACAAACCATAGCAATGTTTTTTAAAAAATGCTGATGTCAAATGGGAAATGTTCAGGAGGTTACACAAGTATGAAACATCCTGTTTAAGGGTACAAAGTAAGAAATTATGTATGTTAACACGTGAAGGAAAGGGATGAATTACATCAGTCTACTTCATACAAGCAACATATCTATTGATGACCCTATACAAACTGCTAACAAACTGAACAAATGTTTTGCATTTATATTCACGTGAAGTTTTTCAGAGATGGGATAATATATATCTATATAATACTGATTGAGAGTTGAATGATTTTACGATAAATGAAAGGAAGCAGAAGAGCAAATGCTACAACTAAAAGTGAACAGAGCACCTGGGGACAACGGTATTCATCTAATTCAGGACCTCTTAACCTAAAAATGGGCTGTATGATTCTCTTCAATAAACTGAAATTTCACCCTACACAAGCATGTTTATGCACCTTACATCATGGACTGAAGAGTGCTTTTTTGACAACATTAATTTAACCTTGAATGAACAGGTGTGAGTTTGAATGAGTGAATGTATGAGTTCCATACTACCATCGGGGTCATCCCTTTCTTCTTGCTACAAGTTCCATCTCTCCCTCCCATTAATACTGACTCGCTGGCCTTGCCCAGAACATTTTACAATGAAACTGTCCAGAGACTACACATTCAGTGATAGGCCCTCTTTGCTGTGTGCTCAGTATACTATTGAGTGTTGTGATTTATGCATCTTTAAGACTGTTTTGGAATATTTTTTACTATACACTTTAAATGATTGCAGTGTGTTTTATGTTATATTTCATTAAGATTTTGTAATTGTTTAATTCATAATATGGCAAAATGTCAGTACAAATGAATTTTTACCAAGGGTTTCACAATCGATCACTGAGCATGGAAGAATTAAGTATGCAATCTGTGGGGAAATATTCAGTAATGGACCACTGAAGTAAAACTAAAGTAGCATCTTGAAGCTAAACACAGTACTTTGGTAGGCAAAGACCAAAAACTTTTTTTTAAAGGAAAGAACAAATCAGATGGCCACTTGATACTCCAGCTAAGGTTTCCTCTAAGCTATATACCTGCATAGCTGTGCAGTGGTTTCAGAAGTGGTGCATGCTAAATTAAGTACAAAATACATTTTGAATGCAGCTGAAAATGGCTGCACCCAGGTTCAAGGATGCCAGGGATTGTTAATGACAGTTTGCATATTTTTATTACTGGAATAGAAATTACTTTATCTATTAGGAAATGTATATACTGGAAAACTGAAGAATTACAACACACAATAAGGAAATTTTGGAGGGACTTACATCATAACCCTCACTAATAAGAGATTACATTATCTTACTGTGAGTAAAGTATGCATAGAAAGTATATAAGGATTATTTTCTGAAGAGAAAATTCATTCTAATTCATAAAAATTTGTTAACTGTCAAGTATGTTTTCATAAAGCTAATTTTATATTTGTAAAATCTAATCTAATGGTTTTAACTGTTAAATCATTTATTTTTTAATTCATATGTAAAAATCACATGTAATTAATGATTATAATTATTAAGTATGATAAGCTACATAAAGGAATTAAGTGCTTGTAACAAAAAAAATAAATTTAACCTTCTGTCAATCGAACCCTCAATTTCAAGACTCGTGTGCCATCTGAGATTTTTTTGTTGTTTTAATAATGAAAAATTTTTTAGCCTTTTCATTGAATTGATCTATTAATTATAATTTGCTACACCCAATTAAAATATCAAACAAAAAACAACCAAGAGAAACCAATAGTTTTTATTGTATTTTTTTTTTTTTTCAGAATTTAAGGTCACTACTGATCAGCTAGGCTGAAACCCAGATTTTCACGTGGCACTTGGTAGGCAACATGAATGCCAGTATTTTTCCAGAGCTGTTTGTGTTTAGCAAACAAAATTAAAGCTCTACAGCAAGATTAGACATCTGCCACCGCCATCTCAGAGATGTCACGTGAGAACATAACTGGCTCAGAAGAAAGGTAGATGTTTCTGCTCACCTGACACTTGTCAAATGCCTAACAAATTGTGGGCAAAGGTACATGGGAAGATTTAATTATATTAACAAACTTAAAAAACAGAAAAATTAAAGTGGCACCTATCAGATGCCATGTTAGCAACAGAAGGTTCAAAAATAAATTTAACATAAGGTAACAAATAAATGGTCATCTTCACAGAATCAATGTTGTGAGAAGCTGACAAGTACTTAGCCTGTGTTAAAGCTAAAAATCAGTAAAAAAATAAGGTACCTGTCACACTGAAACCAGGGTCAAATTTTCTGGTAATAAAAGTTGAATTGAAACTGTACAGCAGTGTTTTTCAAGCTCCTTTAATGTCACACTATACATGTGCCAAAATAATTTGACAATTTACTCAGAATGTAATTATTTGACACTCGATCCCTTTCGTTCCTAACCTTTAAGTTAATGGTAAATGCAACAGTACAACTGACTTTGTTTTGTGACAAAAAATGTAAACAATAGTAATATACAGGAGGTAGATGTGCATCATCCAGGTTCAAGCTTAACCTAGGCCAGGGGTGGCCAACGAGTCGATCGCGATCTACCAGTCGATTGCGGATTTAATTTCGGTCTATCATGACGAATTTTAAATATACAATCATCCCTCGATTGATTCACCTTGTGAAATGAAATTTGAGATGGTAGATCCCAGCATATTTTGAAGGAAAAAAGTAAATCGCATCATAAATTAAGTAGGCCACTCCTGACCCGGGCTATTCGAAATTGACTAGATTGGTTACTTCCAAAGAGAAAGATAGTGCCCAGTGCTCACCAACTTCAATATTGAAGAATGAAGAAGTAATTGTCAATTGTATTTTAAAAGTTATATTAACATGTGCAGTGAAAGTGAACACGATGGTGATGATGCAAAAATTTGATGAAGTCTTTTGGAACATGTGGTACATACTTTAGAAAGCTGTTGTATGTGTTTAGCTTCATTTTTTTTCAAATAATATAGAATTATTTGAAATAATTATATATTATTTGAAAAATAGAAATGGAGCTAAACACAGCCGCTGTATAATTTATCCCCCCACTACATTGGGAGGTAGTATACTACAAGTAGTATGTGCTGTGGGTTGGCCACCTCTACTCCAGTCAGAATGATCATGCTATCTGTAACAAGAACTCTTGCTTCTTATCACATTAAACATCAAATGCATTGGAATATCAGAGACATGGTGTCAGACAGATATAAGGACTGCAGAATTTGAATATGAGAAGTACAATGTGTACAGAAAAGACAGACAGAATAGGAAGGGAAGAGGAGTTATGCTGTCGGTTAAGAAACAAAAAATCAAAGGCAGTGCATCCAGTTAAGATGGACAGTGCAATGTTGAGTCATTTGTTGACATCAGCAGTATTAAAGCAAAAATGAGAGTAGGTGTTTGTTAGAGGCCTAATGACAGAGTACAACGAATGACTGTACAAAGAAAGAGCAAGCCAGTAAATCAGATTGTCTAATAATGGGGAATTTTAACTTCACAGATATTGACTGGAACTAACGGGTTGGCAATTTGCACACTAGCAACTTTTGTGGATTAATTGGACGATTGTTTTCTATACCAACATGTTAGAGAGGCAACTAGAGTAATACTCTTGATCCAGTTATTATAGCACTGATTATTTGTGCATTAAGAATTTGTAGATAAAGGAACCACTGGGTGGCAGTGATCACAGTGTACTGATGTGGGATTTAAAGATATTACTACCATCACAGGTAAAGGGAATGGTTTTTCTTCTGTAAAGGTGACTACAGTGGTATACAGTGGGACCAACTGATGATGTTATCAGCAGCAAATTCTAAATGGGAAGCATTCAAGGAAGTAATCGTGGAAACTACTACTACTCGTGGAAGAACTAATGAGACTTGTGGCAGAGAAGAAAAATGCATGGGATGCACACAAATTACCAGGTGACACAGAAGCCTATGACAGTTATAAGTTATCTGTAATCAAGTCACAAAGGAGGTTAGGCAAGAGAAGGCAAATTACAAGAAATCTTTCGCAAAGGATGCAAAAAGAAAAACAGCAGACTTTACATATATAAACTCTAGAAGGAAGCGGATGAATCATATTGATCCACTTGCTACTGATTGTTCGACTGTTTGTGAAAATATGTAGTCAATTTATCTAGGTCGCCAACAAACTGAATGATTATTTTGAATTCATACATTAGGAATTTAAGGAAATAGGCCAGAGGTTAATCTAGTTTTAGCAGGAAGCTAAATGATTTTGTAATAACTGAGAGGAAAGTAGAAGAGAAATTGTTGAAGCTAAAGATATCTAGGACGGAGGGAATCTATCCAATTATATTAAAGGAGGCAGCAAAGGAAGTAAGCAAACCCTTAGCCATAATTATGAGAACATCCCTGAATTCAGGGGAGATCCCATGGACTGGAGATGTGCAAATATATCCCCAATTCAGAAGGGAGGATCAAAGGGTGACAGGAGTAATTAGAGACCTGTTAGTTTAACTTCTGTTCCAGGGAAAATAATGGAGTTACTGGTTAAAGAAGTAATGCGGGATCTAGAGAAGACTGCAGTTATATTCAGACACAGCATGGGTTTCTTAATGGGAAATCATGTCTAACCAATTTGATTGGATAATATGTGGTTGCAAAGGAACTTGATTCAAAAATAATTTTGATATCATATACTTGGATTTCAGGAAAGCTTTTGATGCTGTTGAACATAAAAGACTGCTGTACAAATTGGAGTAGTGTGGCATTAAGAGTAAGTTGCTGCTATGGATAAAGGGATGGTTGAGTGGGAGAAAAATCAACGGACACTGCTCTTCATGGACTAATGTTATTAGTGGAGTCCCAAACTTAAATGTGGATTCCAGCCAAAAGAGATAAACCCCTGATCTAACTATATTAAAAGAAACAGCAAAAGAGGTAGTTAAACAACTTTTAGCTATAATACTGAGTACATCTTTGGATTCTAAAGAAGTCCCTATGGATTGAAGATATACAAATATCTCTTAGTAAAAAGGTGGTTTTAAAAGGTAAGGACTTCTCTGCCAGGAAGGTATTAGAGCCAATAATAATTAAAGATTTACTGACTTATTTTATTTATTTTTTTTGTTATTTCTCTATCACTTATTAAATATTATGCTTGGAGACCTGCATTAACCTTAATAAACATTACTCCAGACAAAATATGTAGTCAATTTATCTAGGACAGCAATTCCTTTCCTGTGCCACTTTTAACTCAAATTGAGAAAAGGTATTTATACCAATAACCTGCCCTGCTCATGCTGATTAAATCATCTAAAGAGTTCCCTTTTCCAAAAAGGGCAGATCTAGACAAATAAAAAAGAAATGTGCTAAAAAAATGTGTGTGTATACACACACACACACTTTCATATATATATATATATAAAATAGAATAAGATTATGCAAAGAACACTGTACATTGCAGTATTTGGGATCTAAATCATTTAATGACATGCCTAAGCAAAATGGTGACTACCTGAATATAATACTGAGCTTTAAATAAATTGACATTTAACAAGTCAGTATAACCTTCTGTTAGTAACGTATGCAACATATTTTCATAAGTTTAAATCACCAAAACAACCAAACATCACATGAGCCATTAGTGTTTTACTAGTAGAATTTTTTAGATTCCAAAATTTCCCTTGAAATATTGCAATTAATGTTACCTTGACAATCTTGAATATTAGAAAACATGTATACGTGGCTTTTCATTAACCCAGAGCCTATCACACAGGGTCGATGGGACCCAAGATTTCTACAATTCATGCTCCTCATCTACCCATCCACACAGATGAAACTCCTAATAACTATTTTTGAGAATGCTTTGATGTCTACACTGAAAATTACAGAAATCTGTTATCACACAATTAGAAAAAAATTCAGGAATTAGTCAAACCCAATTATATGCACATACTGAGTGGCATCTGTCATGTATAATTACTGACAGTGAGCTGGCTTTGTTGACATTCACTTTCCACCAAACAGTAATGCTCTGGCTTGGTGACACTGAGGCAACATCTGGATCCAACTTTTGACATATGTGCTTCATATTCGATGCACAAGGTGCTCCTATTATTGACAGACTAGGATACAATTACATGAATTTGTTGAAGTGCACAGATTTGGTGATTTGCATTTTGCTCACCAACAGGTCAAAAGGGAGTTTTAATTTCAAAAATTAATTTAAAACATTTAATATAAAAATGGATTTTTCAGTTCCATTCAGCAAAGATTAAAAATAAAGGTAGCATCAAAAAAGTGAATTTTTTAATTATTTCTCGATTTTTCAAATGCAAGTGTACAGAGTGCACAAAGAACAATTCTATTTCCTTAACTTCCACACAGAAAAGCGTGGAAAATAAGTATATCCCATCCCTGCTTCTACAGGGATGGGATACACTTAAATAAAAAGGTTGCAAGAATATTTGCTAATGCTATCGAGGCAGTGTTAGGTGGGTCGGAAAACTGCTAGCTTGGGGAGGAATACACAGACTAAAAGATTAACAGTAGCCGCTGGCAGAGGTGAAAGTGATTCTTGCACTACTTCTATTGGAATGAGCAGCAGCCTGGAAAAGGTGCTCAGGATTTCAGGGACTGCTGAGAGTCAGCACAGAACAAGTAAATAAATGGGCTGTGTTAGGGTAGCTAAAAATAAGAACAGGTGCATATATATACTTGCATGTACACCAATGCTATGAGTTTAGTAAATAAATCTGATGAATTTGAGGTGCTGGTCAAAACATCAAAGGCAGATATTGTTGGGATATCAGAGATGCAGAATTGAAATTTGGGAGGTACAGTGTGTACAGGAAGGATAGAAAGGGAGGAGTTTTGCTGTTAGTTAAGGAATGCAAAATCCAAGGAAGTGCATCTAGTTGACATGGGCAGACAGTGCAATGCTGAGTCAGTCTGGTGTGATGTAAGCACTGGGAAAGCAAAATTGAGGGTAGGAATGTGTTATAGGCCTAATTCAAGTTGAGGAAAGACAGTTGTAGAATAGAATTTGCCTTTAGCCAGCAGGTGGTTGATTGCTGGAACAAACTTCCATCTGTCGTTGTAGAAAACTTAAATTCAAGGCAGAACTAGACAAACATTTGGAGTGAATGGATGGATGAAATAGGAAGGGGTTTTTTGTTTTTTTTTGCTGATACTGTATAGGCTTGCTTTCTTGCATCATATGCCTCTACTAAGGCTAATATAATTAGCTACTGTGGTCATCACAAAAGAAAGAATCTAGATACCATATATTTAGATTTCAATAAAGCCCTTTGATACTATTTTGCATGAATGATTATTGTATAAAATGGAAATGTGTGTGGTAAATGCTGCCATCAAAAAAGGTATGGTTATGTGGTAGCAAACAGTAGTTATAACTGGCCAATACTTTTCATGGACCAATGTTAAGAGGGGTACAAGGTTCTGTGTTGAGCCCTTACTGTTTTTGGTATTTATTAATAATATTGATGTAGGTTTCAAGTTTGATGTCTAAATTGGCTTAAAGAAAGCCAGCAAGCTATAACACATAAGAAAAACATTAATAATGCAAGCTACTACACATTCCAGGTAGCAGGAAACCAAGTATAACAATACCATTTGGATATGTACCAAAGAGATATGGAAAAGACCTAGGAATAATTGCACTATCTAAATGGAAGGCAGTCTGACTAAATTCTCTGAGCAGTGCAGACCAACTACAACAGCTCCAAGCTGTCAATGGCATACAGAAACTTTTCTAGCAGGGACAAAGAGGTGATTAATCCACTACATAAAATGGTTAGGTAGAGTGACCAGATCTGGCAACCACAGACAGATACCGTTATAACATGGCCACAGTGTGCGTGTGTGTGTGTGTGTGTGTGTGTGTGTGCGCGCGCGTGTGTGTGTGTGTGTGTGTCCTTCTGTAAATAGAAGACTGGAATCGCTGTGAAAAAACAATTTACAACTTCCACTGAGTCATTTTAGTAGACTTAAATTTTATTCACCATATAAAAAAATACATTCAACAGCTACATTATACTGGGTAAGCATAACATGTACTCCACTACCTGTTAACTTTCACAGGATACTTCGTTCTTTGAAAAATGCAAAAAAGTATGCCCACTCGTTTCATACCGATTAACAATGATTTTGTTGTTCCATTCTGAAATCAATAATATTTAAATGCACTTATGCATCTGTCTAAAACAGAATGAGGAATAAACATCACTGAAGTCTGAACACCAAACAGCAATAAAAATGCTTAACGAACCCACTGATAAAGTGTTCATTAAAAGAGGAAAAAGTTTTAACCATATAAGAAACAATTGTGACAAGGAATCAGCTTCTATAAAAAAAGCACCAAATTCAAGTTAATTCTACATTCATGTCTTTGTCGATAGGCAGAGTAAAGTGTAAAAGCAGAACTTTTCAGAAATAGTGGGCAATACGATGAATGGTTAAAAGAAAAGCTATTCCAAAAATGGGATGAATGGTCTCTATATACAAGCCACATTGAAATACTGCATACAAATTTAGAAACTTCATTTTTCAGAAGAGCAAAAAGATTAGCTGGTGGAACAAAAGGATATTCTTAACAACGAAGTCTAATTCTGTAAATTGCAGCCATTGGAAATTTTGAAACTAAATAATGACCTGACTGAAACATAAGATTAGGAAAATTAAATATGGATGACATCATTATATTTTCTCAGATGATATGTATGGAGACAAATAGAAACTGAATGGTTGCAGAATAAATGTGCAAAAATTCATATTCAGCTGGAGAGTGAATATTGAAATAAATTTCCACTTAGTGTTGTGGAAGCAGGCAGGTTGAATAAATTTAAAGTACAAAAAAATTAATGGTAAAATGGGTGGGTGTGTCTAGTATATCCACCTGAAATAGTTCTTCAAACAGAAAGAATACACTGTCACAAGGCCAGAAATGAACGGAATTAGTTCTAGAAACAAGAGTGAATTCAACCTAATGCAATGGTCTCTCCAGTCACCAGAACTTAATTCAGTCAGACATCTGTGGAATATATAATGTGCTCTTCAGAACAGAGATCTGCAACCATACAATTTGTAACTGTGGGAAACAATTAATCAACACAAACCAGTGTTGAAAGCATCACTGCAGTATGCTTTTAACACATTACTGGAATTGTCATATCCATGACGTGACAATTCCAGTAATTAAGCTTACTTGCAATTAGGTAGATATACTTATCCTTCCACCACTAGTGCCCTGGATTTAGCAAAGAAAGCCGTGTGGCATCCACGAGATGCCCCTTTCTGATTTTATTATAAAAACTTACTGAACTGAAAACAATAATCAACTGATTTACGAAATTAGACTTTAAAATATCAAATGAAAATAAATGAAAACCCAATAAAAGATTGGGTTTTATTTTTTTTTATAATTTAAGGTCCCTCATTCCCCCACCAGATTGAAAAGACACTCACCTAGCATCTGATGGATACAATGTAAATATCTATATTTTTGCATTTAGTCAGCAAAACTAAATGCTGTATTGGTATGGATGATTTTGGGCACAAGGGCAACTGGAGCCAAAATGTGTCTATTCTTATAACTAAAGCTGTATGGCAAGGTTAGACACTTGGCACTGGCATCCAACAGATGTAACATGGAAATAACAATTACTATGAAACTAGATACGTTTTCTTGCACAGCATCTCTTAAATGCTAAACAAAAAAGATATCTAATAATTCACAGTATATCAAAATGAAGAGAGAAAAAACCCATATAACCAGTCAGAGAATAATTAGCATTTAGCATCAGTAGAGGCATATGATGCAAGAAAGCAAGCTTATGCAGCATCAGCAAAAAAAAAAAAACTTCCACTTCACCCCTCCATTCGTTCGAAATACCTGTCCAGCTGAGCTTTAAATTTATTTAGGCTATAAACTTCCACAACAAGGGATGGAAGTCTGTTCCACCAAACCACTACCCACTGGCTAAAGGCAAATTTCAGCCCATCTATCCTACATCTGTCTTTCCTCAATTTGAATTTATGCCCTCTCAGGTGATTATTCTGAGCAAGAGGAAGAATCCCATCAGCATTGAGCATGCTCGAACCATTCAAGGCTTTATACACCTCTATCAGATCACTTCGCCAGTGCCTAGTCTCCAGACTCTATAATTTACAAAACTTAAGCATTTCTTCATAAGAGCAACCCTTTGTTCCATTCACTAATCATGTTGCCCTTCTCTGTACTCGTTCCAGCAGCTCTACATCCTCCTTGAAATGAGACCACCAGACCTGTATACAATACTCAAGGTGTAGCCTGACCATTGCCGTATACAAAGGAATAATCACCTCCTTATCCCTGCTAGAAAAATTCCTGTATATCATTGATGACACCATGAGCTATTCTTGCAGCCTGTCTGCACTGGTCAGAGAACTTCATATCTGCCTGCACAATTACCCACAGATCCTTTTCATCCTCTACCACTGTCAGTGTAGTACCAGAGAGTTGATATGTTGCTCTGGGGTTGATGTTTCCCATATGCAGTACTTTACATTTGTCAATGTTAAACTTCATTTGCCACCTCTCAGCCCATCTACTCAACCTTTCCAGATCCTGTTGCAGCAGCATAGCATCAGTAGTGTCCTTAACAACCCTGCCAACCTTTGTAGCATCATCATCTGCAAACTTGGACATTAAGCTTGATATACCATCATCAATATTATTTATAAATACAGAAAACAATAATGGACCCAACACCGAACCCTGAGGGATTCCACTAATAACATTAGTCCACGATGAGCAGTGTCCATTGATTACCACTGTCTTCTCCCCCTCAACCACCTCTTTATCCATAGCAGCAATTTGCCTCCAATGCCACATTGCTCCAATTTGTGTAGCAGTCTTCCATGTGCAACAGTATCAAAAGCCTTTCTAAGATACAAGTATATAATATCAAAGTTATTCCCTGCATCCAGTTCTTTTGTTACTGCATCATAGTATCCAATCAAGTTGGTCAGGCAAGACTTTCCCTCAACAAAACCATGCTGTGTCCGAGCTATAACTGAAGTCTTGTCCAGATGACCCTGCAGTGCTCCTTTAACCAGTGCCTCCATTAATTTTCCTGGAACAGAAGTTAAAACCCACTATAATTACCTGGATCAGCCTTTGATCCTCTTTTGTGAATTGGGGTTACATTTGCACATCTCCAGTCTATGGGTACCTCCCCTGAGTCCAAGGAAGCTCTCATAATTATGGCTAAGGGTTTGCTTACTTCCTTTGCTGCCTCCTTTAATATAACTGAATAGATCCCATCCACCCCAGGTGCCTTCCTTGTGTTCATCTTCAACAATTTCTCATCCACTTTACTCTCAGTTATTACAAGATTATCTAGCTTACTGCCAGACTGAATACACCTCTGGCATTCCCCTCGCTGAATAACTCCTCATGTGTGAATGTCGATGCAAAATATTCATTTAGTTTGTTAGCTACAGCTAATTGAGCAGGATCATCAACAGTTGAACCATCGATATCAAGTGGACCAATTTGATTCATCCCTTCTTTCTAGAGTTAACATAAGTAAAGAACTCTTTGCTGTTTTTCTTTGCATCCCTTGCCAAAGATTTCTCGTAATCTGCCTTCGCCTGCCTAACCTCCTTTGTAACTTCTTTACAGATCAACTTATATCTATCATAGGCTTCTGTGTCACGTGTTAATTTATATGTATCCCATGCATTTTTCTTCTCTGCCATATGTCTCATTAGTTCATCTGACATCCATTTAGGTCTAAACCTTGAACAATATTTCTTAGTTGGTATGTAAAGCCTAGTAGCTTCCAAGATAAGTTCTTTGAATGCTTCCCATTTTGAATTTGCTGTTGGTAACATCATCAGCTGGCCCCAGTGTATAGAATTTAAATACGGTCTCAGACCATTGTAGTCACCTTTACGAAAGCAATAACCCTTCCCTTTACCCCTGACAGTAGTTATCTCTTTGAGTAAATCCCACTTCAGCACACTGTGATCACTGCCACCTAGTGGTTCCTTTATCTGCAGATTCTTAATGCATGAAGAATCACTACTGATAATCAAATCAAGAGTACTACTCCCTCTAGTTGCCTCCTGAACATGCTGATATAGAAAACAATCATCCAATAAATCCATAAAGCCTTGCTAGTGTGCGAGTGACTAACCCACAAATTCCAATCAATATCCGGGAAATTAAAATCTCCCATTATAAGACACTGATTTACTGGCCCACTATTTCCCTGTACAGTTTCTTATTATACTCATCAGAGTCATTAGGCCTACAGCACACTCCTACTCTCAATTTTGATCTCCCAATGCTTATGTCACACCAAACTGACTCGACGCTGCACTGTCCAGCGATGTCGACTGGCTTCACTTCGGCGGATTTTATGTGTCTTAACTAATAGTAAAACCCCTCCTCCCTTCCTATCCTGTCTATCCTTTCTGTAGACGTTGTACTCCGCAAATTCCAGTTCTGCATTCCTTATATCTGTGTGACACCACGTCTCTGATATCCCAACAATATCCGCCTTTGATGCTTTGAGCAATACCTCAAATTCATCAAATTTATTTACCAAACTCCTAGCATTGGTGTACACACAAGTATACATGCACCTGTTCTTTTTCTTAGCTACCCTAACACAACCCATGTGTTTACTTGTACCGCAATGACTCCCAGCAGTCAGATATCCTGCATTTTGTTTTCCAGGCTTCTGCTCATTCCAATAGAAGTAGTGCAAGAATCACTTTCACCTCTGCCAGTGGCTTCTGTTAATCTATTAGTCCTTGTATCCGTCCAAGCTAGCAGTTTTCCGACCCACCTAACACTGCCTCGATAGCATCAGAAAATATTCTTGCACCCTTTCTATTTAAGTGTATCCCATCCCTGTAGAAGCAGTCTCTCCTGTTAACAAGTACAGACCAGACTGAAAAAAATTCTACCCCTTGAGTCTTGCACAATCTTTCCAGGGCTGAATTGATTGACAAGTCTCTCATCATATACTCCCTCCTATCGTGTCTGGGCAGAATTGCAGACAATTTCAATTTCAACCCTAATTTACAGCTTTTTTTCAACAGTGACCTGTACTTGTTAAGTAATTCTGACAGTCTCCTACTCGTAATAATGGTAAGAAAAGTATACAGGAGGATTTGCTTTCATTTATAAATTGGAAAAATAACAGATTTTAGAAAGTTGTATCTGTTGGGCACCATACTATCAGCAAATGGTTAATAAAGTAGTCACCCTACATAAAAACTGGTTGGTGATCAACTTACATAGGGATTAGAGGACAAAGCAGATTATGAAAAAATTTGGCAAAGAGATCCAAGGATTAGAATTCTTTGCACAATGTGACAAAAGAAAGGAACGAACATCAGGCAACACAGAAGACTATGGCAGATATAAGGTGGTCTGTAATCAAGTCACAAAGGAGATTAGGCAAGCGAAGGCAGATTACGAGAAATCTTTGGCAAAGGCTGCTAAGAAAAACAGCAAGGACCTCTTTACTTATATAAGTTCTATAAGTAAGAGGATGAATCAGATTGGTCCACTTAATATCAATGGTTTGACTGCTGATGACCATGCTCAGATAGCTGATAATCTGAATGAGCATTCTGCATTCACAATTAAAGGAGGAAAATGCAGGAAGTTTATCAAACTGTAACAGGGTGCTCAATGATTTTGTAATAGCTGATAGCAAAATGGAGGAGAAATTGTTGAAGTTAAACGTAAGGCATCTGGAGTGGAATTTGATCAATCAGGTTACATTAAAGGAGGCAACAAAGGAAGTAAGCAAACCCATAGCCATAATTATGAGAGCATCCTTAGACTCAGGGCTTTCCCCACAGACTGGAGATGTGCAAATATATCCCCAATTCACAAAGGGGGAACTAAGGGTGACAGGTAATTACAGACCAGTTAGTTTAACTTCTGTTCTGGGGAAATAATGGAGTCACTGGTTAAAGATGCATTGTAGGATCATCTAGATATGGTTGCAGTAATAATTCAGACACAGCATGGACTTGATAAGGGAAAGTCTTGTCTGACAGATTTGATTGGATACTATGTGGTTACAAAGGAACTGGATGCAAAAAATAATTTTGATATCATATACTTGGATGTCAGGAAAGCTTTTGACACTGTTACACATGGAAGACTACTGTACAAATTGGAGCAGTATGGTATAAGGGTAAGTTGTTACAATGGATAAAAGAGTGGTTGAGTGGGAGAAGACAAGTGGTAATCAATGGACGCTGCTCTTCGTGGACTAATGTTATTAATGGAGTTCCACAAAGTTCAGCATTGGGCCCACTGTTTTTATATATTAATCAATGATATTGATGAAGGTATATCAGGCTTAATATCAAAGTTTGCAGATGATACAAAGGTCAGCAGGGTTGTTAATAACATAATGACAGTGTGCTACTTCAACAGGATCTGGAAAATTTGGGCTGAGAAGTGGCAACTGAATAATATTGACAAATGCAATGTACTGCATATGGGTAGAAACTGAAAAATATTTCAGTTTCTACCCATATGCAGTACCAGATTACCAGTTTTCTGAGCAATGCAGACAGGCAGCCAGAGCAGGTCATGGAGTACGGTCAATGATATACAGGAATTTTGCTAGTAGGGAAAAGGTGATTATTTCTTTGTATAAGGCAATGGTCAGGCCACACCTTGAATACTGCATACAGGTCTGTAGGCCTCATTTTAGGAAGGATGTAAAGTTGCTTGAGTGTGTACAGAGAAAGGTAACAAGATTGGTGTGGGGGGGGATGAAGGGGTCTCTTACCAAGAAAGGCTTAAGTTCTGCAAGTTGCAGTGGCTGGAGACTTGGCACCTGCAAGGTGATCTGATTGAGATGTATAAGGCCTTGAATGGGTTGAGCATGCTGAATTCTGATGGGATTCTTCTGCTTGTTCAGATTACAAACCTGAGGGAACAAATTCAAATTGAGGAAAGACAGTTGTAGAATAGATGTGCAGAAATTTGCCTTTAGCCAGCAGGTGGTTAATTGCTGGAATAAACTTCCATCTGTCATTGTGGATGTTGATAGCTTAAAATAAATTCAAGGAGGAACTGGACAAACTTTTAGATGGAATGGATGTGTAAAATTTGGATTTTTTTTTTTTTTTTGGCTGATGCCACATAAGCTCATAACACTTGCTTTTGCACATCACATGCCTATATTACTACTACTACTACATATTTGCCCACATAGGGAGATAGTACTGATAATCCAAAACAGATTATCTGAAGTCCTTACATTTATAATCAAACAAGAAAAATATATGCAAAAGAGAAACAGAATATTATTCTATTACACTGGTATTAAATGAATTTTGTAATAAGTAAAGCCTGGATATTCAAGCAAAAAATTCCAGTTTCATATTTACATATTTGGGGGGGGGGGACAAGTCAGTGTCTTTTCTTCCATTATTTTGATTCTTTTGTCCCCATATAATTGACCCAGCATATGAATTTCCCCATAAAATATTCATGCAGTAATATAAATAGAAAATTTATATGCAAGACAAATGAATACATTATACCCTAAACTACAAGTTATTTTCTGATTAAACAGGATGAAAATATTTTATAAATAGTTTTTGGAAAGCAGTTTTTAGATGTGTTAGCATACATGCATGTGCTTATTATCTTTGCCTTGTTCATCCACCTATAAGCATGTAACAACTTGACTCCCAGTGGATGGTTTTTCAGGAAATTTTATATTTGGGTATTTTAAAGATCTGTTGAACCTTTCCAAATTTCAATAAAATTGAACCAATACAAATCCAGCAGTTATTTCTGTCTTTTTTTTTTTACCCAACCCATTCTCAAGTAATAACTCCTAGTATAAGAATTTTTGTGAAATTTCATATTTTGACTTCAAAGATTTGTATAGCCATCTAAAATTTCATTAAAATCAGACCAATAAAAATCTGACAATTTTTTTTCCCCATATATCACATAGGCTATCCATATATTGTTTATTATAGCTAAAGCACTGGATATCATGTTTGTTGCCATGCACTAGAGGGAAAAATGAACGGGCATGAAAGGTGCACAGAAACAATTTTCTCAGTTTGCACATAAGTCACTCTTTTTTTATCAATCATGCATTATTACTATCTGTTAATGCACATGAAGTGTAGCATGTTGCTTACATTAACTAATATTATACATAATCAATACAGGAAATAGAAAAGCTACCTTTACAAACTTCAAAGGAGATTATTTCAAAAATGAGTACTCCTGCAGACCTCAGCAAAGATTAAAATTAAGGTAGGTCCATTCTGTGAATTAAATTATCAACTTGTGTATAATAAGAGCCAGAAATCTTCAAAAAGAAATTGTTTTTTTTTTTTTTTTAAATCAGGAAAAAAGGCAATTTCTTATATCCTGACTTTGAACTTGAAATTAAATTTCACTGATAACATTATATAAACACAATTATAGATTATTTACTAGTACGCTATGTTTTCAAACATAGTGTACTATGTTTGAAAGCATAATACACTATGCTTTCAAACATTGGAAATAAGTTAGGATTTCTGTGGTTTTCTGTTAAGTACAAAAAAAAAAACTAGTAGACCCTATCCTCATTAGAAATGAGGAGTCAAAATAGTTAATGCTGTACAGACTTGGCTGTCGAGAGCATTTCCAAGGTTTCTTCAGAAAGATCTGAACAAACATTTTTTTTTTTTTTATTTGGCTGAATATTAACTCACTTTAATCAACATTGAGGAATTGTTAAAATGCCTAGCATGACTTGAGATAGTTATACTGTAAGTCATCAACTTAAATGGTTAATTTATTCCAAACATTTCTGTGCAAGCCCAATAATGCTCAAGTATAAATATATATTGAAGTATACATTTTTTTAAATGGAGAGTTAAAGCTAAAATGCCATGCTTATAAAAAAACAATATAATTATACAAAAATAGTATTATAATTATATATAAACCCTGTATATATTTAGGTACCAGTGATTACAGAAGTCAAAAGTACCCAAACTGTTTAAATAAAGATTACTTGTGCATCTAAGGGTCTGTGCAAGTCAGGACTTGCTGTATTTCAGGTTTCCCTCTGCTTTTGGCAGTTCCCCCAATAAAGACCATTGTGCATTTAATCTTTCATTATAGCTTGTGATAGGTTTCACACTGACCAAATAATACTGCACAACATTTATTACTTCATTTGCTTATTTATTTACAATGATACTGAGTAGTAGAAATTGGTCTACAAAAAAATTTCAAAATGCACTGCTTAATAGTGAAACTTTTACTACTACGTCAACATTTACAAAACCATTTTTTATGGGAACTGGTACACCATAATTACATGTAGCAATGTGTTTTGTGAAAAAACTCTTCACAAAACAGAAAAGAATCCGCTCGTATTCTTAGTTTACCAATTACTGTGAAAGTAGCACTGCCTATGAATAAGTCAGAATCATCTGCCTTAGTATTAGTTCCAAAATGCAAGCATATATAAACAGCATTTGATAAAGGATGGGGGGACTGCAAACATCTATCCCCTTTAATAATAATCTGTCTAATCCTTCCCTGAATCTATTCAAACTACTCACTTCCACATTAGATGGAAGTTGCCTTTAATAATTAATTACTCTCTGAATAGAAGAGAATTTCTGCACGTATATCCAGCAACCATCCTTTTTCAATTTTTGTTCAATAAAGAGTAAGGGTGTCGGCAGCATTTTATTCACTCAATCCATTTAAAGTCTTAACACTTCAGGTCACCAGGTGCAGTTTCATGCACTGCCTAGAGACCAATATACAGAACTGAAGTTTTACTTGGTAAATGTACCCTTTTGTGTCCCTGACTAATTTTGTTGCTCTTCTCTGCATCTATTCCAAACAGATTCACATCCTTCCTAAAACAAGGTTTACACACCTGCATGCATGCAGTGTTCAAGCTACTGCATACCACTGCCTTAGACAATGGGTAATCACTTACTTTCCCTAATGGCAAAATTCCTATATATCACTGACCTCACCACACAGGTTGTCCTAGCAGCCTGCCTGAACTGCTCAGAAAATGTCAGACAATTATCCAGAGGTCTTTTGTTCTCCACTAACTTGAATGTGGTACCACATAAATGGCATATTATTCTGCATTTACTACTACCGATATGCAGTATCTCACATTCAACAAACTTCAATTGCCATTTTTCAGCCCATTTCACCTATTCATAATAACTGCACAATCCTACACCAACCGTTATTAAATAAAATAATAAATAGCATTTTGTTATATTAAAATAATAATACAAATAAATGAAATAAATAGACTGATATAATTACACCAGATAAAACTGATAAAAAGGTAACCGTCTGTACAATAAACAATGTAGATAAAACACAGGATAATAAAACCAATAAAAGTGCTAAAACACCGTAGCTTTCAGAGGCGTCTGCCTCCTTTTTCAACAGTGAGGTTTATCGTACAGCACATCCTTGAATATCAGCAGGCTCATGGTTATCAGCATGTGTTTCTACAGGAGCATGGGCAGTATCACCTAATTTTTCAAATAGTAATTTTTTGCAGTAGTATGCATTGATTCCTGTTAATAACACCCTGCTATCTTTGTATCATCTGCAAAAGTAGACATCAAGCTGAATATGCATTCATTAATAGATATAGAAAACTTTTAATTTATTGTACTAGGAGGTCCCTGCCAAATATTTAAATTACCATACATACAGTACGGTAAAATCGTTAGAGGCTTTTTTTTTTTTTTTAACATACAGTATTACAAATAATTCATATTGTACAGAAAATGAGGTACACCCATTCAAAAGTAAGCAATGTCCAAAGCCAATCTACACAAGAACCCTCCAAGTCACGTGCAGGAACCGTAATCTTACTGAAATCATCCGATGTACTTATAATCTGAGACACAATGAGTCTGACATAGCAGGAGCTGCACATTACTATTGAGCCATGTGAAATGTTCATGTTCTACGTAAAGTAATGGATAATTGACCTGAATTCATGCAACACAAGGAACTACATTTACTAAAATTATAATCAACAAGAAAGTGTAGTAAAAAATCACAAGTGAAACTGCACTAATGACATGCAATTGCCCTGCTAAATGATATTGCAGCACAATGATCTGTAATACATTCCTTATTTGAGACTAACAGAGGTGAATTACTTAATACACGCCAGAATTGGTTAGAAGAGCAATCACCCACATGAAGATTGGTACAATGCATAACAAGTGCAATGCAAATAGCTGCAACTGTGGGCCAAGCACTGAACCCTTGGGGGAAACCACTAATAACATTAGTAGAAGAGCAGGGCTCATTTATGTCTGCCTCCTGCCACTCAACCATTCCTTTTTCCAAGCAAGCACTAACTATTCCCTAATACCCTACTGCTCCAATTTGTACAACCTTTCATGTGGAATGGTGTTAACAGCTTCACTAAATTCTAAGTATATGATGTTAAAAATTATTTTTTCCATCCAATTCCTTTTATTACATCATACAACTAATCAGATTGGTCACACAAGATCACTTGTTCAAAAATCCATGCTGCAATCAAGGTGATCTTTCCCTGGAGCAGAATGTCCAACTTACAGTTCTACAACTACTCACTTCATCCTTTAATCCCCTTTGTGAGCAGGAGAGAACTGCTGATCTCAAATCAGTAAGGCCCTCCCCTGAATTCAAGGAACTCTCATAATTATGACTAAAGGTTTGCTTTACCACTTGTCACTTCTTTTATGGAAAAAATTTTAAAAATAACCAGCAATATTTTCCCAGCACAAAAATATTGCTGGTCACTGGTTGGAGATCATTAGTTGTTACTTTCTGTACTACCTTTTTATTGTTGTCTTTAGCCCTGTATGTGCTGCTGTTTGGACTAATTTATATTATGATTCACTTCACAGTCTCTCAGATTTTGTCAAAAGGCAGAGACTTTGCAGTATCATTTATATTACTCTATTTGGAGTAATGTAAATGATATTGCAAATATTGTTTGGTTGGCAGCATTTTGTGTTATTTAACACTTTTTCATCAAAATGTTAAGCAAGCCATTTAATTGTATATTAGTGCTATTACTATAAAAAATAAAGATGTTTCTACTGTAAGTATTGCCATCAATTTCCTTGATTTTTTTTGAAACCCTCTAGAAAAAAAAAAAAAAAAAAATAGGCGAGTACTGTTAGTTATTATTTCATGTTTACAATATTTATTGCAAACATGAACAAAAATAATTTATTTTTTCACTGAAAAATGTTAATTTAAGTGTTTTCTGAAATGCTGTATAAATCTGTTGTTCCGGAATAATGCCAAAGTTTCTTACAATAAACGTAGCCACCAATTTAAAATTTAGTGTTTGGAGTTTCACATTTTTCAAATTTGTTTCCTTTTTTAATGAAACTTGTTTCATTAAAACTAATGAGTAATTCTAGTGGATAAAAAAAATTTACAAGATTTCAAATTATTTAAAAAATGCTTTTATTAAGTATTGCAATCTACTGGTAAAAGTATTAGTGCAATATAAGCACAATTTAAAATACTTTTTTGAAATATTAAGACATGCTTGGGGTCCATCACAGTATGCAGTTCTGTTACAAAACTGGGTTGATACTACTGCCAGTTAATACAATTGGGAAGCTTATCTGCCCCAGTTGCCTTATTTAGCTTCCACAATTTCCCTTACTTTATTTTCAGTTATCACAAAATAGTTTGAATTAAGTACCGCTGGTGTTCCCAACCCTAAAAACTTGTTTATATGTGAATGTAGACACAAATTATTTATTCACTTTGTCAGAACCTGAACTAACAGTTATGCCATCCATATCAAGTGGACCAATGTGATTTCATCCCTTTCCTTCCAGTGTTAACACAAGAAAAGAATCTTCCACTACTTCTCTTCAAATTCTTAGCCAACAACTACCCGTAAAAAGGTAAAGTGCAGCCATTATCAACCCACTTCAGGATGGAAGCCTCAACAATTCATGCTGGGGGAAATGGACCATAATCTGCCACACTGGGCCAGTGTGGGTTGGCAGATCGACCGTATTCAGCAGTGAGGGGCTTGAACCCCGGTCTACTCAAAGAGCGTGTGCTACTGCACTCCCGCTCCTGACCACTCGGCTACGGACCCGTAATCTACTTTAACTTGTCTAACTCCCTTAGTGACTTGACTGCAGACTTACATAGACCTAGTATACATTTCTGTCCCTGGATTAAGTATAACCATTCCATTCATTTTTCTTCTCTGCCACTAGTCTCGTCAGTTCATCTAACATCCATTTAGGCCTGAACCCCAAACAATATCTTGGTATAAAAATGTTAGTGGCTTTTATGATTGCTTACTGAATGAGTCTCATTTAGAATATCAGTTGAAATTGTCACGTGTTCCAAACAAGAATTTAAACTGTCTAAGGCCACTGCAGCCACATTTACCTGAAGATTCTTAATGCAGGGAGTCACTGCTCATAATCAGATCAAGAGTGCTGCTTTCTCTTGTTGCTTCGCTGACAACACTGATGTAGAAAATAATCATCCAATAAATCCCAGAAAAGTCTCGCTACAGTGTGAGTGACCAATGTATGAATTTCTGCCAATATCTGGAAATTAAATCTCTATTATAAGACATTCTGATTTACTAGCTGCCTGTACAGTTTTTTTTTTTTTTTATATTGATCACAATCATGTGGCCTATAACACATTCCTGCTCTCATTTTTGTTTTCCCAGTGCTTATGTCACAAACTGACTCAACAATGCACTGGCTGCCCATGTCAACTGGGCACTGCATTAGATTCCACACACCTTTTAAACATGGGCATGACTCCTCCCCTCCTGTCCTATTTATCTTTTCTGTGCCTTGGTGAACAACAAAATGGAAGTGAAAGATCTTACAACTGTTGGTCTAATGAACTCAAGTGGATAAGAGGTGCTTGATTGGCACTGTTCAGATTGTCATACAGCATAACATTCAAAAGAAACAAAAAAAAATAAAATATTATCATGATAAAATTTCTTGCATGTGCAAGAATAATCTTCCTAGAGTAGCTTGCTTGCACTAGAAGATTGTGATTCAGAAGTTCTTTTCCTTGAAGGATTTAGTCCTGGATTTCTGACATGAGCCAGTGCCACTCACTAGCAACTGCTTTTCAGTTTGCTAAATCAAACTTTGTATGGCTTTTCACCACTTTTAATCTTTTCTTTAAAGACTTATCATAGCTATTGCTATTCTAGAAGTCTAGTAAACATTTATCCAAAGACTCCCAATGTACACAGACATGCATCAAATCTTTCAATTCAGTGGCATGCATTAAAGCTATTTCAATCTTTCCTTTTGGCACTTCTTTCTAGATAATTCCAGATGTCCACCCAAGGTCGGATTTAAAACTTTTTGTGGCCCTAAGCTACAACATGTATGAGGCCCTTCTCTCTTATAGTTCACCTGTGACAATATTAAAAAAAAGGATTTTTTAAAATGGAGCGGGACCCCTTGTAATGCTAGGCCTTAAGCTGTAGCTTGTTTAGCTTATATGTAAATCCAGCCCTGTGTCCACCAAATGTTCATTCACTTTTTTGAGGAAGACATACCATCTTTTCAGTAGACAAATTAATCAGATGACAAGGACAGACTACTCTTGATAATCCAGTATTTAAACTTACCTTTAAGATGCATTATGAATAAGTGACAAATTTTTCTAAAGGCATGGCCAAATTAATCAGAAATAAAATACCAAATCCCAATATTGTAAAGCAGGCTTGTCAAACCGACGTTTGGGGCAGGCCATATTTGTTCTGATTTTTTTTTTTTTTTTTATTAAATATGCTCATTTTATAACTATTTTTATAGTTTTATTATTAATGTATAATATATGTATGTATAAATTAATAATAAATGATTAAATATATAACAAATTAATAACAATTTGTTTATTAAAGGGGGATTCATGTGTTCCAAATTAACAAAATGTATTTTTAAAAGTAAAAAAATACAAAATTAAATCTTAACCACATAAAATATATAAATAGATCAAACTGTATTCTAAAAAACAAATCACTCAAGTTTTCTTCTCAGGAAGTTGGCATATGTTACTTAACTTGTCAAGATTTTTTAATTGACTTTCATTAATAATGAAAGTCAATTAAAATCTCTGGTGTCTTCTTTTCATGAATGAAAAAACCTGTTCACATAAATGTGTTGATATGTAGATATATATATATCTGGTTTTTTGACAATAAAATTAAAATGGTGCATCATTGAAAATAATTTTTCACAGAGCTTTAAATATAATTTCAAACATTGTTCAACTTATCCAATATCATTTGAATAACAATTGAACTATAGGTCTAAAAACTCTGCAACTGATAGTACAGGCTTGTTTTGCTCCTTGAAGTTGGTTAAAAATTACAGGAATTTTTCCAGCAGGGATAAGGAGGTGATTATTCCATTGTATAAGGCAATGGTCAGGCCACACCTAGAGTACTGTATACAGGTCTGGAGGCCTCATTTCAAGAAGGATGTAGAGCTGCTGGAACGAGTACAGAGAAGGGCAACAAGATTAGTGAATGGAACAAAGGGGTGCTCTTACGAAGAAAGGCTTAAGTTTTGCAAATTACAGTGTCTGGAGACTAGGCACCAGCGAGGTGATCTGATAGAGGTGTATAAAGCCTTGAATGGTTTAAGCATGCTCAATGCTGATGGGATTCTTCCTCTAGCTCAGAATAATCACCTGAGAGGGCATAAATTCAAATTGAGGAAAGACAGATGTAGGATAGACGTGCGGAAATTTGCCTTTAGCCAGCGGGTGGTTGGTTGGTGGAACAGACTTCCATCCCTTGTGGTGGAGGTTGATAGCCTAAATAAGTTTAAGGCTCAGCTGGACAGGTATTTTGAACGAACAGAGGGGTGAAGTGGAAGTGGTTTTTTTTTTTTTTTTTTTTTTTGGCTGATGCTGCATAAGCTTGCTTTCTTGCATCAAATGCCTCTACTAATGCTAATGCTAATGTTTGTTTGTTATTTGGTTTTTAGGAGCATTAGCAACTAATGCCATATTGCTCCGGGGATATGCGGTGCTCATTCCCTGACCTTTCCGCATCCTCCGTATTTGGTCCTTGAAGTTACAATTCAATTGCAATGTAATTGAATCATAACTTTGTAATTACTTTGTAATGTCAGCTAAAAATGCCAAAATGCCTCTATTTAATACATTACAGCAGCTCACCTGAGATCAGTTAACCATGGCCTCAAGCGAAGAGGCCTTTAAAAATAATTTCAGTCTCCATTTGAATCCAGATCATTCCAAATGAATCACATGTGTATATTATATACACTCACTCATGTTTGTGCCCACTAGTTCCCTCATCTATGGAGAGTACAGGATTCCTCATTTTTACTCAACCCCCCCTTCAAGTAATTTGTACATCTCCATCAGATCTTACTCTAATTGTAAAAAATTGGCAAACTTTGTAGTCCACACCCTCTAAGCCATTCTTCATAAGTGTACCTGTGCACTTATGAAGAATAAGTGCACTAATTTGTCTTTCTTTCAATCCTCACCAGAAGTTTTTTTTTTTAGGTATGGTCTTCAAATGGTCTAAGGTATGGTCTTCAAAGACCAGAATACAACATTCCAACTGCAATCTAACAATCTTGTATTGAGGGATAAATGACCATTTGTGCTAGCAAAGGTCCTATCAATCATTGACAGAACACTAGGTTCTGTCTTAGCTACCTGTTTAGACTACTGAAAATTTCACATCACATTAAGTTGTAACAAATGCCTGTCTTGAATCACTTAGTTCCTCTCCCCTAGCTTATGCAAGTCCAAGGTTTTTCAAATACATAACCTCACATTTAGAAGCAAACTTTTTGCCATTGTTGGATCACGTATGCAACCGATACAAGTCTTTCAGAAAAAAGACTGCTGGTTCAAATTGATAACCACCATTGTTCCTTTCAAATCGTCAGCAAAATTTGCAGGCTTTCCTTCGATCCTGTCAATATCATTAATTGAATATTAGAAAAAAGCAAGGGGGGAAGGAAGGAGGAGAAGGAAACCAACCAAGACTTGAGAAATCCAACTTGTTATACTGGTCTACCCCAAAACACTGACCACTTATGACAACCCTGTCTCCTATCTTTTGGTCAGTCTGCAATCTGGCCAGTAACCCCAACTTCTTCCAGTTTATATAGCAGCCTTCCATGAGAGACAGTACTGAAAGCCTTACTCAAGTCTAGATGTATATGATGTCAAATTATTACCTGCACCCAACTGTTAATGATTATAGTAAATTACCAGATTGGCTGGGCATGACATGCCCTTAACAAACCCATGCCAGGATCATTCGAGATAATATTCTTGTCGAGATGGTCCTAAATCACATCCACAGACTCCACGATCTTTCCCACAATAGAAGTTATGTTTGCAGTTACCAAACTTCTCTTTAGCATCACCTTCATGGATTAGGGAGACACTGGCACTTCCTCAGTCCAAATGTCTGACACTCATTAACATTCCAAACAGTGATATACTCCCATGCAGCCTTTTTCATTATCACTTAATATATATTCTGATATATATAGTCTTGTCTGACCAATTCAATTGGATACTATGATGTGGTCACAAAGGAACTGGATGCAAGGAATAACTTTAATATCATATATTTGGATCTTAGAAAGGTTTTTGATACGGTTGCACATGGAAGACTGCTACACAAATTGGAACAGTCTGGCATTGGAGGCAAATTGCTGCTATGGATAAAAGGATGGTTGAATGGGAAAAGACAGAGTGGTAATTGATGGACACTGCTCTTTGTGGACTAACATTATTAGTGGAGTCACTCAGGGTTCAGTATTGGGTCCAGTGTTGTTTTCTGTATTTATAAATGATATTGATGATGGTATATCAGGCTTAATGTCCAAGCTTGCAGATGATACAAAGGTTGGCAGGGTTGTTAAGGACACTAATGACAGTATGCTGCTGCAACAGGATCTAGAAAAGTTGAGCAGATGAGCTGAGAGGTGGCAAATTAAGTTTAACATTGACAAATGTAAAGTAATATATATAGGAAGCAGTAACCCCAGAATAACGCATCAACTCTGTGGTACTACACTGACAGTGGTAGAGAATGAAAAGGACCTGGGGTAATTGTGCAGGCAGATATGAAGTTTTCTGAGCAGTGCAGACAGTCTGCAAAAAGTAGCTCATGGTGTCTTGTCAATGATATACATGAATTTTTCTAGCAGGGATAAGATGATTATCCCCTTGTATGAGGCAATAGTCAGGCCACACCTTGAGTACTGTATACAGGTCTGGAGGCCTCATTTTAAGAAGGATGTAGAGCTGCTGGAACGAGTACAGAGAAGGGCAACAAGATTAGTGAATGGAACAAAGGGTTGCTCTTAGGAAGAAAGGCTTAAATTTTGCAGATTACAGTGTCTGGAGACTAGGCACCTGCAAGGTGATCTGATTGAGGTGTATAAAAACCTTGAATGGTTTGAGCATGCTCAATGCTGATGGGATTCTTCCTCTTGCTCAGAATAATCACCTGAGAGGGCATAAATTCAAACTGAGGAAAGACAGTTGTAGGATAGATGTGCAAAAGTTTTCCTTTAGCCAGCAGGTAGTTGATTGGTGGAACAGACTTCCATCTTTTGTTGTGGAAGTTGAT
This sequence comes from Mastigoproctus giganteus, assembly GCF_048544385.1. Taxonomy (NCBI): domain Eukaryota; kingdom Metazoa; phylum Arthropoda; class Arachnida; order Uropygi; family Thelyphonidae; genus Mastigoproctus; species Mastigoproctus giganteus. Next base: position 208,748,495 of record NC_143577.1, read on the forward strand.
AGCCTTATAAATTTAAAGCTGAGCTGGACAGGTATTTGGAACGAACGGAGGGGTGAAATGGGAGCAGATTTTTTTTTTTTTTTTTTTGGCTGATGCTGCATAAGCTTGCTTTCTTGCATCATATGCCTCTACTAATGCTAATATCAAACCCCTAAAAGCCTTATTCCTTTAACCTCAGTAGCTTTTCTAGCACTTCTGCGATTACATCCCTTAAGTGATGTAATCTCAGAAAACCTGTAAACTTGTGATGAAAGAAACTCCGAATCAGATGGAAAGAAATATGCACTTCATTTTTTTTAAGTTTAATGGTAACTGCTCGGATCTTTCATTTTTCTCAAACACTGTTCCAAACCAACAGTGGGCACACAAATTTATCAGGTAATATTTGTAAAACAAATTTTTCCGTTACCCAATTATTACTTTACTTTTGTGTGAATCTTTGGGTTTTTTTCTAAGTTATATTAATTACAAACTACAGTAGGCCCTCAATGTAACGGACTGATTGTGGGAAGGGGTGTCCGCTATTGCCGAAAGTCCGTTAAATTGAATGTATTTTAAAAATATATTAATGATGCACTTAAAAGGAAACAGGATGTATTACAACGTTATTATAATGTATAAGTATGAATAAAATATTATTATAATGTACATTGAGTAATTTATACTAAAACATCTGTTAAAAATATAAAAATAAATTTACAATAGGAACCAAACTTTATTTTAATTAAACACATCAAAAAACTATACAATGTAACTAATTGAGTGTTTCCACCACTATTTTTTCCCCTTAAAGCTCTCACAGTTTTTTCAATGTGAACATTAGTTTTTTTCATTTAAATCTATTTTGGAGGGGGAAAAAAAATACTTTTAATTTCTTAAACTCTATTGAATAAAACACATACAAAAAAAAAACATCAAAAAACAATACATAATATTCAATATTAATATTAATTTAATTGAAAGAATCACAATTTTCAGAGTCAGAAACAACTGTCATGTGGAGGGAGAGGTGTTAATTCCTTGCTGGCAGAGGGTTCTGGTGAAACAAGTCCAGCTTATGAAGTGGTCTTGAAGAAATCAAGCTTTAGTTGCTTTACACCTTGATGCTGCTTCCTTATTACTGTAGATCGAAATTCTCTAAAATGTTCATAATAAGGAAGCACATCAGGGTCTGATGATGATTCAATATAATGTATGATGTCATCCATATGTTGTCTTATAATAGACAATTTAGGATGAGGTGCAACTGATCCTTCGTCTTTGTCATCATCATCGTACTCTTGTTCTCAATGAAGATTTTCGGCAATCTCTACATCAGAAAAAAATTTTTTTTGATAGCCCGGATCACCTTCATCATTTGAGCCACTGTTCCGCATCATTTCCAGTTGCATTTTTGTTGCCAGCCCTCAAGTGTCCCGAAAATTAGACACCTCAACTCCCTCCAAGCCCATTTCAGGTTCTACATCGTACAACTTCTTCCAAGCATTGGCCAAAGTAGTAATCTTCATATCTTTCCACGCAGCTGCAAAGTTGAAGACAGCAGATCTGATGTTGTATGCATTTAAATTTTGCTGTGTCCTGGTGCCTCTTGTATCTTCTTCTGTGTCTTCTGTTTCTTCCAAAACAACCATCACCTCTTCCAAAATCCTCTTCTTATACCTCTTACAAGCAACGATTACACCCTGATCCATCAACAGAAACATTTAATTCTGCCATCCCTGCTAACTAACCTCTCAGCATTAGGGTGAGCAGGTGCATTATCTAGCAGTAAAACAGCCTTTATTTCATTAGAAGGAATTTTCAGCACATCTGTCTGATGTGCGACACTATCAGATATAAATAGGTTTAAATTTTTCCTTTAGGACAGAAATGTTTTGTCCGTGAAATCCGAAGTCCATTAAATCGAGGGCCTACTGTATTAAGAAAATCAATGAAAAAATAATGTGATGAAATGTTTCAGATTCACAATGCTCAAAATATTTATTTTTCCAGAATACTTTTAACAGCCATTCCAACCTTGAGCATAACAGTATTCTATCACAAATCTTGTCTGTAGCTCCTTCCTTGCTTTTTTTTTATGCTAATTCCAGTTTAACACATTCACCACTTCCTCACACAAATATGCAACAATGGATTTTTAATCCACTTGGAGGGGGGGAACAAACCTACTTTTAGAACTTTTTCTTCCAATTTGACAGAAAGAAAAACCAGATATTTTTGTCGAGCAACATTCAGAGGCTAATTCAATCATAATGAGAAACCCAAAAATGGCTTTGCCTTCTCCAATCCAGATTGACTAAATCCTGGGTTAAAAAGTCATCAAAAAAGCCAGCGGTGTAAAATGTTAATCAAAATAATCAGAAATTAAACAAGGTAACCTGCAGAAATGCATTAACATACCATATACTCATACCATTGTCCCAATAATCTACTTTTTTTATGGAGTAAAAAAAAATACTGTCTGTGGGTCCAAAGTTTAGAAGATACTTGTTAACATTAAACTTGAATTTCTATAGATTTGAATAGAGTGAGGAGCTGTTTGAGAGAAAAGTATTGCCAGGGGCAAAAGAGAAACCCCAATTTTTTTTTTTTTTTTTTATGCAGAGGAAGCAAAATTTGTGATGTGCTTACACCAAGAGCAATTAGAAGTCAGGGTAATCACTAATAGAGATATGTTACCTTGTCTAAAAATCTGACTGTCATCAAAGCACGAGAATCCTTTTTTGCAAGTTATGAGGGAGGACTAGATTTTAGAAGGATTAAAGACTAAATTATCTTTTCCCCACTGGATAATTACCTGGAGATACAGTTAAAGAGTTAGTAGTGGATACTCAAGAAGTTGAAGCTGTTAGTGCAGGACAGGGTTTTTAAACCAGAAGGCAGAATGGAATGTGCTACCATCAGCAAAACTATGGGTATGATGTCCAGTCAATGAACAAGGTCATTGATACACAAAAGAAAAAAAGAGTGGTGGAAAGAACCTAATTGAAAGAACTTTATTGCCAACAGAACCTTAGGGAACACCAATGTTAGTGGAGAATTTAGAAGACAAAGCATCTACCATCACCAACAGTGAGCATTCAGAGATAAAACTGAATCCAATTACTTTAAAGTGTGCAATCCATAAGATGGAACCTTATTTAGAAGACCTTTATGCCAAACACAATAAGGGCCTTTGATTTCAAACTTTTCCACTGAATTTGTCCACAGATGGGTAACATAAGCCGATATAACACAGGTGAACTACGTTGAAGCAATTCAGAGAAACCCCACAACATTCAATTCACGTGGATTGTGTCCCACTAGCCATTTCTCCAGAGAATTACACTATCCCTTCGTCTCTACATTCTTTCCTTCCTTCCTTTCTGGATTGTAGTCAGTTTTGTTTGAAAGTGAAGTGGGAGCATTTTATATGTAATATTTGTTATATACGTCAGACTATTGTGGTGAAGTTGAAATTCACGTTGTCCTACCATATTCAAAGACTTGGCATCAAACTTCGTTGTGTAGTGCATGCTCATTCACATGTGGTAAGGTGTGACAGCATCTCTTGTGACTTAACCCCGTGAAGTTCTTTACAGAAAATTTCATTTTGACCATTATCATGGTGAAAAGAGAATAAGTGAAAGCAGTACTACTTCACTGCTGTCCCCAGATAATTTAATTGTTTGTTGTTTGTTATTTGGTTTTTAGGAGCATTAGCAACTAAGGCCATATTGCTCCGGGAATATGCGGTGGTCATTCCCTGACCTTTCCGCATTCTCCGTATTTGGTGGTGATGGGCTCAAACCCCGGTCTAATCAAGAAGCGTGCACTACGCACTGCTGCTCCTTCCCACCTGGCTACGGAGGTGCCTTTTTAATTGTTCTGGTATATAACTATTTTTCTTCATTCTTCTGAGGATATTATGTGGTTTTTGTAATTTTGGCATATCAGATATACAGCAGCAATATTTTATTAGTCATTCTCAAGTTACATAAAACTCAACTAACATAAGTCCTGGAATGCATCTGTTACATATATCGGGGACAGACTGCATCAATTGCATAAAATAAACACTACTGTTCTCGGCAAGGAGTTAGATTGTTTAGGGCAATAGTTCCCAACCTTTGAGCGCGACATCCCTTTCATAGAGTATTTTATTAATGTATCCTTGACAGAAATCAATTTTTTCATGTATAGAACTAGATAAATATTTATCATAAAAAAAAGTTTTTTTATAGTGTATTTTTTTTATAATTAAGGTTTTTCTGTCAAAAATAAAACATACCTATTTAATATTCATCATATTTTCACAAAAAAACTCAAATTAAGGATATTACACAGTTAATATTCTAACTACAGAACTTTCATTAGTAAATAAGGAAATAATTTTTATTCAAATGGTATTCACAATAAATATACAAATGAAATATTTTGAAAAAGTATTCTAATGAGATCTTGAGCTTGCAGTGACTCAGTTTACAATATTGGTAGCATCCCCCATTATCAGTATGACAAATCAAATGCTCCTGCTAAAAATAAATGATTTGGGGTAAGTGCTGAGGCACCTAAAGTACATCAATAAAACATGTCCAGTAATTTGCTTAGACCTATTCTATACAGATTAATTTACATACATGCATTTAAATAGGAGAAATGCTGTTGTTGTTATTTGGTTTTTAGCAGCATTAGCAACTAAGGCTATATTGCTCCGGGGATATGCAGTGGTCATTCCCTGACCTTTCCACATCCTCCGTATTTGGTGGTCACGGGCTCGAAGCCTGGTCTAATCAAGAAGCGTGTGCTACGCACTGGTGCTGCCCACCTGGCTACGGAGGCACCTAGGAGAAATGCACAAGTAGGTACATGTTTGCATATCCACAGAAAAAAACCTTATTCCTCTGCTGGAGACAATGAAACTAAAGAGTAGAGGAATGCAGACGCAGACTGGCCATAACACTTACTGGGGAAAAAGTTTCCCCATATGATTTTGGCCATAAGCAATATGGCCAAAAATTAGTGTTTGTGGCCATACTGCCTATGAGGCTGCAAAAAGTTTTCCGCGGTAAGAATTTTTGACCCAGTCCGCCTCTAGAGAAAGGGGGCAAACCCCATTACCTTGTTTGATGAAAAATACCCAGATTCTTCCCTCTCCACCCAAGAAATGCATTCCTTGATGAACTTTGATTAAATCTGAATCCTCTGCTCAACTCTGGCACCTAAAGTACATCACCCTAAATGGATACATTCTCGTGGCATCTGTACACCTTTTTTTTGTTTTAATTATAAAAAATTAGATTTCACTGAATTGTGTTCTTAATTATGATTTGCTAAACTCGGTTACAAAATACTGAACACAAATAAACAAGGTAAACCAATAATATTAAAGAATGATTTTATTTTATCTTAGAATTTGAGGAAATTGTTGATATGGCTATTTAATGGCACAAGAGCTGCCTATCTAGAGATTACCTATGAAGCAAGTTCACTAGTTCATGAAGTTATAATAAATCAGAATTTATGATATAACTGGATCTGTTTTAAACAGTTGAAAAGATCAGAGTTTCAGCATTTCCTATAAAATGTCTTAACATCAGTGGGTCTTGTTTGTTAAAGACATTGCAGATTTGCTATGCCGTCGTTGTGGTACTAACTGCAGTCAACAAGGATATGCTTAACTGAAAGCTGCATATTGCAATGCATGCACTGAGGAGGATTCTTGCCCATTAGTAGATACACACGAGAGATGTGTATGGCTGATATATGAACTTGCTAAAACTACTTCCTGTGGATTTCTTCTGTAACTAGATTGCCATAGTTGTGGTTGCTTTCGTTCTGATAAAGCTTGTCATTTATGCCTGCCAGATTTGAAGCCAATTGTCAAACATAGCTCACAAAAAATAGAGCCATGCTTGACATAGTTGGAAGTTTGGCAGCTTTGTCTGCTACCTCATTCCCTGGTATTCAACAGAATGTTACTATCCAGATTTGTTCTAAAAATCCATAAATCAGCTTAAACTATCAGTCTTAAGGTAACTCCTCTCCTGAGTAAAAACAGATGTTCATCTGACAGATGCTACTTGAACAGCTATTCTTTTGTCAGCTATTTGCTTTTAACCAGAAAAACTAAAGCTCTACAGAAAGATCTTGGAGTCAGAGACACTGGATGAGAATGGGAATTGAAAAATAATTTTGCTTGTCTGGATCTGTTAAACACTAAACAAAAATAAATCAGTATACTGAAATTAAAACAGAAAATGTATTATCATTTAGAAAACATTGGTGGAGAAAGGTACATACGATTTGATTTAATTCAAAATTTAAATAAAATAGCAACAAATATTTTAAATAGTATGTAAGGTGCCCCACGACCAGCAGATACAAAGGAAAATGAAAGATTAAACCTATACCATGACGAGCAGTCGTGTTAGCAGCTGGACAACAGATCAAATACACCACACTCTTTTCTGGGTTCACTGGCAGGAGATATATCTGATTGCTTAAAATGGTAATAAACTGCTTTGTTTTTAGGAAAAAACAAAGCAGTTTATTACCATTAATAAAAACTAATAAAACTGTACTTATGAAAATTATGATACTAAACTTGCATTATGACAATGAAAGTTTTATAATTTTTGAAATGCCAATATTAAAATTATGTAAATTAAACAGCATTGTTAATTCTTAAGTTAAAAGTAAACATTTTATAATTTGCAATTAACTATTAAGAAAAGCCACAAATAAAAACTATACAATTCCCCATACGTAGGAAAAAAAAAAAAGTAAACTGCAGCCATTAAACCAAGCCAGTGCAGGATGGAAGCCTCCTCAACGATTCATGTTGAGGAAAATGGACCATAATCTGCCACGCTGTTCTAGCGTAAGCTGGCAGATCGACCATATTTAGCAGTCACAGGCTTGATCCCCGGTCTACTCAGAGTGAGTGCTCCTGACCACTCAGCTACTGAGACCTTATAGAAGTCTGCATCAAATGTCTGAGGTAGACTTAATTAACACAGTTGACTATTGTGTTAAGGCTTGTCTCGAGATTTTCCAGGTTGAGGCAAGTAAGTTCAGTACTAGCCTTTCATTTTCTTCTGAATCTGTCTAATATATTTTTATTAACACATATGGGAAGAGTATATTATGTAAATTCTCCCATCAAGTAGAAAGGATTTGCAAAATACATATATGCTGGCAAACACAGAAATGTGTATGTGCAGGAAAGGGAAGAACAACTATATAGTTAAATTGGTAAACAATACAGGGTAACACTACTATTCCAACCAAAACATTAACTGAAAAACTATTATACAACTTACAAACCATGTCTTCTATTAAGTCTCTGTGGAATTAAAAAAATTTACACAATTAAATCTTACAGTTCTTAAATAATGCATACTGCACCATTATAGTTCAATCGCATCCACAAAACAAAACTAATTCATAATGAAAGTAGTTTTTTTATCAATTTCAGTATACTTTACTAATCCAGTCCCCCTCCCACAATAAGTTAATGGATATTAACCATAATTTGTTTGTGGTAATTAAGTGAAAACTTCACATGCATTTTAATTTAAATCCCATCACATTTATTAACTTTTTACAACTTTTAACTTTCTACATAAAAATTTCCCCCACCACCATCTTTTCTGAAGAAAGAATTCTCTCCATCCTCAAAAGACTGATGAATTAGTAACTAAGTCATGGGTGGATTCAGTTCTCAAGAAATATTTCAAAATGTTGAAACCTAACAGCAATATCTTTTCAAAATTTCTACCAGAAAACTGAAAATAAAAAACCAAACCATAAATATCAACAAAGAGCAATGGAATAAGATGGTCAAAACCTCTTATTCATTATGCAGCTGAACTGATATACAACATAAAACTGATGAGCCAAAGCCAGTATTAGCAATTTAAATGATTAAGAATTTAAACTTACATCAAAACTGAATAAAATTTACATGGTGAAAGCATAATAGGTGCAATTTAAATGTAACCTTCACCCCAAGCAAATACAAATAAGTGAATAATTCCTGCTATAAAAATTAAAAAAGTGGAGAGAGAATTCTGCTATTTCCATTTTTTACAGGCAAAAACAAAAAAAAAAAATTCACTGACCAATTTCTGCTGCATGTCATTTATAACATTTTCATTCTGCAGCAGCCAACCAACATCCCTGATTCTCCATAGTATTTTTGCTTCAAAGGAAAAAATACTTCCCCATTAAATTTTGTATATACTAAACAACTATAACTAAACTATAGTTATTAATAACTATAACTAAATGACAACTAAAATAATTATAACTAAATAAGCAACTATAAATAAAATCTGACAGAAAACTGAAACAATTGTGCATATTACAATTTTGCACCTTACATCAATACTGGAGCATATGTAGCTATGGAGCTTGCTTTAACATGCTGCTGGTTATCAGATAAAGACAGAAAGAGACAATGCAAATGATTTAGGAAAAAAGGTTATATAACAATAGTCATGTTAGAATGGAAATTTGGTCGCTGAAATGCAACTTGATTGCCATTTCACTTGGATCTTTTCTGAATGAGTAATAATAGTGGTGACATAGTAGTAGTGGTATGTGGTGCAAGTGTGATGCAGCATCAGCCAAAAAAAAAAAAAAAAAAAAACCACCATTCATTCCAAATACCTGTCCAGTTCTTCCTTAAATTTATTTAACCTATCAACTTCCACAACGACAGATGGAAGTTTGTTCCAGCAATTAACCACCCACTGGCTAAAGGCAAATTTCTGCACATCTATTCTACATCTGTCTTTCTTAATTTCAATTTATGCCCCCTTAGGTTCGTAATCTGAACAAGTGGAAGGATCCCATCAGAATTCAGCATGCTCAACTCATTCAAGGCCTTCTACACCTCAATCAGATCACCGCACAGGTGCCTAGTCTCCAGTCACTGCAATTTGCAGAACTTAAGCCTCTCTTGGTAAGAGGATCCCTTTATTCCCCTCACCAATCTTGTTGCCCTTCTCTGTACATGCTCAAGCAAATCTACATTCCTCCTAAAATGAGGCCTCCAGACCTGTACGCAGTACTCAAGGTGTGGCCTGACCATTGCCTTATACAGAGGGACAATCACCTTTTCCCTGCTAGCAAAATTCCTATATATCATTGACAAAACCCCATGACCTGCCCTGGCAGCCTGTCTGCATTGCTCAGAAAACTTCATATCTGACTGCACAATTACTCCCAGGTCTTTTTTATTTTCTACCATCTTAAGTGTAGTACCACACAGTTGGTACATTTCTCTGGGGTTATTTCTACCCAAATGCAGTACTTTGCATTTGTCAAGGCTAAACTTCGGTTGCCACTTCTTAGTCCATCTGCCCAAATTATCTAGATCCTGTTGCAGTAGCACACTTCCATTACTGTCATTAACAACCCTGCCAACCTTTGTATCATCTGCAAACTTCAACACTTCATCAATATTATTGATAAATATACAAAACAGAGGACCCAACACCGAACCCTGTGTGACTCCACTAATAACATTAGTCCACGAAGAGCAGCACCCATTAATTACTGCCCTCTGTCTTCTCCCACTCAACCATCCTTTTATCCATTGTAGCAACTTACCCTTAATACCATTCTGCTCCAATTTATACAATAGTCTTCCATGCACAACAGTGTCGAAAGCTTTCCTGAAATCCAAATATATGATATCAAAATTATTTTTTGCATCCAGTTCCTTTGTAACATCATAATATCCTATCAAATTTGTCAGACAAGACTTTCCCTTAACAAACCCATGCTGTGTCTGAATTATTGCTGCAGTCTTGTCTAGATGATCCTGCAATGCATCTTTAACCAGTGACGACATTATTTTACCCGGAAAAGAAGTTAAACTAACTGGTCTGTAATTACATGCTTATATCTCATCTCTACAGAAATTAAATACCATTTCCAAAACCAATCACCTCTGTAAGAGATAAACTAGTTCACCTGCTTCAATATCAATGGAATTTTAACCTAGACTTGTCAAACAAGTTGACAGTTTCATAACCACTATTATGTCACAAAATCTAGCCACTGAAATCATAACATGCAGTTTTCTTTATGTAACTAATTTTTAGCTTAATATAACTATTGGTAATTGCCCAGGAGCAAGTGTTAATCTGTATCTTTGATTCAACTGAGAAATTAGAACTATTACTTAGCTGTTTCCTTCTTGGCAACTAATGCATTTGTACTTTCTTGCATTTCTTCAAGGCAACTAATGTTATTGCTCGTAATTGCAATAACTTAATCAGACACAGTTTAGGTATGTACCAAAATGTGTTGATATAACATGCGCATATTTTCAGCAAAACAGTTATTCTTACTATTTTAAAACTGTATTGATGTTTTCTATACTCATTTTCAAAAATTTATCTATACCATATAATGAACAACTCTGCTTAACCACAAAATGTATTTGGTTATAAAATAATGCATTTTCTCTATAATGTTGTTAAAGGGGAGGAAATCCGAAAGAAACATTTAATTTGATTTTTATAATAACTAATTGCAGGCTGTCATTTGTTTATTTTATTTTAAATATAGATCTAGAAGACTATCTAAGTTAACCTAAGTTCTCGATACAAACTGCATAGTAAAGTTCATACAATAAATAAATTTAACTGTTGTCATGTTATTATGACAGGCTGGCCCAGGTGGCCAAGCAGCAAGTGCTGACAGGGCCAACAGCAACATAAGTGATTCAGTGGGCCTAAACCTGTCAGCCTGGACCTGAATATGTATTCTGTTCATGCTAACCTTGCTTGGAATGAACACATGTAGTTGTTAATACTGCATGCCAACTGATACTATGCATGGCAAATAATTGATGTGCGCTGCCTATACCTAGTAGTAACTGATGGGTCATTTACTACAATGGGATCTTGCACTGTATAACAATTTCTGAACAGGTACAATGAAAAAGGTTGCTGTATTTTCAGTCTTTGAAATGCTAATAAACCAGGATAACATGCATCACTAAAGTTATTCTTAGCTTTTGCTTTTCAATGAATCCTCTTTCGTAAGGATAACCAAGTGACATGTACTGTTTTATTAAAAACTACAATATTATTACAAAAACAACCAAAGCTTGATAACCAAGATAGTTTACATTTAATTCAGTATATACCACAGATTTGTAACTGGAATGCAATAAACACCAAATTTCTCCTAACAGTTAAATTAGGATACCAGTCCTTTAAGCTAAGTTATACATACGATCTAATTAGGATACCAGAAAACAGTATGAGGCTATCCTTAAAACATACAAGTGGAAATATAAAATACTCATTAAATTCAAATAAAAATATTTATATTAAAAGTTGGTAATGTCATCCATAGCCCTTACAGAGTCCAAAATCACTGTTGCTTACCTTCATTCGAGAAGTTATATTGAAAAAAAAATTCAACCATACATTACACGTCATGTACAATTAAGCACTTTCTAATTAAAAATACTAATAAGTGGGCTAAGTATAAAGTTTGATTTTCTTATTTTTAACATCTGTTAAGTTTAATCTGCACAATTACTGCAACATTTGCAATCTCACTGTATCCAAATCAATACAGAGTAACACTTACCAAACTAAGGCCTAGCTAAATAGTACATAGCCACTGTCTGGCTCCAACTTCGGATGATTCCAAAATTCAAACAAGCTTAAAGGGTAATCTAATAGTTACATGTCCAGTTTCTTTTAAAACGTGCCTTGAGTGACCAGGGTTCAAGCCCGTGACTGCTGAATACGGTGCTGTTTCTTGTATTCTATCTTGTGAACTCCTCTGACCGTTTGGTCGTCCCGGAGTATAAACAGAAAATTTATTTATTTTTATATCAAGTTTGCAGATAAAGGTTGGCAGGGTATTAATGACAGTAACCAAGGTTTGCTACTGCAACAAGATATAGAAAAATTTGGCAGATGGGCTGAGAAATGGCAGTAGAAGTTTAACACTGGTAAATGCAAGGTACTACATGTGGGTAGCAGTAATCCCAGATTAATATCCTAACTGTGTGGTACTACACTCAGCATAGTGGAAATTGAAAAAGGCCTGGGGTAATTGTGCAGTCAGATATTAAATTTCACTAAGCAGTGCACAGGCTGTCAGGAGAGTTTATGGGATTTGTGTGTCATCAATGATATTGTGTGTCATCAATGATACACAATTTTTTCTAGCAGGGATAAGGTGATTATTGTATTGTACAAGGCAATGGTTATCTTGAATACTGCATACAGGTCTGGAGGCCTCATTTTAGAAAATGATCTGCTAGAATGGGTGCAAAGAAGGGCAACAAAATTGGTGAAGGGAACAAAAGGGTGGTCTTACCAAGACAAGCTTCAGTTCTGAAAACTGCAGCATCTGGAGACTACGCAAAGAGATCTGATTGAGGTGTTTAAGGCCTTGAATGGATTGGGTAAGCTCACTGCCAATGGCATTCTTGCTCCTCCTGCTCAGACCACACAAGGCGTAAATTCAAATTGAGTAAGGATAGTTACAGAATGATGTGCAAGAGTTTGCCTTCAGCTAGCAGGTGGTTGATTGTTGGAACAAACTTCCATCTGTTTTGTACAAGTGGGTACTTTGAATAAATTCAAGGAAGGACTAGACAAATTATTAGATGGTATGGACAGGTGATGTGGGTAGTTTTTTTTTTTTCTGGCTGATACTTTATAAGCTCACTTTCTTGCATCATTTGCCACTACTATTACTAATTTTCCTTCCCATCAAAGTTCACAGGTTCTAAACAATATACAAAATGTGTGTGGGGGGGGGAGAAGATAAATGGGCCTTAACAGAATTACATGAACAAACTTGTGTAAAAAACAATGTTTTTGTTCAATACCATTTTCTAAAATGCTATTAGCATTAATTAGGAAAACTACATGTAAAGAATATGTAGCAAAATAATAGAAAGCAATTTCTGAAATTAAATATTCCAAAATCACTTCAGTAAAAAAAATTCTATTAATCACCATTACACCAGATTATTACCACAGTAATGTTTCCATTCTAACACAGTATCTACTAGAAACATTGGGTACACAAAAAGATGAGTTGTCAAATTGTCTTTTGACAGATCAGCAGGCTAAATGCAACTAAACAAACAGGAAGGGGGGGGGGTTGAACTTAAAAATGTCAAATTCAACTAATTTAGTATATAACCAAAGCAATTTTGTACACTGCAGTACAATTCGAAACAAAAAAAGTTTCAGGGACAACGTTTATTAAAAATCATTTACAAAAACGCACCAATGCAAATCCTTTCTTTAATAAATCCCTAAATTTTAAAAGAACTAGCCGCCCGAAGGTCTCCATTTTGTTAAATGTCAATTTTAATGCATTAGCTTAAAACAAATAGAAGCATGCTAATTTTTTGTACCATTTTTTTTTTATGCAGCGAGTATAACGCTCAACAAAGAAAACCTCAAAATGCAGAACACTAAATTTTAAAAAAAAAATAATAATAATGAACAACGTTATTCTGTTCTATTGAATTAAAGCTACACATTCGGTAATACTTCACTACCAAAGAATAAACTCTGGGCACAAAGCCTCTCATAATAAATAGATCAATTCGTAAGGGAAGGAAGAAAAAGGTCATCTCAAAATAATTAAAAATGCTCTTCATTCACTTAATTTTTTCGTGTTATTAAATCGCCAATTTCGAGTTCTTTACTAAGAAAGGAATTCAAAGGTGTTTTCACGGATATTTCAAATGGACAAAAAAAAAAAAAAAAAAAAACTTTTAACCACTTCACAAAATTAACCATTGTTTTGAAAAATATGTCACAGCCATAAAATTCGCGTAAATTTAAATGTCAATCTTAAATAGCAGCTTCACGCCTAAAATATTAATTCTTCATTTTGCATAATGTCCTCGGTCACTGTTAGATGCCGTGATACAAGGAAGCAACTGGGAGTTGCCAACAGCAAGCAGATTTAACAACTACGACAGCTGAATTATTACGCTCGGTAAGCCTATCGTTCTGAACAAAACTTTCAACATGTTTACCACTAAAAAGTATTTTCTACTTACTATTCCGGATTCATCGTAGACATTACTTTTCGAAAACAATATATGCAAATAATATGCTAAGCAAGCGTGAACTTTACACAGCAGAGTTCTATAAATACCAATTAAACCAATTCAAAAACCTTCTAAAAAGAGCAAGATGGCTCCCTCCTCCCTCTTTCACGCAATGCGATCTAGAGGGTGTCTACTGATTGTTCTACATGACGTCATCTACAAGACGTGGCATGACTACAGCGCCAAATTCTATATTTCACAATACGAACTGTACAATGTATTTTTTATATTTTATGGGCATTACGAAGCACTTCGTGGACAGTATAAGGAAAACATTGGATGGACAAAAGTGATAATTGCTCTTTGTATTAATCCAGAAGGATTTTACAGGATCAGTAAGAAACAGCAAGTGCCACAATAGTCATTCAATCATTTATTAGAAAGTATCATTTACGATTAAATGACAAATGGTAAAAAAAAAGTAATTTTTTTACTATCTATCATATATTAACCGCACGCTTATCAGGAACAGGATTGAGAGTGACAAAATAAAATTCACAGGAACTGAAGTGCACATAATATGCTAAGATTTTACATTTGAAACAGTATTAATATTAGTAGTGAGAAATGATGCAAGGCAGCATGCTTTTACAGCATCACCCCAAAAATATATACAGTATAGAAGAACTCTTTATTGCATATGTTGTTGTAGGGTTTTAGGAGATTAATTCTTCTTTTTCTTCTTCTTAAGCGACTAAGACTATATTGATCCGTATATACAGTCTGTAAATAGCCTGTGTTATGCGGTCGATTTTTTGTTTGCTGGACGAAGAACCCGAATTTTTGTGGAAAAACCATGACCTTTACCCTCGAGTGAGACCGACTATCTCAGCCACGTAGTGAAAAAGCTCCATAAAAATTCCTCACGTCATCGACGAGACTCAAACACGAGTCTTTTCCACGTGGTGTGGGGGAAACCGCGATTCTACCAACTGCGCTACATACGTAGTTCAAATATCCAGGAGGGCTCATATATAATATATAAACATATATTTGGAAAATTAAATGCACAGGGCATAATCCTTATGGGTTTTGATAATTAACTATATAGTATCAGTGTAAATACACCATAGTTAACCCATATATTTGAACTACGTATGTAGCGTAGAGGGCATCGTTTTAATTGTATCTCATAATGTGGTTGCCTTCACAACGAGATAGCTACTATTGCATTACTTCAAATAAGGATTATGACCTGTGCATTTAATTTTCCAAATACATTACCACCACACCCTTTTGGCATCTCTCATAATGTGGATATAACTTCGCAACTGTGATGGCTTGTTCTATTACCAGGGTACCTAGCCGCCCACTGATGATGAAGCCACACAGCTTCGAAACGATCATCTGGGTGGTGGTACCGCTGAAAATAAATAACAGTAGTCTTCTCTACTAGAGTAGCGTCATTTATTTGAAGTAATGCAATAGTAGCTATCTGTTGTGAAAGCAACCACATTATGAGATACAATTAAAACGATGCCCTCTACGCTACATACGTAGTTCAAATATAGTATCAGAACTACATACGTAGTTCCGATACTATATAGTTAATAAACATATATATAAACACCCCAGGGGTTCATATCTGTTGAGTATGGGCTTAACGGGGGGGCAACGGCTAAATGGTCAGAAGAACAACATAACATGACACTACACAATGCTAACACACATTACACTTTTTAAACCTCTGGCCTTCAGTGATACACAAACAGAGTACACAACGCGGAGATGGGGGAAACCCCTGGGTCTGTTAGACATCGAATACTTTACACTTTTCACTTTACCCAGGGTCCTGAGCTGGGTGTCATCATTCTCTCTCAGGGTAACGCGGGATTTTTTTTTTTTTTTTTTTGGCTGGTGCAGAATAAGCCTCAGGCTTCCTTGCACCATAGGGATAATAATAATAACATAGTGTAACTCATGCAGCGGCACCATATTTGGCATAATGGTGTATCATAGACTAACGATGAAATGAGGAGACAGCGAGGAACTTCGGATTGGTATAAGGGACATTTATAGGAGTTGTATAAGAATTACCAAAAGTGGTTACATTACAGAAGTCCATACAAAATGCTCGAAAACATAGCCGCTTGACATCAGTACAGCGTTGGAGTTGATCCCCTCCAACGGCTAAACAAACTTAACAGTGATGAACCATGCTGGATATAAGGGTGCCTATAAGATTCTGTGGCAACAAATCCCATTCTTGCAACAGCGCACACCTTAGCTGATCAAGCGACCAAGGAGTTAGTTGTCGACGTGAAATGCGACTCCCAAGGGCATCCTACACATGTTTGATCCGATTTAAGTCTGCTGTTCGTGCTGGCCATGGCAGTAGTTGGATATCTTCAGTTTCAAGATTCCTCCACTACTCGAGAGCTCTATGTGCAATGGCGTTGTTGAACATGAAAAGAGAATCTGGGCCTCTGCATGGTTATGGACGCCTATCAAAAACATGAAGAGAGATAGGACCGTTGATCATTATTCCAACACACACGAGAACACCGCCTCTACTATAAGTGCCCCTTTCTCTGATATTAGAGAAATGGTACCGCATTCCTCGTTTGTCGCAAGGAAACCATTGGCTTCCTTGCGTAGAGTTTACTTGAATTTAGCCTTCATAACACAGTCCAGTTGGAAATGTTTTCACCTGTAGCCACAGCAACAAGAGAAAGCTGATGACAGGACATCGTAGCATTCCGTCTTACTGCTAGAGCCAGATAGCAGTCTGTTCTGGTTGACATAGTCCTCGGGAAGCCTTGGCCATCTCTTCTTGTAATAGTTCCTATCTCCTGAAACTGCATCCATAGTGCCGAGACGACATTGCTTGATACACTGAGTCAATGAACCACCTCTGCCTGCAACTGCCGGGCTTCAAGTCATCCAATGGCCCCAGATATCAAAGAATGATTTAAACGACGATAATTTGCATCCTGAGTACTGAAGATTTAGCTATTCTACTAAGCAATCCAAAAAACGGGAATGAAGTGATGTCGTCGCAACCCGTGTATTTATACGCTGAATAATTTGCATAATTTGCAGCTCTGTAGTTTGCATGTCTATTATATCAAATATTCTCCTTCGGCGACACTGTTCACAAAAAAAATTCATGAAAAACATTTGTTCTGTTAATTTTGTCAAGCAATAACTACGCACCTCATCTGACCTTTTCATATAAATTTCTTCAAACTATCAATTTCCATAACTCCAGATGGGAATTTTTTCAACAATCTATCATGCGCTGCTTCAAAGCAAATTTTCACAATCTGTCTAGCAACTGACCTTTTTCAATTTACACTCAGTAATCACTAAATTATGGCCACCACCACATAAGTATTGGGCTATGCAGCATAGCTCGCAGTGTAAAAACCGAAACAATTTCGTATGCTAGAGCAATGGTAATTGCATCTGGTTTTGCAAGTCAATATGATAAAGTAGCAGTTATGGGACGTTGTAAAACTATTACCATTATATTAGGGTCACCCCGAATTCAACTACCCATGTGTATTGCGTGTGTTCGCTGGTCGATTTGTCTCTTTTGCTAGACGAAAAACTCCAGTTTCTGGTGTAAAACCTTGCTATCTACACACTTGAGTCCGACTAATTCAATAACTGAGTGAAAAAAGCCCATAAAAGTTCCCCACGTCATCACTCAGCTTAGGGGAAGACGGTGACGAAACCACTGTGCTTCGACCATGGAACACAGCAAATTATTATATTAGGGTTACTGATAATTGATTATATAAACCCGTATTTGTGCATGTAAATTGGACTTGCCATTTACACCTGAGACTGACTAACTCAGCCACGAAGTGAAAAAAGCCCATAAAAGTACTATGCTCATTAACGGGATTCGAACTGGACCTTTTCCACCCTGTATGGGAAGGACGGTGACGATGCCACTGTGTTACTCGGGCAGACTACCACTGCTGGGTAAAATCAAATCAAATTATTATATTTGGATTACCAATACTGATTACATAAACCCGTATTTATGTCTGTAAATTTCATGTGTTCTATGATCGATTTGCCTGTTTTGCGAGAGAAGATGATTTTGAAATGTCTTCCAAGAACTAAATTCAAATTATGACTTCCACAAGGCATATACTGTGCTTTGGAATTCTTTTGCAGGATAAGTGCTTGTTGCACGCCTTTATATAAACCTCTCATATGAGCTCCGTTATCGTACCCCTGTCCTCGACAGTTCCCTAAATCTAATTCCTCCTTTTCTAATATACTTTCAGTTTTGGCTGACAGCCCTTTCCCTGTCGAGTCTTTTACTGTTTCAAAACAAATAAGTCGTTCTCGTATACTCACATCACTTTCAGAGTTATGTACATTAACATATCTTAAAATAACAGATAATTGTTCTTGATGGCTTACGTCTGGAGTGCAATCTAATAAAATTGTGAAATACTTAGCTTTCTTAACTGTATTTATTATTTCCTTTCTAACTTTTTTAGCCAAAGCAGAAATCAGGTCATCTTGTATTCTATGAGATAAATCGGAACGCGATTACATAAACCCGTATTTATCTCTGTAAATTGCATGTGTTCTATGATCGATTGCCTGTTTTGCGAGAGAAGATGATTTTGATATGTCTCCAAGAACTAAATTCAAATTATGACTTCCGCAGGGCATATACTGTGCTGATTCTACGCACCGATCCAAATGTTGTTTCATGATTGGGTCAAATCTTGCAAGTAATTCTATGAGACCTAAGAAATTACCGTTGTGCTGTTTATATAAAGCATCGCTACTGCCCCTGAACGCCAAATTATGCTCTGATAAATATAAAATTGCAGCCACTATTCGTTCACAAACATTTTAAACGCTGTTTTTCCTAAGAAAAGTGGTTACTGGGGCCATCTGTCCGGGTTCGAATCCCGTCGACGACGCGAGGAACTTTAATGGGCTCTTTTCACTCCGTAGCTGAGTTAGTTGGTCTCAGGCGTAGCTAGCAAGGCTTTTTCCCCAGAACCTGGGATTTTCGTCCAGCAAAATGGACAAATCGACCATAGAACACACGCAATTAACAGACATAAGACACCCAGCACGGCAGATGAATTTAATTATTCGAGTGGCCTAAATCTAATAGTTTGGTTACTGGGCCGATAGTTGGATGTCCAGCTACGACCCTGAGACCAAGGTTTGATTTGATTTGGAATTTTATGGCGCAAAAACAGCAAGGTTATAGTGCGCCATGAAAAGGTGAAAATTCAAGTAACATAAGAGACCAAGGTAGAATCATCCGATCGGTAGATAAAAATGTCACCACGGTCTTAGAAGTCTTGGGCAACAAACTCCAACGTCAAAATCATGCTGCGTGAGAATGAGGCAAAGACCACCTCAAAAATGGAAGGATGGCAGGATCCCTCACCATGACAATGCGCCCAGTCACATGGCGATGGCAGTTCAGCAGTTATTGGCTGCAAAAAAAAAAAAAAAAAAAAAAAAAAATCACGGTCATGCAGCAGAGTTTCGTCTTCGTTTCATTACCATAGATGAGAGATTGTCGAGGACCCACGCTGCACATGCGGGAAGGCAGATACCTGGTACCGCATTATGTTTGACTGTACCCATACCCATTATGAAGACATTCGCTGCCGGTTAATGACAATAATCACTTACTTCCGCGGAATCTGGAATCACATCTCCTCGACTCACCAGAAGAGTACATGGCTTTTACTAAGTACACACAGGAGCTTTTTGCCCAACGCAGGACATTAATTGCCATCCACAGAGAGCACTAGCATGGACCCTACTGATGCATGGCATGGAATTGAATATATGACTAAACTGATCGGAAATGGACAAACTAAATAGACGAACTGCCCTGATATAAATGACCAACAAAATAAATACTTCTAATGAGAGGCAGCTGAAAGATGAAAAAACCCGACTTGATAACCCTGGACTTGAAACTGTACTTTGAAAATAACACTTATTGGACAGCATATCCTTGGGATCCATTGGGGACCGACATGTACTACTATCAAATTACCGAAACAATGGCAGTGAAATCAAACTGTTAGCTGACGGACACTGGCATGGACCTTTTAGATGCACGCCATGGAACTGACTATACTCTATAAACTGATCAGAAGCTGACAAACCACTTGGACGAAATGACCTAGCATAACTGCTCAACAAAATAATGATTTCAATGGGAGACACAGGGAATTGAAACCACTGGATTTGACAACCTAGTACTTAAAATTGCATCCTGAGAATAACAACACCTAAACAACTAAACTAAACCTAAGTTTAGATTAGGCCACAACTAAACCTAAATAATGTCTAATATCATACAGTGGAACTGCAGAGGACTAAGAGATTTACTAATTCAATTCAATTTAATTCAATCCAATAGGAGTATGTCTTCAGGAAAATTTCTTATCATTACAAGCTACACCAAACTTTACAAATTACACATGCCATGCATATGATGTATAGAAAAGACAGGATCTGAGAGTCTTACGCCCGCAGAGGAATAACTGTGCTTGTGAAATCAAATATACCCTCCAGGCCCACTCAGTTAAAAATTAGTCTGGAAGCCATGCAGCACGTATTTCAATCAGTATATCAATAACCTTAGCTCCTATATATATTCCATCTTCTCAATCATTTTCCAATACAGAACCTGATAATTTTATTGCAACTCCCATCATCAGGTCCTTGAGGTTGTCACAGACATTCTCTCAGATATGCCAGACAAGCTGTACTTGCTACCTGGGAGTCTAAAACGCTGATGGAACTGATATTCGGGTAAAACTCAAGTCAAGCGGACCCAATTTCGGCGAAGTCCGGAAGGTCTCTGACAGCCAAATCCTCTGCTTGCACCTTTACGATGGTGCGACGGTTATTCATCCCGGTATACCCTCAATGCACAAGTACATGGTGGGTGACCATCCAGGTGTGAACCAACGTAAGCAGGGGTCGAGGTGTGGCGCCCATGCCACATGGAGGGACGCCGGCCCTTTATGTTACCAGGCAGTACTAGGTGGTAGATGACTCTCATCAACCGGTGCAATACCACCACTTTGCTTATTGTAGGCTTGAAGTGGTGGAACCCATGTTTAGTCTCTAGAGCTAAGTTCCGGTCAACCCCTCCCAATCTCTTCCATCGTGCAGTATGATTGATGACTTTTGAGGTTAGGATGAACATCGTGGCGAGATCCAATATTCCTTACATTTCGAGGGTACAGCTCTAAAACGGTGTTCGCAGGCCGGCCACTAGTTAGTACACTGTACTGAACCTATTGGTAACTCTCTAGGAGGCTTCCGGATCAGCTAGTGTATAATCTTGCTACCTCTACTCTGCCAGATAGTGACTGGAGGGAGTCCGAGTAGTGTGTATGCGAGGAGCATTGTCGAGGCCACGTTATGTCAAGGATCTGGGTATATTCTTACCACATGTATGCCATATCCAAAAATTTCATTACTTCATACAGCATGTCCCACCCACTTTTTCATACTATTGAATACACCATGAATTGTCAAACTAATACAGCAAGCTTATCTGCGAAAATATCTAAACCTCCCAAGCACTTCCTAATTCATTTCACAAATATACGTGGTCTCAATTCTAATCTCAACGATGTCCATTTCCACTTGCAGTCTGCCAAACCCCGTGTACTTTTTCTGACAGAATCTCAGTTATCGGTTGATTCAACTACTGCTCATCTCAGATGCCCAAATTATTCGCTGTATGATTCCTTTCGCCTCAAAGGTGGTACTTGTGCATATGTCCATTCTATATTCCCTGTCAGAGACTTGGCAATTTGGAATCTCCTCTCTTTGATCTTCTCTGGCTTAAAATCTCTCTACCTCATTGTGTCAAATTCATCTGTTGTCTCTACCGTTCTCCCAACTCCAATAATCGCTTGGAGCTCTTTGACTTCCTCTCTTTGCAACCTGACTTTCTCCAGTCCAACTTTCCTAACAGTGAGGTAATTTTCCTTGGTGATTTTAATGTTCACAACCCCAGCTGGCTTCCGTTTTCTAGTCACACTTACCCAGCTGGTCGAGATGCTGAGGATTTTGCAATTACTAATGACCTTGCACAGATTGTTCATTTACCTACAAGAATACCGGACAATCCTAATCATACAGCCAATACGCTTGATCGTTTTCTCACAAACAACCCTTCTAAGTACACGGTCGAAGTGAGAGGTCCTTTAGGCACTTCAGATCACAACTTGGTGATTGTCTCTTCTCCAACAGAACCTTTATCTCATGGCTATTCCCAACCTAGTGTTGTTTGGCATTACAAGAATCCAAAATGGGATGACCTGCAAGACTTCTTTTCTTCTTTTCCTTGGTCGGATTACTGTTTCAAAAGTTCTGATGTCAACGTTTGCTCAGATCATGTCAATGAAATTATTCTTGTAGAAATGGAATCCTTTATCCCACACTCCACTTTAAAATCTCGTCCTTTATCTAAACCTTGGTTTTCCAATAAATGTGCTAAGGCTGCTCAAGAGAAGAATGTTGCATATCGTAATTGGCTTGTTTCTAATTCTTCAGTTTCATTTTCTGCATACACGAAAGTTCGCAACAATTGTAAAGCAGTTATTAAGCAGTCCAAAGTAGAGTTTGAACAGGCTAAGAGTAGAAAACTCGCTTCTTGCCCTAATGGTAGCCAAGCATTCTGGTCTCTTGCCAAAGCTATTGGCCGCAACTTTTGCCCATCTCTGCTCCCACCTCTGTCCAAACCAGATGGTTCTGTTGTCACTTCAGCCAAGGATAAAGCTGACCTGCTAGCATCCCATTTTTCTTTCAACTCATGCATTAACGATCTTGGTTAAACACCTCCCACTATTCCCAACACGCGCCATTCAATGCCTCCTGTGGTCTTCCGTCAAAAGGATGTCAGGATTTTGACGAATCTTGACGCTAAGAAAGCTCCAGGTCCCGATGGTATTTCTCCACTTGTTCTCAAAACCTGTGCTCCTGAACTTACTCTTATTCTTTGCCGCTTTTTTCACTTTCTTATTCCAAAGGTGTTTTTCCTTCTGCTTGGAAATTTGCTCATATCCAGCCAGTTCCTAAAAAAAGTGACAAATCTCTCCTATCCAATTATCGTCCCATTGCAATTACTTCTAATCTTTCTGAAGTAATGGAGAAATCAATTAACCGACAACTCTTAAATCTGATCAACGATTGCCAGTGTGGATTCCGTCAGTTTCGATCTACTGATGATATTCTGGCTTATGTTACGCAATTATGGACTAATTCAATGCAAAGGTTCGGTGAAACACAAGTAGTTGCTCTTGACATCTCAAAGGCTTTCGATCGTATTTCGCATAAAGGTCTTCTAAACAAGCTTCCATCTTATGGTTTGCCAACTGTTTTTAGTAATTGGTTATCCAGTTTTCTCTCTGATCGCTCACTGAGGGTGAGCGATCAGAGAGAAAACTGGTTCCACCGTCTCCACTAATGCCGGTGGCCCCCAAGGTTCAGTTCTTTCCCCAACTCTTTTCCTCTTGTATATTAATGACCTTCTTCCATTGATTGGAAATCCTATCCATAGTTTTGCCGATGATAACACATTGCATTCCACTTTCCATTTTGAGAAACCTTGTCCTGCTCAATCAGCTTCGATTTCTCGAAAATCTGTTACCAATTCCTTAAATGCCGATCTTCAGGTAATTCTCCAGTGGGGCAAAGAAAACTTAGTTGATTTCAACCCTTCTAAAACTCAGTCTTATCTTATATCTCGCAAAAAGGATTCTTCTGCTCGTATGCTTATCTTTAGTGACACTCCGATTTCTAGGCAAAATGATATATCTCTTTTGGGGATTACCCTGACTTCTAATCTCTCTCTTGGCACAAGCACATTACAAATATTGCTTCCTCTACATCTAAAAAACTTGGTTTTCTCTTTCGCTCTCGTCGTTACTTTTCTTCCAAACAGCTGCTCACTCTGTATAAATCGGAAATCCACCCAGCCATGGAATATCGTTCCCACATTTGGGGCGGTGTCCTCAAAACCTCTTTCAGGCTTCTTGATTCCATTCAGAAGAGGGCAGTTAGGTTAATTAATGACTCATCTCTAACGGAGTCGCTGCACTCGCTGTCTCATAGACGTACTGTTTCTGCTGAATGCCTCTTCTACAGATACTTCCATGGGCACAGTTCTTCTGAATTAGCTTCTATAATTCCTGCTCACTCTTTCAAAACAGTCCGAACACGTGCCGCCATCAGCCAACATCCATTTACTGTCCAACTTCAAACTCACAGAACCAACTTTTCATCTTCCTCGTTTAATCATTCAACTGCCGTTTCCTGGAACAACCTTCCTTCATACGTATTTCCTGAAAATTACGGTCTACAGAAGTTCAAGTCCAATGTCAACAAATACCTTCTTTCGTCTTCTCAACCTCCAACCCAAGCACAGTACTATAGGTTCTAACATATCTCGTGTTTGGGGTTTACATAAAAAAAAAAAAAACCTACTGGATGGATCAATAACCTCGGGACTACTGAGAATTGACATATACTGACTTGAAATTGAGAGTGAAATCAAACTGTTCGGTGACGACCTTACCTTTGTTGACCAGGAGCGATCGTACAAGACTGGATGAGTGGTACTTCGATCTGGAGCCAGCACAGCCACTGGAGATGCACCATGGCTGTCCTTGAGAAATGGAAACTTTGACCATCAACTCCAAACTGTGACTTAGTCCTATTAGAGGCAATTAAACTGAACCTGACCTCTCCAGACAATGGGCATTGATAAGGCAAGGAAGACCGAAGAAACACCTGGAGGAGGCAAAATAACACTAAATGCCAGCCTCTGAATGTACTTCTTGTCTGGGATAATAGATCCATTTCCTGACAGTGACTGTTGACATTGGCGAACTGAACGGGGACCTCTAGACCAGTTCACTTTTAATCCTCATCCCTTGGGCAGGGGGACGTTTTCCATCCCCTCCCTGCTTCCCTCTTTTTTTTCACTCCGTGGCTGAGTTAGTCGGTCTTAGGCGTAGATAGCAAGGTTCCCCCCTCCCCAGAAACTGGGGTTTTTCGTTCAGCAAAACAGTTTTTCGTTCAGACAAATCGACCATAGAAAACACGCATTTAACAGATATAAGACACACAGCATGGCCGATGAATTTACTTAGCATTAGCATTAGCATTAGTAGAGGCATTTGATGCAAGAAAGCAAGCTTATGCAACATCAGCCAAAAAAAAAAAAAAAACACTTCCACTTCACCCCTCTGTTCGTTCAAAATACCTGTCCAGCTGAGCCTTAAACTTATTAAGGCTATCAACTTCCAAAGGAAAATTTCCGCACATCTGTCCTACATCTGTCTTTCCTCAATTTGAATTTATGCCCTCTCAGGTGATTATTCTGAGCGAGAGGAAACATCCCATCAGCATTGAGCATGCTCAAACCATTCAAGGCTTTATACACCTCTATCAGATCACCTCGCTGGTGCCTAGTCTCCAGACACTGTAATTTGCAAAACTTAAGCCTTTCTTCGTAAGAGCACCCCTTTGTTCCATTCACTAATCTTGTTGCCCTTCTCTGTACTCGTTCCAGCAGCTCTACATCCTTCTTGAAATAAGGCCTCCAGACCTGTATACAGTACTCTAGGTGTGGCTTGACCATTGCCTTATACAAGAGAATAATCACCTCCTTATCCCTGCTAGAAAAATTCCTATACATCATTAACAATACACCATGAGCTACTCTTGCAGCCCGTCTGCACTGCTCAGAGAACTTCATATCTGCCTAAACAACCACCCCCAGGTCCCTTTCATTCTCTACCACTGTCAGTGTAGTACCACAGAGTTGATACGTTGCTCTGGGGTAGCTGTTTCCCATGTGTAGTACTTTACATTTGTCAATGTTAAACTTCATTTGCCACCTCTCAGCCCATCTGCTCAACCTTTCCAGATCCTGTTGCAGCCGCATAGTGTCAGTAGTGTCCTTGACAACCCTGCCTACCTTTGTATAGTCTGCAAACTTCGACATTAAGGTTGATATACCATCATCAATATCATTTATGAATACAGAAAACAATAATGGACCCAACACTGAGCCCTGAGGGACTCCACTAATAACATTAGTCCACGACGAGCAGTGTCCATTGATTACCACTCTCTGTCTTCTCTACCCCCACCCACCCTTTTATCCACAACAGCAATTTGCCTCCAATGTCACACTGCTCCAATTTGTGCAGCAGTCTTCCATGTGCAACAGTATCAAAAGCCTTTCTAAGATCCAAGTATATAATATCAAAGTTATTCCCTGCATCCAGTTCCTTTGTGACTGCATCATAGTATCCAATCAAATTGGTCAGGCAAGACTTCCCCTTAACAAAACCATGCTGTGTCCGAGCTATAACTGAAGTCTTGTCTAAATGATCCTGCAGTGCTTCTTTAACTAGTGCCTCCATTAATTTTCCTGGAACAGAAGTTAAACTCACAGGTCTATAATTACTTGTGTCAGCCTTTGATCCTCCTTTGTGAATTGGGGTCACATCTGCACATCTCCAGTCTGTGGGTACCTCCCCTGAGTCCAAGGAAGCTCTCATAATTATGGCTAAGGGTTTGCTTACTTCCTCTGCTGCCTCCTTTAATATAACTGGATAGATCCCATCCACTCCGGGTGCCTTTCTTGTGTTTATCTTCAACAATTTTTCCTCCACTTTACTCTCAGTTATTACAAGATTCTCTAGCTTACTGCTAGAGTTGAATACACCTCTGGCTTTCCCCTCGCTAAATAACTCCTCATGTGTGAATGTCGATGCAAAATATTCATTTAGTTTGTTAGCCACCTGAGCAAGATCATCAACAGTTGACCCATCGATATCAAGTGGACCAATCTGATTCATCCCCTTCCTTCTATAGTTTACATAAGTAAAGAACTCTTTGCTGTTTTTCTTTGCATCCCTTGCCAAAGATTTCTCATAATCTGCCTTTGCCTGCCTAACCTCCTTTGTAACTTGGTTACAGATCAACTTGTATCTATCATAGGCTTCTGTGTCATGTGTTAATTTGTATGTATCCCATGCATGTTTCTTCTCTGCCATATGCCTCATCAGTTCATCTGACATCCATTTAGGCCTAAACCTTGAACAATATTTCTTAGTTGGTATGTAAAGCCTAGTAGCTTCCAAGATAAGTTCTTTGAATGCTTCCCATTTTGCATTTGGTGTTGGTAACATCATCAGTTGGTCCCACTGTATAGAATTTAAATACTCTCTCAGTCCATCGTAGTCGCCTTTACGAAAGCAATAACCCTTCCCTTTACACCTAATGGTAGTTATCTCTTTGAGTAAATCCCACTTCAGCACACTGTGATCCCAAATAAGTGACTGTGATCAGCACAGCCACTTATTTGGGTGGCCTAAATATAATAGTTCCCTGTTTTCTTCTGGTGGGGCTTGTCCCCACTAACCAGTTTGGGGTTGTCTTCCCTATCATCCCCATGTTTCTACCTTCCCCCTCCTTCAGACTCTACTCCTACTCTTTTTTTTTTTTTACTTTATTTATTTATTTTTTTTTTTTTTTTTTAGTCCCTTGCCACTGAAATCTTCGGAAATTAGGTGATAGGGCCTGCCAGATTACTTAAGCGATCCTTCAACTTCCTGACCTGTCACCACGGGGCTAAGTGTGGGCAACGGGTCCCACTAGGGTCCCAACGGCTAAATGACCAGAAGAACAACATAACACGACACTACGCAACGCTAACGCACACATCACACTTTTTAAACCTGTGGCCTTCACAGAGTTCTGAGATATACAAACAGAATACACAACGCGGGTACCCCTGGGGCCGTTAGACTACGAACACTTTATACTTTTACCGTAAATGACATCAAAGAAAACGCCGAAGCGGTCCTAGATGCGATAAAAAAAAACCGATTTTAAAGAATGTTAAAAAGCTTGGGCGATTGAGGAAGGCTTACTAACTTAATCATCTACTTTGAAGATGATTAAGTTAGCAAGCCCAACTATTCACTCAGTAAACTTTTATGGTAAAATTACGGGAACTTTTTTAATGTATCTCGTAAAAGTCTTGGCAGAGGTCTCTGTGTCAAGGCTTTTCTCGCCATTCCTTAGATCAGTGATTAGTTCAAACAAAGACATAATTTTCGAGTAAAATATTTGAAAGTTTCTAAGTGAGATCTTTGTTGCTGCATAATTGCTACCCACAGTTACACTTATGGTTATCATGGCAGATGCGGCTGGTAGACTACAAAACAAATGTGTCTTCAAATAAAAAATAATAATAAAAAAAACCTTTTATAATATAAACTAATTATGGGCGGCCGCGTGTCCGTATATTTTCTCCATGGTGTCGCTAGTGACACAGGTGTCACTGGTTCGTCATCTCTCTCTGCCTTAGATGTTTTTGGTAAATATCCCGTATATATCACAATTACATTGAATGATAAAGCCAGAAATGTTGAAAAGGTAGATCTAGGGCTAGTAGTTCCTCAGTTTAATATATACGGGATACGCCCTATTAAAATATGAGTATGACGTTATCATCTTTTAAAGGATCCAAGTCTTACCAATGCTTCAAACTAAGACGTGTCTATAACACGGGTAGCTAAATTTCTTATATAGGATACTGTACTGTCATCCCTTTTCTTGTGGCAATCTTCCAGCGGGAGAACTGGCAACTACCCACGACGCCGTGTGCTTAATTTAATGCAAAAAAAGTTTTCATATCATGCTAGTGTCTTAATGTGCATCACCTCAGCCATTCATTGCACTGCCTAGTCTCTCAACTGGAACATGACTGTGTCATTAGGGGGGGCCAGCTTTAGTTATTCAATACACTTTTTTTAGAATAATGAATTTATTTAGAGTTACATTTTAAAAAACAGGCTTTAACCATTGATTTGTTATGTTTGATGCATTATTCTAAATTTGCCAAGTCTTTGTCACTTCATTTATCATTCTCTTTTCTTACTAATGAGAGTGATAATTTTTATATCCAGATATAGCGCAGATGAATAGTTCTCAGTACAAGTATACGTGTCAGTTGGCTAATATTAAATTTGTGTCAACACATCCAACGAATTAAAATCGAGTCAAATGGCTCTCAGTGTATGTCTATTTTATCACCTTGTGAGCATCCTTGGGCATTTTTTAACCGGAACATTAATTCGAGCGATATTGCCCACTGTCTTTTGAGAACAACATGAACGGTCTTCTTCAACCATGCTTATTCTGCCACTTTTTGAATCTTTCCCACTCGTACACCTTTCTTTGCATAATAGTTTTCTCCGTACTGACCAATATTTGATGTTCACAGGAGCGCGTTCTGATATGTTATCAGTATTTGAAATATATTCGCAGTTTTAAAACTGAATGGTACCAAAGGAAAAGTTGGCTTTGTGGTTGTGAAGTTAAAAATGCATTGTTTTGTTTTCCATGTTTACTGATCGGAGGTGAATTAACGTGGACAAAAAGTGGCTTTACAAACATAAACAGAATGAAGGAAAAAACTCTAAAACATGCGAGTTCGAAGAAACATATTGATAATGTGATTTCACTATCGTTTTTAGGAAGCATAAATATTAAAGAACAGCTTAGTGAGGCCTACAGACTTTCGATCTGCAAACATAACAGAAAAATTACCAAGGATCGTGAGGTATTAACTAAAATAAGAGACTGCATTAAATTTTGTGGACAGTTTGAAATTTCTTTACGTGGACATGATGAAAAAGACGATTCTGAAAATCCAGGAGTATTCAGAGGATTAAAAAATTTCGCCTGTACCTTAGATTCCAATTTAAAGAACCATTTAGAAAGTAATGCAGCATTTAAAGGCATTTCAAAAACTATTCAGAATGATATTCTTGACTGTTTGCTGCAAATACGCCGGGATGATATAAAAAGAGGAATTAAAGAAGCTTCATTCGTAGCTGTCATGGCTTATGACACAACAAATGTTTCAGAACATATACAGGTAATGGTTCTGAGATATTAACTGAATGGAGACATTTTTGGGCGTGTTTGGGGTTGTTTCACTCCTGAAAACCAAACGGCAGACGAAATGCATTCTAGATCAGTTAGACATAATCCTCGAAAGAAATACTGTACTCAAAAACTGGTTGCTCAGACATTTGATGGCGCATGTGTGATGAAAGACAAGAAAGGGGGAGTTCAGGTTAAATAAAAGAAGTGTATTAAAAAAAATGCACATTTTATTCACTGCTATGCACACCAACTGAATTTGATGATGAGAAATGCGGCAAGTAGTACCCGAGATTCAAGAATATTCTTTTCAAACCTTATGTCGATACTAACATTTTTCTCGAGATCACCACAGTTTCTCTCTGTTCTCAGGAAGCATATGGACAGCCGTGTTGCCCGACCTTCCCCTACAAGATGGAACTTCAATATATGCACAGTGAACATCGTTTATGAAAATTTTGAATCCTTAAAAAAGTGCATGGAGGAACTGCAAGCGACAGCAAATGCAGATAAGACGATTTCAGAAGCAACTGGAATTTTGCACATCTTGAGTAACGAAAAATTCGAGTTCTGGTTAGAACTTTTCCATTAGATAATGCCTCATGTGGAAGTTATTTATAATGAAATGCAATCTCGAGAAATTGAGGCAGTTAAAATACATGAATATCTAGGAAACTTTAAGAATGCCATTCTAAAAATCAAGAATGCAATGTACTGTGAAAATCCTTCGAAACACTCATGATTGAAGCGAAGGAAGTATGCGACTATATAAATGTTGACATAGATCAGAGATATTCTTTTACAAAGCAATTAATTGCTGCTAAATTGTTTAACAAGGAGAACTTTGTTATTTTTCGTACGAAATGCCCATGGAAGAGGTACGGGAGACTACTGCGGCATATCCAACGATTGAAAGAGAAAAACTTCTTACGGAATTACAAGTTTTCTATAGCAAACATGATCTACACAATTATTACAAATTAACTTTCTTGTTGAAATTTATCTCAGAAAATAATCTAGCTGAAGTTCTTCATGAACTTACAAAACTCATAAAAAGTTATTTTGACCGTTCCGATGACTACTTCAGAGCCCGAACGCTGCCATTCGACATTAAAAAGAATAAAAATATTTTTAAAAAGCACTATGAATCAGGAAAGGCTAAATGCTCGAGCAATGCTTTCAATTGAGAAAAGCTTGGTCAACAGTGCATCAAACTTGAATGAAAAAGTTATTAATTTTATTAATAATAATTACATATTGGTTACCGAAAGTATTGTTCTGTGATGACTCAAGTAGGATATATGATTTTTACATTGAAGAGTTCACAACTAAATACACCATCTATATTTGTTCCATTACGTGTAGTATTTATCGAAAGATCTGATAACATGTCAAAGTTGAAGAATGTTTTCATAAATTTGCAAAACTCTTTTCCAGCCTCAGAGTTTAATTGTAAAGAAAAAAATTACATTCAATCTGAAAACACAAGGTGACTTGAAACCAGATGCGTTTTCGAATTAACGCATTTCCCAGTTTCCGAAAGTTTTTTGTATCTTAAAACCTTAATATTTCTGTTTTTAAATTCCTTAGCTTTCCAACGATATGCTATACGTCCACATTACCCCGTTTATTGCGTGAAAAAATTTCCTTGATCGCATGTTCATATTTTCCACTATCCTGGAAAAACTACTGCAATTTTTAGAGGTTTGAAAGGTTTCCCCTAGTACAGAGCAAAGATGAAGCTCCGTGCAAAATTTCATTAAATTTAGTCTAATAGAAGATAAATTATTTTTGCCATCGTGCTCGTATGATTGCAACAATACAAGTTACAATAATTCGCTTTTGGCGAAAGCTGAAGATGACGTCACTTCCATCATCTTTTCGCATGACGGTTTTTCGTTACAAAATTTTTGGAATAACGCCAGTAAAAATTTTTAGTGTCAATATATAACACTTTGTGCTCAGCCCCACTTTCCGGTGATTTTTGCAACTAAATAGTATTTATTCCACAAAAAATCCCATAATTTGTAGAGTGAGTAGTATTGTAAAAACCAAATTCCTCTGTGACCAAAAAGCACTCGCGTAATAGATTTTAAAATTTTTTTAGCTGATTTTTCAACCAGCTAGTATATTATAAATAGAAACAAATAACCTTTAACAAATGCATGTTCTTAAAAATCCCTTAACTGTTCCACGATGTATAACATGGCTTGGTTCCGGTGTCCAGTTTATACCCGAGTGTAACGTCTAGATCAGAGAAGTTCACAATTAATCATTTTAACAATAAATACAATCGTTAATTGATTGTATATCGTTAATATAGGCAATCGTGAATCGTTATTTAGCAGTCCAAAATTTGTAAAAATAACTTTTAACAAATTAAGTTTAAAGTTATATAATCTTAGTAACAATCAATAAAAAAATAACTATATTTACTTTTCACTTCAATTAATCATAGAAAAAGGAAAAAATCAATTAATTTTAAATAAAACAGAATGCGTATGAAATGTAACGACATTGGTACGTAGCTAACTTGTAATGGAAATATGTTATCGGATGTTTATACATTACTTAATAAGAAAAAGTTCAATCAATATCACATTTTCAGGGTATGTTTCTTCGGTCCTTGGAAAATTTTTAAGATCAATCACAGCCCCCCCATCCCAACCACAGATATCAATTCTTAAAAAGGAAAGTACTGTATATTTCGCGTATTACTATTGAACGAAAAGCTGAATCGAGACCGAATTTTCAACCTATGTTCTGTTGGTTCTTAGATTTTAGGTCCAGTTACGATTTCACAGCCTAATTTACCCTCCCCCCCACCTGCAAAAATCGGCATAAATGAAAGTATGTAAATTAAATCGAGTCAACCAAATTTTCAACAGATATTCTGTTCGTCCCTGGGACGATTCTAAGTTCAATTCCGATTTCATAGCATTCCCTACCCAGTTTCCTCTACAGAAATATTGCTATAAATTTCAGAGCCTATTTAGAATTGAGTATTTTAGAGTCTTTGTAGCAAATTTACATATAGATGGGTTGACTTACTTTGCTGTTAATCAGGCGCGTTAGCAAATAGTAATAATCTATTACTATTTGCTAAAGCGCCTAAAATGTAATGCACTGCATAAATTAACTAATTTGTTTAGTTTTGTTTTACACCACCCCCTCTCAGGAGCGGTGTAAAAATCAACACGATCATTTCATTATCTTTATTATTTTAAATTTATTTGATTTTATTTTGGAATTAAACAGTTGGAATCCATATTGCCCGCTAGAAAAGATCTTGATCCTAGGGGTTTATTAATGATGATTAATGGAGGTGTCAGCAAAATACAGTGGGGTGTTGATTATGCAAACTAATTGGAGAACTCGGATAATCTTTTTGCTCGTTTACTTTCTTATTTAAAAATCGAACTGAAACGCGATTTCAACCTGTCCATTATCTTTTAAGGGGAAGTTACGTTTGTGTAACCCACTTTTTTGTTTTACCTCATACTTTTCAAGAACTACAATACCACTCTGGGTTATGGGTGGGTTTTTTTTTTTTTTTTTAAGTGTTCCCATACGGGAATTAAGCCCAAACTGTTCCTCCAAATGACAGTTTGGGCGCTTATGCTTACTTCAGAAATGTCGTTTCTAAAATTAAAAACGTCGAACAATTGGAAACAACGTGTGTCAAATAACTTGAAAATGTGTACTAATTAGCTTCCTGATACAGTACTGTATAACCTGGGTTGTTTGACTACAGTAGAACCTCAAAAACCTGGACTCAGCGCATGCCGGATTTTTGATATTCAGGGATAATTCATTATTTTTATTAGATAATATGGTAAATGTAATCTCTGCAGAACAATGATTACCATTATTATCCTAAAATGTTGAGCTGGATTGATCCAGTGGATAACATACTTGCCTACAATATAAAGGTCATGGGCTCGAATGCTGCCTGGATGTTATGACTCTTAATATGAAATTTAAATGGTGCGATATGACTTTAGAAATTGAATCTCGCTTTAAAAACTAAATACTGTACATACTACAGGTCAATTAAATACTACACTGTTAAATAGTATTTAACGACTCTTAACACAAAATGCCTGATTTTATAGTTACAAATGCACAATAACAACCCCACGTGGATAGCCCAGTTGGTAAAATCGCCGTTCTTTCCATAGTGGTTGGAAAGATGTGAATTCGAATTCCCTCGATGACGTGAAGAATTTTTATGGGCCTTTTTCACAACGTGGCTGAATTAGTCTGTCTCAGGTGAGGGTAGCATGGTTTTTGATCCTGAAAACTAACGTTTTTCGTCTAGAAAACAGAAAATCGATCAAAGAACACTCGATTTACAGATAGTATACATGGAGCAATATGGCTTTAGTCGCTACTGCTCCTAAAACCCTACTAAAATGACAATGAAATAAAGGGAAATCGTTGTTTGGAAATTATTAATGCATAAATCCTGCTCCCGTGGCGCTTTTTTTAAAATCCAGCTAACCTATTTCCCTTCTGTATGGTCGACTACACTAGGAAAAATATTCAAAAAGTGCCGGATTTTTAAAATTCTATTGTATTTTTGTTGTAATTTCATTATCTTTTCACCGTTACTCTATCACTTTGAGTTAACTTTTCATTACATCTGTTAGAAGGATATATTACTCGAACTGATATGGTTCTGGAAATTATTGTAGTTATCACAAATTTAAACGTTTTGGCATGTTCATGACTCAGTTAATGAATAATTCATGTATGTTATTTCGTTATTAGTGCTTTCTCTTTTCTTTTAATTTGGATTTAGCTTTCGCAAGTTCATACAGTCTCTAGAACGCAATTATTTTGTGTTTATCTTCTTGTTTAATTACAGTATACATCAATGACGAACTCGGGAAGGGGAAGTACGATGAAAACAATTTTGAAAATATATTTTCCATACTTGAGCACAAAAAAATGCCTAGTCCTAATGGGAAATGTTACAACTTTGTGGTGCTCAAATTTTGGTAGACCAACTGTCCATTCATACTCGTCTCTACATAATTTTCGTCCATTAATGTCTATCAATTTTTTTATCCCCTCCTCCCCGAATCGGTTATCCCCTGCCCCCAAAATTATATTTTTGAGTATATCCTCGGCAGCAGTCTAGCTAACTTATATTTTCTGCAAACATCAATGGCTATGCGTTACTTAAGGCTTTTTTTTTTTTTTTTTTTTTGTGCTGTCCAGTAGCAAATCCTACTGGATAGCACAGTGATGAAAAAATATATATATAATAAATGTATTTATAACATATCGAGATAGAAACTAGTCTTTATTTTGTTCTCATACATTTACACATTTATATAATTAACTACAAATATATTACTGATATATTTGTTCTAATATTTTATGAAGTATACATACATACATGTTAGCAATAAATAATCTGTTTTTATTCTATTTATGTGGTTTCTCATACATAACTGAATTTCACGCGGTCACACATGCATAATTTATTAGAATGCATTAACTACTTGACACTTTCCGCTAGCCCAGTAGAGGCTTCGTGAAAGCATAATTTTGTAGGAAAACCCGGTGACTGAAACAGGCTCACATTTTTCATTAATATTTAATACACATGTTTAATTTATTCAAATGGCGTAAGAAATTCAAGTAAAAGATTTGCCTACCTGTTAGTCCTTTAATCCGCTAGGTAGAGTTGTGTACCTCAAGAATAATCAAGAATAATCATACACTTAAAATTGATCTAATTTTTTAATATGCCATAATTAAAATTCAAATCAAAATTGCGAATTTTTAGAGAAAATAATATTAAACGATAAATGTTAAATTAAACAAAAACATAAAAGATAAGGAAATTTTGATTGATTCGCTAGACAGGTTATTTATTTTTAAATGCCAATTTTACAGATTCATTGTTAACTCATGAGTCATCAGATAGTCAAAAATGTTAAATTAATTAATTACTAAAATTACTAAATTAACTAATTACTACAATTAATAAATTAACTAATTAGTACAATTACTAAATTAATTAAATGCTAAGTTTTAAAAAAGTACTAAAATGCAGTTATCTATAGTTTATATCATTCTCTGTGATAAACGTTTTTAATGACTGCTGTGTTATTTATACATGCATTAGCTCTAAGATCATGTTGCGCTTTTCAATAGGATGAATACGATTTATATTTTTTGAAACTGCTGAACTAAATGACCTTGTCAACAGTAATGATAACATAGGGAACAAATCATGAAAGTGCACCTAAGATCTCAAACTGGCAATTTCCTCACTCTGGACGAACGTTTATCAACTTTATGATAACTATCAACAACTATTTTAAGAGATTTAACAGCTTGGATTCGTCAATCACGAGATTTGTACGTGTCTTGACATTCTTCCGGTGATTGACCTTACTAACAGCATGACAAAGGTCAAGTCTGAGGCCTCCCTAACTGTAACATCCACAATTTTGGAAGGTGTATTGGTCATTAAGTCGATGAGTGGCAGTCTTGGTTGTGCTGGTACGAAGTTCAGGATTTCTCCAGAAGTTTCTCATCATTTAGTTGTCAATTTCTAATTAATAATACCAAAATCAGAAGGGACTTGGGAATGTTTAAATGCAATTGTCATTAGAGCACTGCTACGTAAATCTCGAGGTACTGATCTGTCACGTTTAATATGCATGAATTCGAGCTACTGCAAAGCAATTACTGAGATCCGGCTCCGAATTGCTTTATAATATACATTCAGTGATCACTGAATTATGATTACCCAATCCATAATGGACTGTCCCGCATATCTCATAGTACAAAACGCCGAATAGCTTCGCACGTTAGAGCAGTGGTAATTTGCATCTGCTCGTCCAAGTCACAGTGATAAAAGTAGCAGTTATGGGACGTGGTAAGGACATCACGGAGTTTCAAAAAAAGGGCATAATTGTGGGCACTCGTGCGTCGGCTGCTTCCATATCGAAAAGGACACGTCTTGTCGGTTGCTCACGGCCCTCTGTAGTTAAGGTGTACAAAGAACGGTATCGAACGATTAAAGCCACCTCCCGCCGACAGAACTAAAAGATTACGCAAGATGAATATTTGTGGGAGGGAAGAGTGCGGCGCGTTGTACAGGCTCAACCGCTGGTCATTGTGCGACAGTTAGCATCGCAATACTATATACTGTAATCGGAATGTATGGGGAATGCAAGCGCAAAATCCCAAGAACAATACACAATGTATAGGGAATGGAAGAAAAACTATTATATTTAGGCCACCCGAATAATTAAATTCATCTGCCGTGCTGTGTCTTATGTCTGTTAATTGCGTGTGTTCTATGGTCGATTTGTCTGTTTGCTGGAGAAAAAAACCTTGCTATCTATGCCTGAGACCGACTAACTCAGCCGCGGAGTGAAAAAAGCCCATTAAAGTTCCTCGCGTCATCGACCGGATTCGAACCCGGGCCTTTTCCACTCGGTGTGGGGAGGACGGTGACAATACCACTGTGCTACACGCGCAGACCATTAGGCAATATCCCAAATGACGATGCGCCGCACACTCAGACGTATGGGATTCCACAGCAGACGAACTAAGAGACACCCTGTTCTCACCGCTGATCATCGACAGTGAATGCTGTGGTGTCAACAACATACTGGTTGGTCACTGGAGGACTGGAAATGAGTGTGCTGGTTTGTTGTTGGATGAGTCTAAATACATGGTGCAACACGCCAACGGACACTTTCTTGTGTGTGACGCAAGCAACACGAGTCCATGGACCCAACATGCATGGTGCCCACTATCCAGGAAGGTGGTGGTCTTTGCTTAATATGGGGCATGGTTTGCCCGAAAGAACTAGGACCCCTGGTGCGTATGGACCAAAGTTTCACTGGTGAGGTCTACTGGCAGCTCTTAGGAGACCATGTGCACCCTGCCATGTTGCATTTTTTTCCAGACAGAAATGGGATCTTTCACGACGATAATGCACCGTGTCATCGGGCCATCACTGTGCACGGGTGGTTTGAGGAACATAGTGAATACATCACTCATCTTGTTTGGCCTCCAAATTCGCCTGACCTCGATCCAACTGAACAAGTGTGAGTGCTTTAGAATGGGAAGTGAGGCGTATGGATACGCAACCATCATCATGTGTTCAGACACTGTGGAAAGTCTTGCAGGCAGCAGCCATGTTGCCTGAGTCTTCAGACATCTAAGGTGTAAGGTGTATTTAGTGTCAGACGGCACCAGGGTTTCCCCCATCTCCGCATAGTTTTCATTGTGGGTGTACCAGTTTGCTGGAAATGCCAGAGGTTTAAAAGTGTATGAATATTATATATGTGTAGTGTCATGTACTGTTTTTCATCTGGTCGTTTAGCCGCTGGACCCCTGCTGAGACCCAATGTTGCCCACCTTCGCCCCGTGGAGGCAGACCAGGAATCCAGTAGTTTCAGTTTCACTCTGGCAGGTCCTGCCACCTAATTTCCTGAGATTTCAGTGGCTAGGACCTTAAAAAAAAAAAAAAAAAAAAAACGCGCGCGCTCTTTTACATGCACTTACGTACAGACAGATCCATATATATGCGATATATATATATATATATCCATCATCGTCGGTTTTGATGATCGTTACGTGTGGGGGATACCGCTTGCATAATAAAGGCCGAGAAAATGGGCGAACTGTAATTTTGACATAATTAAGTTTTTGTGTGTTGGGCATTCGCTGGCATAGAGTGGGTGGGAGACTGAAGGCTGGGGGGTTAAATATGGGTATGATAGTGTAGGCAACCCCAGAAGTCAGTGAGGCAGGCCCATGCCTCACCAGGAGAAAGTAGGGGGTGCCAGGGGGACTGTCCCACCACCAGCGCAGGGGGAGAGGGTGGAAAGGCACGAGGCAAGGGAGCCCGGTGCGATCGCCAACAGGCGTCTGCAGGAAAACTATACAATGACCCTGTTGGTGGTGTCCAATCTGGTGTCATGTCCGAGTTGTCATCCGTGGGACGTGGGTCCTGTCCATGTTAGTTCTTTACCTTAGTGTGGTTTATTTCCTAAGCTTTCCAGTTCTAAGGAATGTGTCTTGTTCACATAGACCCAGCTGGTGAGTTGTCTAAGTTTGTTAGTTATCTCCATTTATCATTCATGGGACATGGGTCCTGCCCATGTTAGTCTATTTTGGTATAATTTGTTTCCTGAGTTTTCTAATTCTTGGGGGTGAGTAATTTCTGGTGTCCCAGTCCAAGCGAGCTGAAGAACAGATGTTCTTTGGTTATAATGGTAGTGGATAGTGGATTGTGGGCTGCGGCCATTTGGTTTCTCCTCCTCGCGAACATTGCCTGTGCATAATCTGAGAAGGCTTGATACTCCTCCTTCGTGTCATCAGACATCTAGTGGAGTCAATCCCTAGGCCAGTGATGGGCAAACTTTTTTAGGAGTGGGCCAAAAAAAAAAAAAAAAAGAAAAAATTTTGGCAGGCCAATGTAATTTATTATAAAACGCAACAAAGACTCAAAAAAATAGTATATTTTAAAAATTCTTTAATACTAATGCGATGAATGAAGTTGTGACTGCATTTCTAAAAGTTCCTCATAATCTGGTTCGAACTGGGATGTACTGATTCTGAGAAGTGAAGTTAAATGCATATCTGTCAGTCTGTTTCTAATACAACTCTTTCGAAGTTTCATTGAAGAAAACACCTGTTCACATATAGGATGAAGCAAACATAGCACTAATTTTCTGGGCGTGAGATATCAGATTTGGGAAACTTAATTTCGAAAAAGACTTGTAGAACTCTAATTTTGGGACATTGAGAAACAACTGTTTGAGGTGATTGTTAGATTGCAATTCAATTAATTCAAGCTGCAAGTCCGGTCTCACTACTTCACAGTCCACATTAAAAGGCATGCTGAAAATATTCCAGTCTTTTTCAATGGCACTGAAGTCTTGAAAACTTCGTTCAAATTCAAGATGAAGTTTTCTCATCTTTATTTACTGGGGCTATTGAATTTAATCTCGGGAAGTGATACAAGTCGTTCTTAGCTATCTGATTGGCAAACAGAACAAGTTGTAGTTTAAAACCTCTGAGATGGCCCCAGATATCGTCGATAAATTGATTTTTTCCTTGCATTTTGACATTCAACTTGTTCATGTGACAGAGATAACCTGTGAAAAATGCAAAGTCCGAAAGCCATGCTGTATCTTCCAATATTTCACACTCCACAGACTACTGTTTCTCATGGAAGAATGACACTATCTCGTCTTTCAGCTGCCAAACTCGCTCGAAGATCGTCCTGCACTCAGCCACCTAACTTTCGTGTAATACAGCACATCAGAGTATTCAGACTGCATGGACTCAAGAAAATCTCGAAATTGTCTGTGAGTAAGCCCACGAGATCGAATAGTATTTACAAGCTTCACGATTACATCAAGCACAGGTTTCATATTCAAGGCAGATTTACACAGGGCATCTTGATGTACAACCCAATGTAGAAAGACAACATTATTCCCGGGGAATTTTTGATTAAAGATCCCAACAAATCCAGATTTTTTACCTGTCATACTTTGTGCTCCATCGGTTGTAATATTACATATGTTTGTTATGGGTACTTTCAATGTTGAAAGCCCTTCCTGAAATTCATGAAAAATATCAGACCCTGTTGTTGTTCCTTTTAACGACCGCATGCATGCCAATTCCTCAGTAATAGAAAAGTTTTCATCAACACCTCTTATAAATAATACTAGCTGAGCAGTATCATTTATATCAGCGCTTTCATCCATAGTGATGGAGCAGAATTTAAATTGGCCAATCTTTGACTCCAACTGTGATATCAGATTTTTATTTATGGCTTCGACTCTAGAACTCACCGTTTTTCGGGATAAGCTTACAGTTTCAAAATATTTTTTTCTTGTCAGGACATAAAACATCACAAACTTGGAGCATACAGTGTTTAACAAACTCCCCATCAGAGAGAGCTTTATTACTTTTAGCAATATTGTATGCTACAATATAACCAGCATGTGTAGCTGCTTTCTGAGAACTATTTTTTTTTCTTAAAAAAATTTTGGTAACTTGATAATTTTTTGCGAAGATCTTCTACTTTTCGTTTCCTTTCATATTCGGACATCGCTTCGTAATTGGAATTTCTATGCTTAGAAGTGAAGTGGAGGGAAATGTATTCTTTGAAGACTGCTACGGTTTCATTGCAGATGAGACACAGTGGTTTATCCTTTACAACTGTGAAAAAGTACTTCCAGGTCCATTCATCTTTGAAAACACGGCACTCTGAATCAATTTTACGTTTTTTAGTAGACATTTTGGGGTTGAAATATTTTACTAATATCCACAATAAAACTCACAAGCACCAACAACAATACTATTTTTAATAATTTCCCCATCATGACACTAACATTCAACATTTATGAAGTTGGAATGCGTTGTATTCTTTGAAGACATTCCCGAACCGACTAATGTTATTTGATGTGGTCATGTGGACAAATATTAGCGCCTCTGTACTCGTTAATATAAACTCGTAAGCGGTATATCGAAATTCTTCTTTCAGAATCTTGTTTCTATTTTTTTTTTTTTTTTTTTTTGAATTTAAATATAAAAGCAAATAAGTATATTTTAATAATTTCATACATATTTATTAGGGCGGGTTCCATTTTTTGCGCATACAAAAGTTTTTAAATCAATTTCTATATAAATTATCACAACTATATTTTGCATATGCAGAAAATAATCAAATTTCTATGTAAATTTTCGCATATGCAAAAAATGGAACACGCCCTTAAATGAATTTTTTTAAAACATTGAAATTGAAAATTTCTATACTATTGTTTTAAAATCTGCGGCCCGTATCTGGCCCGCGGGCCGTTGTTTGTCCATCGCTGCCCTAGGCGAATAGCGGCTGTATCCGTGAATGGTATAGCAACTATATTATTTACTAGACATACTGGCTTGAACCGCCGTCACTCAAAGCGCGTGCATTTTGAACCCTCGCGCTTTACCTCTCGGCTATGAGACCCAATATACAGTGACGCCTCAACCGAGGAAACTTCAGAAACTCCTTTTATATATCTTCATATATAAAATTTAAAATAAAAAAGACCTCTTTATTCTCCGGCAAGACCATACTGGTCAGAGAAATTGAACCTAGTTATTTGACGAGAATATTATCATTAATTGTATTTAATAGTCATGTGGGCACGAACCATGGTAAATTCAAACACATGGATACTATTGACCACTCGGCTATGTCATTTTATTGTAACGAGAATAGTACAGGAAACTGAACGTAGCGTGGATTATTCCTGAGCTTCCCCAATATTAACAATACGTTAGTCCTTGCGGGTGTCTATAATCACCATTCTCCCACATCGAGTAGAAAAGCCCAGAGTTCGAATCCTCTCAATGACGTAAGGTATTAACTCATAAAAATAACTAAGGTATTTTATGATTTTTTTTTTTTTTTTTTCCACAACTAACAAGTTGGTCGGTCTCGAGCGAATGTTACATGGTTTTTCCTCCTGAAAGCTCGAGTTTTTCGTCCAGAAAACCGACCGATATACTGACAAACACGATATATCGACGCCTCACAGCCTTGGTTGCTTTGGCGCTTAACATACATAACCTAATCTAAAACAACGCTTTAGTCCTTAGAGGTCATCTTCATCTGTAACAATGCTGGAACTGGTGACGCGGGAAGTGTAAGTCACCTTTTGTACGAAAGACGTATTTTTAGAACAGTTTCGTCATCAGTGACTGAAGCGGAAATGATTGACGGATGTGTAAGGTCGCGTTTTCTGAACGAGCCGGAGAGAACGGTATATATCGTACCTATCGTAAATTCATCGATAGCTAGTGTGGAGTGCGCAGAATGCATTTTGGGCGAAGCCTTAAAAATTTTCAAGTGTGTTTTGACAGAAGATATTTAACTTTGGTAGATGATTATTATAAAAGTTGATAAAGGCTCGCCGATTATTTTTACAAAATCGGATTCTTCTCAAGGATACCAACGCATACTGTAGCATTAAGATTTACATATTACCTAATTTAAAGAAGAGAATTAAAATCTGAATTATAAATTTTATTCAACCAGAAGAAAATTAGACAAGATTCTACCCATCTTCAGGAATATACCAAAACCTCAATTGGTGGAGGTTCTCGATCATTAGGTGGGAGTTTTCGATCAAGCCCTATCTTTTTATCATTTAGAACTCGAGCCAAATCTTCTACTCAATTAAAAGTACACAGAATTTCACAGCTCTAAACCAAAAGCTGTTTTCAGTCCCACAAACCTTCTTTTGGAAGATTTGATGTTTACACGAGTCTTCTTCTCGTTAATTCAAAACCATTACTGAAGAAAATACCGTTTATCTATGAAATAATTGATTTGACAGACATAGCTATTAGGCAAATCTTATTTCAGTTTAGCTGAATCAATCCACGAAAAAACTGTAAGTCCCAGCATGAAAAATCCACTTTATGACATTCTCCTCGAGAATGTCATTTTTTATAATATGTTGTAAGAAAACGTTTTAAGACAGTTCTAGCTTGAAACTGTCTTGGGTACGCTACTTGATGATAAGTTCCTTGTCTATAAGGAAAGGAACTGAACAACCTCTTTAAATTTGTTGTTAATATTAGGGTGTTTAGCACAGAGAAATGGAAACGTCTTATAAAAAAAACTACAAGCCTATGAGTAATGGAAAATGGCCTCAATTTCAAATCCAGTCATGCATACAATAAGAAAACAGTTTAAGCAAATCATTCAACAAAAAAAAATGCTCTTGTAGGTGTGCTATGAAGATTCAAATCAGAAAGAATTAAACTAAATTTCCACCCTACGTTGGAATAAACAGATATTCACGAAGAATTATTGCGAAGATTGGGGAACACGAGTCTTGTGATTTGATGTTACCATCTTCAAGATGTTAGCGAACTCATACCTTTATTTAGGTTTTTATTATGTGCACCTACAGTTTATATAAAAATTTTTTATGACAAAATTTCAAACATATTCTGATGATTTATATTCCTTCCAATGGATTGTAAAAATTCAAAAATACACATACAGGAAATAAAATACTATCGAGAGGTTTATAACGTAAGATGATTATCAGAAAAGTATTGTATATAAATAAAAGAAAAAATGTTCATATTAAATAAAAAGATAATAAATAATAATGATGGGATATAATGAAAACAATAAAAAAGACTAATATTTATTTATTATTATTTTTTTTATTATTCTTGAGTAATTGTTTATTCTGATTTTCCCCTATTGTATAAAAATATAGTGAGTGCAGTGGTGAACAAGAATATCAAAAATAAAATTAAAAAAATAGAATTCTAAAACAATTGTAATCTTTTCAAAATCTACTAAATTTGGCTTTAATAGAAAATTTACCGTTTGTCTGTCTCATAATTCAATTTTAAAATTGAAAAGCGATAACATAATCGCGGTGCTCGTATTGACGTATAGAAAAAGAAAAGTTTATGATGCGGACCTTGATCGCGTTTTCAATATACGTCCTCGATTTATCATTTCAAACTTTTATGACAGCTTTGGATCAGAAAAAAATAAGCTATTAGGAACCGGTGAAATGGTTGGATAGACATAAATCGTGCATGCTATATAAAAATTAAGTATGTGATATGCTAATTCACCATATATAGATAATAAAAAATAAATAGTCGGTAATTGGGTGAAGATTTTGGCTACGGACTGCATCCAGAGGGAAG
Organism: Mastigoproctus giganteus; assembly: GCF_048544385.1. Lineage (NCBI taxonomy): Eukaryota > Metazoa > Arthropoda > Arachnida > Uropygi > Thelyphonidae > Mastigoproctus > Mastigoproctus giganteus. The sequence continues at coordinate 208,793,271 of NC_143577.1, forward strand.
AAAAATATTTTAACTTGTTGCTCATATCCATAAAAGACATTTTGTATGCAGAAGATTGTGTTCACAGGTCGATTTGCACGTTGTATGGGCTGAAAACACTGCTCCACAAGCTGGGATTTGGAACCTACAGCTTCGATTGAAGAGGACTTTAGAAATTCCTCTAATGGTGGATTAAAATCTAACCCCAAACTTTCGAAACAAGTGTTAAAAGACGATGTATTGAGCCAGTGAGTTGTCAAGCAGGACTCTTGTTTATGATAGCATTTCGTAACCTTTTTGACCACATACCCCCATAACCATTTTGTACAAGGCATTTCCCCACCCCCTCGTTGGTAGAATCGCCGTCCTCCCCACACCGGGTGGAAGAGACCTCAATTCGAGTTTCGTGGATGATGTGAGGAATTTTTTTGGGCCATTTTCACAACGTGGCTGAGTTAGTCGGTCTCAGGCGAGAGTTGGCATGGTTTTTTTTCTACAGGAAATTCCGGTTTTTCGTCCAGCATGGCGGGGTTTTTTTGTTTTTTTTTTAGGGAATAGTTTCTCATTGCCTGCTTTCAGTAAATGAAAATAGGCAGTGAGATCACCTTATCTGTGCGTGTATATGTGTGTAATGTGTCTTCTTTTTTGGAAGACACATAACACACATTAGTCCGATCGAAATCAGATTTATAACAGATGTAAGGGGAAGACACTAGGGTACTTTGACGAAGTGTTTCTTTTTGAAACAAGGTTGTCACCACTCAAATTATAAGCACTCCTGTTTTAAATGCATGTGTTTATAGTGCAGATCACACGAATGAGGTATTTTTGTTTCGATCTTGCAACCCCCCCCCCCCCATTTAAAGCTTTTTTACTTACATTCCGATTTAAACCAAATTTACAGCAATGTGAGGGGCTTTCAGGAATCCTGGAGGTATTTTCACTGTGATCTGTTGTCTTGAAAGAAAATGGTCGCTAGTCACATTATAAAGGATATCTGAGGATATCTTGACAATGGTATTTTATTTATTAATAAAGTTAAACACTATTATGCTATGTGCGGAAACGATTGCAACTGTAATAAGTTGAGCTTGTCCAAGTAATTAGCATCATAACATAAATTAAACAAAATAATCAAAAGAAAAAAGAAATTAATAAGAAAGAGCCAATACTCACTCTGGGAAGGATAACAGCACAAAATGCTACTATGTTCCGTGCGGAAACCCAAAGGCAAACACTGACGCCCACTGTTATACAATAAATAACAAACCAAGAAGAAGTTTGGAGGAACCACAGAAACAACTTCTTCGAGGTCATGCCTAATGAATTCAAAAAAGGATCGTATTTCTGTCATGGTCTGCTTCTTGAAAGCAAACCCACCACAGATGCCTCAATGTGATCACGAATGATAAAAAAAAAAAAAAACTGAAGACACGTTCTGAAATATGGTTAACATCCTCTAAAACTTAAAACAATTAAACAAACTAAAATAAGGAAAGAAATTTTTCAATGTCGATCAGAACCAATTGACAAGCCTAAACAACAAACAACTAAACTGTCAAACTTTTCTAAAAATAAAAACGCACATTTAAAATTAACTAAATTATTATTATACGGATATTTTAATAGTCAATCAAATCCCAGAGACAGAAGAAAAAAATAAATAAATAAAAAAAAAAAACAGAAAGATAAAATAGAAACTAATGAACTAAATAAGGATAGCCATATCGAAGGATTAACCATATCAAATAAAGTGGAATGAGGGGACAAAACACAAAAACGTTGAAAGGGCTACGCGCTATCCGTATAAAAAAATCAATTGAAAAAAACACCCGAGTTTCCGGAAGGAAAAAACTATGCGACCCTCGCTTGAAACCAATTAACCTAACCATGTTGTGAAGAAGAAAAAAAAAAAAAAGTTCCTAAGAATTCTTCGCGTTGTCAGCAGGATTCGAAATAAAGTCTTTACCACCCATTGTGGTGAAAGAACGGTGATTATAACCAATAACCAGCGCTGCCTGCAAGGGGCTTTCCAGCTCGTGTTGTTATTTAAGCGTACTGTATTTTAGTTTCGAGTTGCAATTTTGAAAAAAGCCAGCAACTGGAATATTCCCTTAACGGCTAACAACAGCATCAATATTAAGATTCTGAGTCTTTTAGTTGCAAGGTAGGATAGAATGGTATATATATCTGAATAGATTACAAACTTTATAGAACCAAAGAGTAGATTGCGTTTCTCGTAAACTATATAAAACAAATACGTGCAGATAAAAAGTTGTACAAAGGGTCAGAAAAAAAAAAGGAAACAAACCATGCTTTGGTGAGAATGTCAGTAGGATATTGCAGAGGAGTAGTAATTAAAACAACAAAAATAATATTCTAATTGTTCCCTGCTTTTGATAACTTATACGCTGATATGTAGATTAATCACTGATAGTACACGCAGATTATGTAGTTGCTAGTTAAAAGACATTGGTTTATGAAGGGACACGCCAATTTAAAACAAACATTTATATATATATATATAATAACACCATTAAACCCATTATATAACAGAAGGAATCAGATGCGTCAACAACTGTCAAAAAAAGAAAAAGAAAAGCCGAATTAAGTTGTGGCACATCAAGCTGAACCATTAGGAAAGACAGTGAATGAACCACTAAATGAGATCTGGTGTAGACCGTGGGCATTGTAAAATGGACCAGTTGTAACATTTTAAATGGGAATGTATGTAATTTTAGAGAAAACTCCAAAAGATTTAGAAGCACATCGTTCCACAAAGGAGAGAAAGAAAGAAACGAGATTGAGATTTTACGCTCAAGGATCAGATGATGAATTTATTACTCCGTTAAATTTCGTATCACTCGCGAACAGTTCCCACTCGATGCTGGAACCTGAACGATAAATATTTTAAATATACAGTATTCGTATTATAAAAGATGAAGACCTACAGGAGGACCTTATGGATGCATTGCGATCAGTACATTAAAAGGAATGGAAGTATCATTTTCAAATGCAATTGATAAATGACAATTAATAGACTCAGTAAAGAAATGGGTTTGAAGAGAGGAATATCTGGGGACAGAAGAGTAAATCTATCAATTTACTCCTATCAAAATTGGCACGTATAAAGTGGATAAAAAAAAAAACAAAACTGTTTATTAGGGTCAACCGGAATGTTAATTCAACTACCCATATGTATTTTGTCTGTAAATTACGAAAAACCCCGGATCCGGGGAACAAAACTTGCTATCTACACCTGAGACCGACTAACTCAGCCACAGAGTGAAAAAAGCCCATAAAAGTTCCTTTCCTCAAGTCATCAATGGGATTCGAACACGGGCCTTTTCCACCCGGTGTGGGGAGGACGGTGATGATACCACTGTGCTACCGCACTGACCCGTATAAAGTGGAAAGATTAGTGAAATTGGAGAGAGTGGAAGAAAACTGTAATGATAACTATCGCTGAAAGATTAAAAGTAGATACAGGGCCGCCTTAATCCCATCGAAAGCCTGCAACACTTGGAGCCTTTTCGGGCCCCTCTTTTTAGTAATTAATATTTGTATTTTCGTTTGTAGAACCGAAATTAAAAAAAAGAATAGCAACCCAGAATAATTGGTCAAAATGGTTAGAAATGGAACAAGAGAGACTGTATTTCTTAAAAATGTAGTTTGTAAAAGCGTCTGGACCAGTAGAAACAGAACCTTGTGGTGACATATGAGCAAAGTTATGCTGACATGATTCTGCTGCAACAATTGTATAATTCATTGAAGAATAAAAAAAAAAGAAAAAGTTCTACTATCAAAATCTCTGCAGTGTGTTAATTTTCCCTTAGTTGATATCTGTGCAATCGGCCTAAATTTAAAAATGTTCTTTCGTTAAAATAGCCAATATAACTCCAGTTTTTTTAATGGCCGATATACAATCACAAAAGAACATCCTTTCTTGTAAGCAAATTTCGTTGTCGTTTTGTTGTAAATTTATTGTCTCAAGTTGTCTGTTGTCTAGTATTTGATGTAGAGACCTGGATTTTTGTATTAACATATTTCTTCAGTATGGATTTTCAAGCATATGAGTTGCTATTTAGCTAGCCACCACTGGTTTCTTGTCATTTGCACTTTTAACTAGAAAATGTGGTCGGTGAAACGAAGCTTGGAGTCTTTATGCTTCATTACACTTCACCAACTGTTATAATGCCTCTGTAGGCATTGTGGTAATTGACGATTGTTTCAAGGGAACAAGCCATGTTGGCTGATTTTTCTGGGTTTTCTCCCTAGTCAAAAGTTTTAGAGGGAAGTGTCTGTCTAGGCTAAGGTGTTATCAATTTTTCTCGTGATTTCCCTTACCAATGCCACATGCGGAATATTCTTCGTTATCTTGAGGTCAACGGCATAAGAAACAACGTTGTCCCTGTTGAAATAATTGGGAAATTTTCCCATTAGTTCTACTTAAAACTTCTTGTTTATAGAGTTTATGTTTACGTATGTAAAGGAACCTCGATTATCCGACCTGAACGGGACTGAGACTGTCTGTGGTTTAAGCAGTACGTGTAAAATCTGTACTATGTTTAGCATAAGAAAAACTATTTAAAAACAAAGTTCTAAATGTATCATTTTATAAGCCCCCCCCCCCCCAAAAAAATAGTAGGCAGTTTATCCCAAAAAAAAAAATGAGAAGAGGCCACATCCATTTTACTCAAACTGACTCATTAATCACTCGTTTATACCTCGAATAAGTAATGCTTCCCCAGTAGAAAAAAAAACAAACCAAATTATTATTTTTAGGCCACCCGAATATTTAAATTCATCTGCCGTGCTGTGTGTCTTATGTCTGTTTGCGTGTGTTCTATGGTCGATTTGCCTGTTTTGCTGGACGAAAAACCCGCGTTGCCAGAGAGGGAAAAACCTTGCTATCTACGCCTGAGACCGACTAACTCAGCCACGGAGTGAAAAAAAAAGCCGACTAAAGTTCCTCGCGTCATCGAAGGGATTCGAACCCGGGCCTTCCCACCAAATTTGGGAGGACGATGACGATACTACTGTGCTACCCGCGCAGATACATACCCCCTACCACCTCCAGCCGTTTGTGTTGTGGACAAGAAACAGTCTTCACCCCACCGTTGATACAAAAAGTTGTGTAAATTGAGACTCGCCAGAAGTCATAATCATTTTCCACTGTTCCACAGTCCGATCTTGACGTTGCCAGCATTACTCCAGTTGAATGACTGGAGTAATGCCAACAATTTCAGTTTCGGTTTTTTACAGAAAGAAATGACTTTCCCATAGGCACACGATTACTAAATCTCTAACTCTTCAATTCCTGCTGCACAGTTCGGTTGGAAATGGGGCCTTCTTTGCCTAAATAAATTTTTCAATCATTTGCAGCACACTGGACCTTATATTCTGCCCATAATTCGCTTTAAATTCCTACGTTCTCGTTCTTGGAGTACCGTCTTCCTGACGCATTTCTTCCTTTCAGTACTGGATTTTCCTTTCGTTTACTCATTGTATACTTTGGAGTGGTTGCTTTCAGCACATCATGATTTCCTTCGCTTTGTTCAATTATGGCTGCTGCTAAATACTAAGCAACTTTCGATCATGCTATGTGACAACTTACATTTGCACACCATACGTATAATTATCTGTCGCCGCCAGTTTCCAAAGGTTTCTAATTTTTTTGCCGTCGAGTGTATAAGGTGCAACAAAAACGAACAAAGAGGTTTTGGAAACACTTATTGCAGTGGCCTTGAAAAAATCATAAAACAGTTTCTTGGAAAAAAAAGCAGTTGTTACTGAAATTGCTTCAGTAATCATATGCGTGTTTTTACAAACACCTTGAGAACCAAATGAGAAAGCAGCAACCAAACATGGTTTTTTGTCTAGCAAACAGACAAATTGACCACAGAACACACGCAATTTACAGATATATGACGCAATATGGTTTAAGTTGCTGATGCGCCTACAACATTCACCCTACCTTAAAAATTTTGTCTTTTTAAATAGCAGTCTCTAAAATTCTGTAATTTTCTGTTTCTTTAGATAAGTAAAAGTTCGTGTAAACTTGCATCGAACTTGAGTTTTTTATTTATTGAAACTTTATTCAATAAAGCTTTTTATTTATTGAAACTTTATTCAATAAAGCTTTTTATTTATTGAAACTTTATTCAATAAAGCTTTTTATTTATTGAAACTTTATTCAATAAAGTTTTTTATTTATTGAAACTTTTGTAACTTTATTATTATTTTTTTTATTTATTCACCTCTTGTGACAATTAAATATGTCCTTCAAAATCAACAGAAATCTGATCTTGGCTCATGAACAAGACCAGAAAGGTCCTTGAAGTACCACAGTTTGCGGTATTATTTTAGTGAAAGTGCTCTTTATCAGACTGCTTCAAAAATCTGCTTGCAGCAGGAAACACCTGTTTCATGTAGTACTTGAATGGAAGAGACAGACAAACGTCAATAGACACGTTTGGCGAAGTACAAACAGGCAACATCTGTCATGAAGCAGAAATCGGAAATCGTACACAGAGTAGTAAGCTGGGAAATAAAAAATTAGAATAAAAAAACGTATAAATGAAAGCCAGAGCTGGTGATTGGCTAGCATTCAGGAGAGTAAAGTGTGTTAGTTGTCTGACGACACCGGGGGTTTCCCCCACCGGTCCTTCGCAGTGCTACGACCACAGTTTAACATGCGGTTTGGACACCGTGGGATTTTGGGAAGTGAACTACACTCGTTCTTCACGTCTACAAGCAATCGGATCAACGAAATACAGTATGGGTCGGGTCGCTGAGTTTAGAGAGTTTCAACGATGAGTCATCAGAGGACGTCATATTAAAAATCAATCTTAGCAATCCATATTAACAAAGTTCGTGCCATTGTAGCAAAACTACAACACTCTGCATGACAGATGGCTGACGTAATCACCAAATGGAAACATAATGGTGCCACTACAGCCTGGAAACGTTTGGGTAAACCGCATAAATTGAGATAAAGAGACTGGAGGACGTTCAGGAGAGTGGTAGGTAGATCCCATCAGTCTTCGTATAATCTGCTGTTGTTGTTGTAGAGTTTTAGCGCATCAGCAACTAAGACCATAATGCGCTCTATGTAATGTTTGTAAACTGCATGTGTTCTGTGGTCAATTTGCTGTTTGCTTGATGAAAAACCCGAGTTTCCAGCAGAAGAAAACATGCTATCCTCGCCTGAGAACAACTAACTCAGCCACGTTGTGCAAAAGACTCATAAAACTTCCTCGCGTCATTGATGGGATTCGAACTCAGGTCTTTTTCATCTGCTCTGGGGAAGACTGTGAAGAGACCAACTGTTCTACCCACGAGGACGTGTCAACCAGGAGTTCACTGATATTAATACAATGATGATTAATGCTGCACTGAATCACATTTCATGGAACTGCTGCAGCACAAAAAGTAGCTGTGTTATGAAGTGATGAATCACGGTACACAATTTTCTGAGGGACGCGTTTAAATCTTGCGAGTGTCCAGAAAACGTTATTAAACAGAATGTGTTGTCCCAGCTGTGAAGTTTATCGGGTGTTGTCACTGTAAGTTTAGTCCCGCTTCATGGCACAGAAAAAATTCATTAGCGGTGTTTCAAGACATGATCTTTCACTCAAGGGGATAGATACAATGGGATTAATTCTAGGGGTAAGTTACGAATAAATTCAGGACTCGACCTTAATTGGACGGATCAAATCCTGAGCCCCACATCAAATTTAAATGTCTTGATGCCCTCGTGGTAGCATAGTGGATGTAATACTTCCTCCCCATACCAGGTAGAAAAGGCATGTGATTGAGTCCCGTTAATGACGCAAGGAACTTTAATGGGCTTTTTTTTTTCACGACATGGTTGGAGGAAAAATGGACCAAAATAAAGTTGATTCGGAATCTACCGAAAAGGATACAGTATGTAATTAAGGCCAAAGTGAGCCAATATGTTATTAAATATTGTATCAGTAAAAGATTCTTAGAAACACGAAGGTGTTTCATAATATTTAATTAATTATTTCTTTTCAAGACCTTATAGTTCAGAATTCAGTTTATCTTATAAATAACAACAGATTCATAGTTCGTGTCAGGAATAGGTATAATTTTAAGTAAAAGTAACTGTGTAAACGAGACTTGTCGCTGCAGCAAACTGTCCTTCCTTGATTCTGATCATTTGGTCATTTCTTTGTTTTCAGTTTCTGAATGACATGGGACTTAATTGTACGTTCCTCTCAGAAATAACATTACAATGAGTAGATTCTTTTTCTTCTTAGAAATCATGGAAGAAATTCATGAATTTATCTGTCCACAACTAATCGATAACTATCCACAGTTATCGAACTTTATGAATCTATTTCCATATGTTTAATTCTAAGAATATCAAAATATTAAAGTTGAGGAACACTGACATTGCTTTCTTCTAGTTTCATTATAAGTGAAAGCATGAGTCGAGATTTTTTGGGTTCTTATGGACCAAAGCTCTTCTTCTTCTTCTTCTTCTTTTTTTTTTTTTTTTTTTTTTCGGAAAAAACAAGACTATCTGGACTATTTGGAGTCCAGTTTAATCTTCGTCGGGACCACGGGACACCAGATTCAAATATGGGACGATTCTGTTGAAAATGGGAAGTCTGGTTACCCTGCCCTAGATAACCCTCTCCTCCTCGAGAAACATTATTGAGTTCTCTTGTCCGTTGGCAATTATGGCCAGGCTGTTTTATTCTGGTTATAATCGATTGCATTCAAAACTGAATCGCAATTTTTAAACCTATTATACTTGTCATCAGTTTTAATATTTTCGTTTAAAAATTATTTTATTCCACTTTTGTATTTGTATGGAATGTTCATCTTACTAACGTGACGGCGTTGCACATATTCTGCGCCTGGTGTCCCAAGAAAGCACCTAGGTCGCAAGCCCCAGTAACCAGCCGTGGCTCTTACCAACTTGCGGAGAATTCAAGTAGTTACATTTTTCCTTGCATGAAATTCACTGTGGACGCATTACAGCATCCTAATTTTTATTAAAAAATGATGATAAAAACCCTTTTGGCATATAATTGGAGAGAACTGTAGTGGTATGTAACACCATTTTGCAGATCATAGATCTAATGTCTCCGAAAATACGGTCAGGAATATTAACGAATTTTTTTTATAATGTCTTATGATCTATGTCTTAAGATGAATAATATCAGTTCATAATATATCCCATAGTAAAAGCGGAAAATTATTTAAGAAATCTTAAAGATAGAGCTGTAAATTAAAAACATTAAAATCTAGCTTGAGTATTTAGTACTTGTGCCGAAGTAGTTAAAGTCAATAGGAGTTAATAGATTGCGTCTACAAATTGTGTGCATAAATTGGCATATTCTGTGATCGGATTACATGTTTTGCGGGATAAAAAATCACTTCCCGGGAGGATTTAAAAAACAAAACAAAAAATAACCAGTTATGTCCAGTATTTTGGATTTCGTACTATCACAGATTATCCGTAATAGCACAAAAAATATCTCAGGGCCTTCACAGGAACCAGGCAGTTACAGTTGATTGTTTCACTCCCGTCATGTAAACTGGTTGTTTGTTCCAGAATCGAGTTAGTTTTTACTCATAACTCGAATAACAACAGGTTATCTACCTAAGTCAGGTCGCTCTGCAAGAGCCACAGACAAAGGGAAAGGTAACTTCATGTAAGATGCTCCAACACAGACTGGATGACAAGTCAAGGAAGTCCTTAACGAAGATTTTCCTGGAAAAATAATTTCCCGTCACTTCGCATGCACGTGGCCTTCATGTTCTCCAAATACACCGGTTACCAAACCGGTAAAAGAACTGAAAGTGGCTGCAGTTAATGAGGTAACAATATTCCAGGCGAAATGCTTTCATCACAGTTGTTTCATTGGTGATCAGTCATATGCAATGTGTTGTAGACGTTAGTAGGTATATCTAAGAAACGTTATGTACCGGCTGGCCCCAGCAGAATTCTGGTCTCCCTTAATTACATGTGTCCTGTATATATATAGTCTCAATGAATATGTAAACTCTTCTGGCCACGGTCTCCACGAAAATAAATATAAAATTTATTTTTTACTTTTATCATTAATAAAGTTTTTTTTTTTTGTGTCGATTTTGTTTATTTGTCCAAATAATAGTCGTCCTCTGCCTGGTGCCAAAAACTCGAAGTGCAATTATGTAAATCTAATGTTGAATATGACCAACCCATGGGTGTTATTCCCTTATTTAGAAAACAGTCGACATATTTTCAATGTGAAATATTAAGATACCTGTAGTGGAAAGGCTAAATAAATATTCTGTTTACAGTAATTGTCCGTGATTTTTAAATATTTTTTCTTTAAATTTTTGTTACTGGATGAAACTGGGGGGGGGGGGGGAGCATGGTGAAAAATGGGAAAACGAGAGAACTGTTAGTTAATACAAACAGCTTGATGAACAAAATTTAAAAATATGTGGCCAGTGGGGAAAAAAAAAAAGAAAAAAAAAGACCCTAGTGCTGTAAAAGCTGAAAATTACTAATCTATACAATTTTTAATAATTTTACTAAGAAATATTAAAACATTTTAATCAATTATTTCTCGTCTAAAGAATCTTTTTATTTACTTATTCAGTTTATTTAACCAAATAGTTTTCCCCTAAACAGCAGTTTGCTAGTATGACTTACATTCTATTATCACAATAGAATTACAATGAATGTAAAATTAAAATAAAACTAAAATACAGGTAAATGAAGGCAAATAAGTAAATACATAGAGGTAAAATTACAGTAACATGGTTTACAAATTGTGCTTGTAGTATGGAACCATGCCGACTGGGATAGCCGGGTGGGTAAAAGTGCCTATCTGGCAACCCAAAGGTCGCGGGTTCGAATCCCGCCTCGGGCTTGGATCAAAGTACTGCAAAAACCTTGGGAGGTGCATTATGGCCACAGAATGTGCCAATAACTACCAAAAAAAAAAAAAAAAAAAGTACGGAACCATATTATATATATAACAATTCAATTTACAAAGTCCCGTTGATCAATTGGCAGCCTTGCTGTCATTGTGCATACATATTGCGATCGACCCCCCGTATCACTGACCACCGTTAACGTATTAGCTGGGAATATTCCTTTTGCAACCGCAGGGTCTGAAGGGATGAGACAAAGTGGCAAGTGACTATTCAACGAACGTATTGCTGTTTATTCTGGCGCCTTGACGATATTTGATACTCAGGGCGCATCCAACTTTCCCGTTATACGTAAGTTTTGTGATGTCAATATATTTTTTACTGTTACTGTACGCTTCTAGGGCTGGTAATCGAGATGTGCAAGAAGTGTTGATCTTCAGATGGTAAGCGGAGGACATAGATCCGGTTCAACAATCTCAACATCCGGATTTCCATGGAGTCGGCACCTGAGAGCCGTTGGCTCTCAGTGCCGACGACCCTATTTCGGACGCATAGAAGGGTAGAAGGCATCTCTCGATGTATTGGCAGAATACCCTTTTATCTGTAATGCCCGTGATCTCCTGACGTATATTCCACAGAGCTGCATACGTTTACTTCTTTATTTGTACAAGACATCTCTTTTTACCTCTTTATTTGCGCGAAGTGGTGGTAGAATGTTTATGAAATATTATTAAAGAAAGCATTTCTTCCCATTTTTATATAAGGACAAAGAACTAATAATAAAATTCAATTGTTACTTGTATTTTAACTGTTAAAATAAACAATTGAGAAAAAATATGTATTACAAATTTATTTATAAACATAAAAAATTGATCTTTAATATGTACGAAATTTTAACACTGTAATAAATGTTACTATAACTATTAATGATGGGAAAAAATACTAATACAAAAACATATTAATTATAACATGTAATCGAGGTAGAAATTATACAACCACAGAGTAGTAAGATATTCAGTGGCGCGGTATACCTTCTTGGGGCCCAAGGAAAAATGGAATTTGGGGGCCCCATCTATACCTTCACGGTGCCCTAGGCAAAATGGAATTTGGGCCCCTCCCATCTAAAGAAAAATCTAATAAAGAACATTTTCAATTTCATTTTATTGTGAAAACAAAACAAACAAATTGTACGACAATAAGAACTACTGTATATATAACATTTCATCAAAATCGGTAAAACTATTTTTGAAAAAAAAAAACGTAATTTTCAAATTAATCAAGTTCATTGACCTTGGCAGGTAGAAAGTCCAGTTTCCGATATCAACTAAAAAATATTAGTGAAAAACGGCAATGAATTTTTGAAACAATGGTTTTGGGGTCCCTCTTTTTTTTTTGGTAGTTGTTGGCGCATCAGCTTCTGTGGCCATAATGCACCTCCCAAGGTTTTTGCAGTACTTTGATCCAAGCCCGAGGCGGTATTCGAACCCGCGACCTTTAGGTTGCCAGGCAGGCACTTTACCCCCCCCCCCCCCCGGCTATCCCGGTCGGCCGGGGCCCCTCTGATCGAGGTCCTAGGCAGATGTCCCTTTTGCCTATAGAATAACGCACCACCGGATATGTTACTACTCATCTCTGAATTAGACAAGAAAGAAGTACAGTATTTGCCCTTGAATGCGATTGGCGCTGTAAACACTTCGTGGAAGTTGGATGAGTGCTGCTGTGTGGGCTATTTAGTTTGCGATTCCAAATTTTCTGCTCTTTTCAACAAGTATTATGACAGATATATGGCTCAAAACTGGAAGATATTAGCATGTTAACATTATGAATAATTAATAACTTTATATGTTATTTTTAATTGCCTGCTCTAGCCAATCTGTACAGTGCAAGTTTATGTACATATTTACAGTCTGCTTGTATATATAAGTAAATTTAGGGCAAAGGCCTCAATATCGAAAAGATGCATTTCGTAACTAACAGTTTGCTCATAGCTACGCACGGAACTGAGGTCATTGCTGTAATCTCTACTATTCTCTTTATAATATAAATTTTATGTTTCTGAAGACCGATATTCTGAAATATGAAGAAGATTGGTAAGGCAAGGATAATTATGATGTATTCTAGAAGTTTTAAGCGAAGTTAATTTAGTTCCAATTGTTTAAATGATAAAAAATATATATATATAACGAATTAGCGACTGGTGAGCCTAATGTCACGTGATATTAACTGTTTCTAAAGATAAACTTTAAAAAAATCATCTCGGATAAAGAACAAAGCAGCTTTTGGAAACCATGTTCAAGTTCTTTAATCGGATTGACTTATTGAGCAATCATTTACCAGTTAATCTCTTAACATAAAGCTTAACTTAAAATTTGAAGGAGCTGTAAAATTAAAATTTAAAAAGATTATACAGCTTAGCATAGATTGAAGTGGGAACTCGAATAACTATGTCATGGGAAAGTTTGACATACCAAGGAAGATAAATTCTGACCTTTGTAATACAAATATGATCAGTCCATTATTGTCGTGTCAAAAGTTCTTTATCGCAACCAAAATCAGTTCAGTTTTATAATCAGTGAATGTTTATAGATAGGACAGCACTATCAAGATATACACATTCCTAATAATGATACATTTCAAAAACTGATTTTACATGCTCTTTCTTCTCTTGATCGGAAAAATTTCAAAATATATTTTATGTATCTATACTCGCATGGGAATATAATTGGAATTAGGGAGGACCTTAACTGTCATCCCAGCGGTTGACACTTTTGTAAAAAGTGTCAACAACTGGGATGGCAAAATTAAATGTCTACAAATTTGACTGATTTATGTAGTACAAATTAAAAAAATGTGGCACTGACATCACATGTGAGTAAGTTGTATAAGAGAATGTTAGAGCGGAAGGTAAGAGGAACGATTGAAAATTGGATGGCCGAGGAACAGTACGGCTTTAGGCTTGGCAGATCGATGGTGGATCTAATTTTCTGCATCAGGCAACTGATGGAAAAGTTTTATGAACACAATAAAGAATTATTGATGGCATTTTTGGACATAAAGAAAGCGTTTGATGCCGTGAAGAGAGAGAAAGTGTGGGAGGTTTTGAGAAACTTGGAGATAGAGGAACATCTTGTGGAAAGAATTGAGAATATGTACACCAACACAGTGAGAAAAGTAAGAACAGCGATGGGGTTGAGCTTCGAAATAACATGAGGTTTGAAGCAAAGAGGCGTCCTGTCACCATTACTGTTCATAGCTGTCATGAATGATGTGCAATGTAGTGGTGGAACAACTTGGACAAGACCAGATGAAAGTCATGCTCTTCACAGATGACCTCTGCATATGAAGGAGAGAGAGAGAGAGAGAGAGAGAGAGAGAGAGAGAGAGAGAGCAGGGAATAAGTGCAACGGCAAGTTAATATATGGGCTAGTATGGACAATGAATTTGGACTGGTTTTCAGTCAGGAGAAGAGTGAAGTAATGGTTCTAAAGAGGAGTGGCAAGCCTGACGGATACATTACAATGGTAGGAAAAGCTAAAACTTCAAGTATCTAGGAAGCACCATTACAAAGACTGGAGTGATAGACGAAGAAATAAGTAGAAAGGATACAAGCGGGCGGGAATTTCTATAGGCAGAGAAGAGATCTGATCTGGAACAAGAACATACCACTGAAGTGTAAGAAGGCTATATATCAGACTTATTACGTATCAATTCTGACTTATGCATCTGAAACTTGGACTATGAGGAAAAAGGATGAAAGCAGAATTCAGGGGGCAGAAATGAAATTTGTGAGGAGCATAGCTGGAAAGACAAGATGCGACAAAATCAGGAATGATGTGATTAGAGAGAGAGAATTCATGTTGAAAAACTCCGTAATAGGATTGAAAGGTCCCGTTTGAAATGATTTGGATATGTTAAGAGGATGAACGAGAGGCGTTTGCTAAGAAGAATGTTTAAATATTTGATACGTCGACCCGTGGAATAGCGGAACAATGACAGATGATGATGACTAATTTATGTAATGGTGAATTTCATGCTATTTTTTACTGTGAAATTTTTATGTATCATGTTAGTGCCGTTAGTATTAAATTACTTAAGTTATATGGATGGAATTTATTCCTTTGTTATTGATCATTCGTATTACTTTATATAAGTGGAATCAAAATTTATTATATTCGTGTAATAGTTTGGCTTCCTACATATAAATATTAAATGTGGTAATTTCCTTTAGGGAAATATGGGGAATAAAAACTTTATTAAAAAAAATCTGTTAATTGAAATTCTACTGCGTTGTACATATATTTTCAATCATCTCAAATTGACAGGATGATTTTCCTTTCAGTTTTTTTTTTTTTTATGTTTATTTTAAGAAAATTGTTTTTATATAGCACAGTTTTTAAAACTATTTATAATAAATTTCGTACATAACTCGCAGCCCTAGTGTGAGAAATGCTGACCTAAATTAATTTATCAGAGGTTAGATCTTCATGGCCTGGGCCATCGAAGTTTGAAAAGAAACAACCTTAGAACTAGTCTTCACCAAATAAACACATTTAATGAATAGAAACCTATGCTTTAAATAGCGGCATAACGATTTTGGTCTCTACTAAATGGTGAAACTACCATACCGCCAACTCCGCCACCCTGGACCGGGAAACGAAAAGTCAAGAGAACCCCTAGCTGGTATCGTATGGTTTGAAAGAGTACTTGGGGGAGTTCGTAAATCTCGCTGGGGGAAACATAATTTGAGGTTACACTAGCAGTTTATCAGCTAAAGTATACGTTCATTCACTATTATACATAATCGCAATATATATACAAAAACGTAATATTATACTTCACTACAGGTACACCTCTTTTAACGACAGAGTTAGATAACTCGAAAATGCGTCGTTAAGCGAATATTGTTAAAATGATAGATGATTTATTTGAAAAAAAAATTAAGCAGTAAATTTTAAATCGTAATGCAGTAAAGGGAGAAAGAAGTATACTTGCCTGTTTTTGCATAAATGATATCATAACAACTGCCTTGCTAAATAACAGAGTAATAAAAGAATGCCCTTGAGGGTAGCACAGTTGGTAGGATCGCTGTCCTCCCCGCAGCGGTTGGAAAAGACCTGAGTTCAAACCTCGTCGATGACGAGTGAATTTTTATGGGTCCTTTTTATAGCATGACTGAGTTAGTCGGTCTGAGGCGAGGTTTTTTTTCTCCAGGAAATTCGGGATTTTCGTCTAGGAAACAGAAAATCAACTTCAGAACACAGACAATACACACATGGAGCAATATGGCCTTAGTTGCTGATACTTCTGAAAAATCTAACAACAATAAGAGAAGTTTAAAACATCGCATCGTTGGTTTATTTAACATGGAACCATCAACGTGTTTGTTTACTGACTGAAATTCTGGCTGGTATCGACAGCTATAAACCATATTTGTGATATCAAATTTTCAGTCACATTCTGTTACCTGGCCCCCACTTTGGTGACGGCTTGACTTTGTTCCTCTCTCCTTATTGTTCTTCGTCTCTGAGAATCATTGAGACTGTGTTTAAATTAAAACTGATGATGATTAACTTTGATTCAGGGCCAGCTCCAAAATTTGAGGAATGTGTTCAGGAATTACTTGTGGGGCCCCTGGGCAAAACTTATACGAGATATTTTTGTAATAATGATTTTTTTATTTTTTTAAATTTGCAGCTCTTGGAGTGACCTTAATGCAGATAACTAGACATTAAGACTGTAGTAGGCTCGGTGATAGAAATGCTAGAAAGACGCGAATGATATTATTATTTAGCTCATTTGAGCACGGGTTCCTGTTCGAAAGAATCGGTTGAACCAGTGGTGTAGCCAAAATCTGGTATTGTGGCGCTTTTTAGCATTAGGTAATTGGTGCCTTTTTTTGTGAATGTACCTGCTGACAAAAAATCCTGGCTATACTACTGGATGGAACATGCTTGTGGCCAGCGCTGCTTTGATTACAACTCATAATATCGAGAATAGTCAAAATAAAATTAAAACTAAAACCAGTGGTGAATCTACCATACCACGAGGTCCGTTACCGATGGGGGGGGGGAAAGCGAAGAGAAAGGCTGGTATAGTTTAGTATGATCGACAAAGAGAAAACGGGAGATGTCCAGCATTTGTACTTTCCCCTCTTGTCATTTTTACAATACTTACCTGTAAAATCCGTAATATGAACCCACACATCACGGATCTGAAGGTGAGCATTGTCAAAATAGTAGGCTTTGCCTTTAATTTTATATATACAAAACTGAGCCCTTTGTAGCAGCTGCACAATGAGCTATCTTGAAATCGATAGTGCGAGCAATGAACGCGAATTGTTCCGAAAACATGCTGTTTTTATCTGGTTATCCCTTTGCATGTTGTAACAGGCGGTGCGCGACTTTGTTTACACAGTCAAACATCATGTAAACAATACATATATTCAGTTAATTATCTCTTACAATCTTATATAATAATATAGGATTCTTGGTGGGGGGGGGGGAATCAATGCACAGGTCAAAATCAAACTAATTTGAAATGCATTACTGCTTTAGGCATACGATCACTTGGCTCCCTTGACAGAAATTTTCTTTCATAATGACGAATACTTCCTTCTGTTTTCATTAATTTTTCATTCTTTACTATCTCAAACCAAATTATATTTATGAAGGAAAATGGAAAACAAATTGATAAAATAAAAATGTATTTACTTATAGCCAGTAACAGCTAAATTGATCAAAAAAAAAGAAAGAAAAAGTATATAAAATAAGGTAAAAATGAGAATAAAACAAAACGGCAGATTTCAACATCCAAGGAAATCTCCATATATCCACTGACCGTAAAGTCGAGAGCAATACTGTAATGAAAAAATAAACCAGTACCAGCGCAAGATGGATACATCACATAAACCGGTTATTCAAGGAAACGCATGTTGCGCCATCTACCATACTCTTAGGTAATAACTTATTAAAAATTTAATCACTAGCATTAGCATTAGCATTAGTAGAGGCATATGATGCAAGAAAGCAAGCTTATTCAGCATCAGCCAAAGTTTCTGTTTTTAGTTGAATTTATATTTATAGTACAGTATATTGAATTCAAAAGTCTTAAAACTTTATAATACGTGAAATTTTTAGATATATAAATTCATTTCGATAGAAATTCCAACAATGAGCTAAATTTATCGAAGGCTCGAAACGAAAGTTTTACAGCACAAAGATAACATAGTCAAGATGAACTAAAGGCAGTTGAAGCGTATGCATCTTGCGTATTACCAATGCGCATGATGAACATGCATGCGCATTGGTAATTCGCAAGATGAACAGGAACAGGTTCTTGTGCGTTCCCATCCATTCCGAGCCATGGCTTCTCAAATTTGAAACAATATTAGTATGCAAAACCTTAACTTGATCAGTAATTATAATTCAAGTAACAATAATAAGCATGCGAAAATCTTGAATGGAGCAACAGAAATTACTTTCCAAAAAATAAATAAATAAAATAAATAAATAATTAATTAATCTCGTGATATTTCGTATAATTTTGTATATTTTGTCAATAATGTTGAACAATTATAGTTTGTTGAGTTATATGTAGAGTAGAGTTCATCTTGACTATGTTATTTTTGTGCTGTAAAATTTTCATTTCGAGTCTCGTATAAATTTAGCTCATTGTTGGAATTTCTATCCAAATGAATTTATATATCTAAAAATTTCACGTATTATAAAGTTTTAAGACTTTTGAATTCAATATACTGTAAATATAAATTCAACTAAAATTATAGTTTGCTGAAATATAACCAATAAAATAAAGAATTTTACTAATTTTTAATAACAAATATAAAGGGTTTTTTGCTTTACGAACTTCGATGCCTCAAAAATATTGAAATCAAGTTTTGGTAATTCTTGATATGTGCATACAGTGATTACTGAATTGCGCCCATTCCATCCGTAATGGACTATGCGCTTAGCTTGCAATATAAAAAGCCGAAAAACTTCGTACGCTAAAGCAGTGGTAATTTGCATGTGGTCGTGCAAGTCAAAGCGATAAAAGTGGCAGTTATGGGATGTAGTAAAGATAGCACATCGTTTCAAAAAAAGGCATGATTGTGGAAGCTCGTGCGTCGGGTAAGTCCCCAGGGGCTCACATCTGGTGAGTATGGGCTTGGCACACCCAGAGTTCTGAGCTGGATATCATCGTTCTTCTCTTTCTTAGTGATTCCTTTCTACTTCTCTCCCTCTCTCTCAGGGTAACTTGAGAATTTTTTTTGACTGGTACAGCATAAGCCACAGGCTTCCTTGCACCATATGGCTAATAATAATAATAATATCGGATACGGCACGCCTTGTCCGTTGCTCAAGGCTCGCTGTGGTTAAGGTGTACAAAGAATGGTGCCGAAAGGGCAAACCATCTCTCGTCGACAGAACTGTAAAGGATTATAGACGTTCGTGGTGAGTGCAGTGCATTGTAAGGACTGAACAACAGGTTACTGTGCAACAGTTGACATATAGGGAACGTAAGAGGTTGGGATATTTCCCAAATGACGATGCGCCCCACTCAAATGAATGGGGTTCCACAACAAACCCAAGAGACACCCTCTCCTCACCGCTGATTCGTTGTCGACAACGAATCCTGTGGTGTCAATAATATGCTGGTTGTACTGGGGACGAGTGTATTGGTCGAATGAGTCTAAATACGTGGCGCAACACTGACGGACGCCGTCGTGTATGGTGAAGGCAACAGAAGTCCATAGATCATTCATGCATGGTGTCCACTGTCCAGGCAGGTGGTGGTGTTTGCTTAACATGGGGAACGTCCTTCTGGCAAGAACTAGAATCCCTTGTGCATACACACACCTCACCAGTGGTCCCCTGGTGAGGTGTGTTCTTGTAATTGGGGTGGCTTCTAGGAATTTGTCCATTTCCACCTTTATCTTCTGTGATGGTGGAGAGACTCTACATAGTGAACCTGAAAAAGTATAAGTGTATGGGTGAAAGTATTAATGTGTTATGTTGTTTGTGTTAGACCACTGTGCCACAAGAGAGCAACCAATACCTGGATAGCTGCTGCCTAGTGCCCATCTCTGACACAAAGAGCTGGACCTGGGTCTACTATATCACATTTTATTGGTGATGGCGATTTTACTGGTGAGGTCTAAAACTAAATAAACTATTATATTAGAATCAACGGGTAATTTCTTACATATACCCCGTATTTGTGTCTGTAAATCGCGTTTGTTCTCTGGTCGATTTGCCTATTTTTCTGGACGAAAAAATCCTAGCCAGTTTATAGGGGGTAAATACTTTGCTATCTACGTCTGAGACCGACTAACTGAGCCACGGAGCGAAAAAAGACCATTAAAGTTCTTCGCGTAATCGACGGGATTCAAACCCAGGCCTTTTCCACCCGGTGTGGGGAGGACGAGAACAATACCACTGTGCTACACGCGCAGACACTGATGAGGTCTATCAGCAGCTCTTCAGAAACCATGTGCACCGTGCTATATTGTATTTTTTCCCGGACAGAAAAGAGATCTATTATGATAGCGCACAGTGTTATCGAGCCTGCACTGTGCACTAGTGGTTCGAGGAACACAGTGAAGATACCACCCATCTTGATTGGTCTCTAAATTCTCCTGGCCTCAATCCAATGGAACACCTGTGTGTTTTGGAATGGAAAGTGAGGCGTATGTCCATGCAACCATCATCTGTTTCGAAACTTGGAAAGCATTGCAGGCAGCATGGCTGCAGATTCCTAAAGCTTCAGACATCTAGTGGAGTCAACACCTAAGCAAATAGCGGTTGTTATCTGTGCTATACTGGTCTGAGACTTGTTAACAGAAGAGACTTCTTCTACAGGGATGGGATACACTTAAATAGAAAGGGTGCAAGAATATTTTCTGATGCTATCGAGGCAGAGTTACGTGGGTTGGAAAACTGCTAGTTTTGGGGATACACCGACGAAAAGATTAACAGAAGCCACTGGCAGAGTTGAAAGTGATTCTCGCACTGCTTCAATTGGAATGAGCAGCAGCCTGGAAAACAAGATGCAGGGTATTTCAGAGACTCCTGGGAGTCATTGCGGTACAAGTAAACATATTGGTTGTGTTAGGGTAGCTAAGAATAGGAACAGGTGCATGTATACTTGCATGTACACCAGTGCTAGGAGTTTGGTAAATAAATTTGATGAATTTGAGGTATTGCTCAGAACTTCATAGGCAGATATTGTTGGGATATCAGAGACGTGGTGTCACACAGATATAAGGAATGCAGAACTGGAATTTGGGGAGTACAACGTCTACAGAAAGGATAGACAGGATAGGAAGGGAGGAGGGGTTATGCTATTAGTTAAGAAACATAAAATCCAAGGAAGTTAAGCCAGTCGACATCGCTGGACAATGCAGTGTCGAGTCAGTTTGGTGTGACATAAGCATTGGGAGATCAAAATTGAGAGCAAAAGTGTACTATAGGCCTAATGACTCTGATGAGTATAATAAGAAACTGTACAGGGAAATAGAGTGGGCCAGTAAATCAGAGAGTCTTATAATGGGGATTTTAATTTCCCAGATATTGACTGGAATTTGTAGATTGGTCACTCACACACTAGCAAGGCTTTTGTGGATATACTGGATGATTGTTTTCTACATCAGCATATTCAGGAGGCAACTAGAGGGAGTAATACTCTTGATCTGATTATCAGTAGTGATTCTTCATTCATTAAGAAGCTGCACACTAGGTGGCAGTGATCACAGGGGGCTGAAGTAGGATTTACTCAAAGAGGTAACTATCATCAGGGGTAAAGGGAAGGGTTATTGCTTTCGTAAAGGCAACTACGATGGTCTGAGACAGTATTTAAATTCTATACGGTGGGACCAACTGACGATGTTACCAACAGCAAATTCAAAATGGGAATCATTCAAAGAATTTATCTTGGAAGCTACTAGGCTTTACATACCAACTAAGAAATATTGTTCAAGATTTAGGCCTACATGGATGTCAGATGAACTAATGAGACATATGGCAGAGAAGAAAAATGCATGGGATACATATAAATTAACATGTGACACAGAAACCTATCATAGATATAAGCTGGTGTGTACCAAGGCACAAAAGAGGTTAGGCAGGCGAAGGCAGATTACGAGAAATCTTTGGCAAAGGATGCACAGAAAAACAGCAAAGAGTTCCTTACTTATGTAAACTCTAGAAGGAAGGGGATGAATCAGATTGGTCTACTTCATATTGATGGTTCAACTCTTGATGATCCTGCTCGGGTGGCTAACAAACTAAATGAATATTTTGCATCTACATTCCCCCATGAGGAGTTATCCAGATGTGAGTTAAACTCTGGCAGTGAGCTGGATGATTTTGTAATAACTGAGAGAAAAGTGGAGGAGAAATTGTTGAAGATAAACAAAAAGGTACCCGGGGTGGGTGGGATCTATCCATTTATATTGAGGAAGGCAGCAAAGGAAGTAAGCAGACCCTTAGCTATAATTATGAGAGCTTCTTTGGATTCAGGGGAGGTCCCCATGAACTGGAAAAGTGCAAATGTGACGCCAATTCCCAAAGGAGGATTTTTTTTTTTTGATTTGGTAGTTGTTGGCGCATCGGCTTCTGTGGCCATATTGCACCTCCCAAGGTTTTTGCAGTACTTTGATCCAAGCCCGAAGAGGGATTCGAACCCGCGACCTTTGGGTTGCCGGGCAGGTACTTTACCCACTCGGCTAGCCCGGTCGGCCCCAAAGGAGGATCAAAGGGCAACACAAGTAATTATAGACCTGTTAGTTTCAATTCTGTTCCAGGAAAATTAATGGAGGCACTGGATAAAGAAGCACTGCAGGATCATCTAGACAAGACTTCAGTTATAGCTCGGACACAGCATGGTTTTGATAAGGGAAAGTCTTGCCTGACCAATTTGATTGAATACTATGATGTGGTCACAAAGGAACTGGATGCAGGGAATAACTTTGATATCATATATTTGGATCTTAGAAAGGCTCTTGATACTGTTGCACATGGAAGACTGCTGCACAAATTGGAGCAGTGTGGCATTGGAGGCAAATTGCTGCTATGGATAAAGGGATGGTTGAGTGGGAGAAGACAGAGAGTGGTAATCAATGGACACTGCTCATCGTGGACTAATGTTATAAGTGGAGTCCCTCAGGGTTCAGAATTGGGTCCATTGTTGTTTTCTGTATTTATAAATGATATTGATGACGGTATATCAAGCTTAATGTCCAAGTCTGCTTACGATTCGATGGTTGGCTGGGTTGTTAAGGAAACTAATGACATAACGCTGCTGCAACAGGATCTAGAAAAGTTGAGCAGATGGGCTGAGAGGTGGCAAATGAAGTTTAACATTGACAAACGTAAAGTGCTACATATGGGAAGCAGCAACCCCAGAGTGATGTATCAACTCTGTGGTACTACACTGACAGCGGTAGAGAATGAAAAGGACCGGGGGGTAGTTGTGCAGGCAGATATGAAGTTTTCGGAGCAGTGTAGATGGGCTGCAAGAGTAGTTCATGGTGTCTTGTCAATGATATACAGGAATTTTTCTAGCAGGGATAAGGAGGTGATTATTCCCTTGTATAAGGCAATGGTCAGGCCACACCTTGAGTACCGTATACAGGTCTGGAGGCCTCATTTCAAGAAGGATGTAGAGCTGCTGGAACGAGTACAGAGAAGGGCAACAAGATTAGTGAATGGAACAAAGGGTTGCTCTTACGAAGAAAGGCTTAAGCTTTGCAAATTACAGTGTCTGGAGACTAGGCACTTGCAAGGTGATCTGATAGAGGTATATAAAGCCTTGAATGGTTTGAGCATGCTCAATGCTGATGGAATTCTTCCTCTTACTCAGAATAATTATTTGAGAGGGCAAAAATTCAAATTGAGGAAAGACAGATGTAGGATAGATGTGCGGAAGTTTGCCTTTAGCCAGCGGGTGGTTGGTTGGTGGAACAGACTTCCATCCTTTGTTGTTGTGGTGGTTGATGGCCTAAATAAATTTAAGGCTGAGCTGGACAGGTACTGAGAACGAACGGAGGGGTGAAATGGGAGCGTTTTTTTTTTTTTTTTTTTTTTTGGCTGATGTTGCATAAGCTTGCTTTCTTGCATCATATGCCTCTACTAATGCTAATGCTATATGTGGGCCAACTCGGTATTAGGAAGGTGGTCATAATTCAGTGAATGCCGAAATTTTTACGCGCAAAAATTGTTTGACACAAATAAGGGGTGCTGAAAATTATTAAAATTTCAGAGCTCCGTCTGTAATAACTGTTTATTTATTATTAGTTTTCGTTGTTTGTTGTAGACACATCATCAACTTAGGTTATACTGCACACTATAATATGTATGCAAATTACGCGTGTTCTGTCGTCGATTTGCTGAAAAACCCAAGTATCCAGAAGAAAAAACCATGCTACCTTCGTCTGAGCCTGATCATCACAGACTCGCCCAGAAAAAAACACATAAAATTTCTCACGTCATA
This sequence comes from Mastigoproctus giganteus, assembly GCF_048544385.1. NCBI lineage: Eukaryota > Metazoa > Arthropoda > Arachnida > Uropygi > Thelyphonidae > Mastigoproctus > Mastigoproctus giganteus. The sequence goes on from NC_143577.1 coordinate 208,817,643, forward strand.
GATGGGATTCAAACTGAGGTCTTTTCCACCTAGCATGGGGAGGATGGTGATTATACAAACTGTGCTACCCATGAGGACTTTTATATTTTAACGATAAATTATCATAAAGATTAAAGATGCGATTTTTTTTTTCAATTTTAAAAAAAAAATTTAACGTTTTAGTATTTGTACCATTTTGCACTTGATTATGCATAGTGGAAAACTACCATACCACCATGAGGACCGGGTGAGCAGTCAGGGGCCCCCAATTCTTATGGTTGTTAAAAATTACGTGAGGGCGTTTGGTTGGTTTCCAAGTATTTCTAAATATCGAATTATAAAACTAAAAAAAAAAAAAAAAAAAAGTTAAAAGAAAGAAAGCCATAAAGTACCCAGGATCCTGAGTACTTTCCGCATTCTTCTCTTTCTTGGTGATTCTTTTCTACTTCTCTCTCTCTCTCAGATTAACTCGGAAATTTTTTTTTTGGCCGGTGCAGCATAAGCAGGCTTCCTTGCACCATATGGCTAATCATAATAAGAATAATAACACATTTCATAATTAGCATTAGCATTAGTAGAGGCATATGATGCAAGAAAGCAAGCTTATGCGGCATCAGCCAAAAAAAAAAAAAAATCACTTCCATTTCACCCCTCTGTTCATTCGAAATACCTGTCCAGCTGAGCCTTAAATTTATTTAGGCTATCAACTTCCACAACAAGGGATGGAAGTCTGTTCCACCAACCAAATACCCGCTGGCTAAAGGCAAATTTCCGCAAATCTCTCCTACATCTGTCTTTCCTCAACCTGAATTTATGCACTCTCAGATGATTATTCTGAGCAAGAGGAAAAATCCCATCGGCATTGAGCATGCTCAAACCATTCACGGCTTTATACACCTCTATCAGATCATTTTGCCGGTGCCTAGTCTCCAGACACTGTAATTTGCAAAACTTAAGCCTTTCTTCGAAAGAGCAACCATTTGTTCCATTCATTAATCTTGTTGACCTCTGTACTCGTTCCAGCAGCTCTACATCCTTTTTGAAATGAGGCCTCCAGACCTGTATACAGTACTCAAGGTGTGGCCTCACCATTGCCTTATACAAGGGAATAATCACCTCCTTATACCTGCTAGAAAAATTCCTGTATATCATTGACAAGACACCATAAGCTACTCTTGCAGCCCGTCTGCTCTGCTCAGAAAACTTCATATCTGCCTGCACAATTACCCTCAGGTCCTTTTCATTCTCTACCACTGTCAGTGTAGTACCACAGAGTTGATACATTGCGCTGTGGTTGCTGTTTCCCATATGCAGTACTTTTCATTTGTCAATGTTAAACTTCATTTGCCACCTCTCAGCCCATCTGCTCAACCTTTCCAGACCCTGTTGCAGCAGCATAGCATCAGTAGTGTTCTTAACAACCCTGCCAACCTTTGTATCGTCTGCAAACTTGGACATTAAACTTGATATACCATCATCAATATCATTTATAAATACAGAAAACAATAATGGACCCAACACTGAACCCTGAGGGACTCCACTAATAACATTAGTCCACGATAAGCAGTGTCCATTGATTACCACTCTCTGTCTTCTCCCACTCAACCATCCCTTTATCCATAGCAGCAATTTGCCTCCAATGCCACACTGCCCCAATTTGTGCACAAGTCTTCCATGTGCAACAGTTTCAAAAGCCTTTCTAAGATCCAAATATATGATATCAAAGTTATTCCTTGCATCCAGTTCCTTTGTGACCACATCATAGTATTCAATCAAATTGGTCAGGCAAGACTTCCCCTTAACAAAACCATGCTGTGTCCGAGCTATAACTGAAGTCTTGTCTGGATGATCCTGCAGTGCTTCTTTAACCAGTGCCTCCATTAATTTTCATGGAACAGAATTCAAACTAACAGGTCTATAATTACTTGTGTTGCCCTTTGATCCTCCTCTGTGAATTGGGGTCACATTTGCACTTCTCCAGTCCATGGGTACCTCCCCTGTGTCCAGAGAAGCTCTCATAATTACGGCTAAGGGTTTGCTTACTTCCTTTGCTGCCTCCTTTAATATAACTGGATAGATCCCATCCACCCCAGATGCCTTTTTTATGTTTATCCTCAACAATTTCTCCTCCACTTTCCTCTCAGTTATTACAAAATCATTTAGCTCACTGCCAGAGTTTTCACCTCTGGCATTCACCTTCCTGAATAACTCCTCATGTGTAAATGTAGATGCAAGATATTCGTTTAGTTTGTTAGCCACCTGACCAGGATCCTCAACTGTTGAACCATCAATATCCAGTGGACCAATCTAATTCATCCCTTTCCTTTTAGAGTTTACATAGATAAAGAACTCTTTTCTGTTTTTCTTTGCATGCTTTGCCAAAGATTTCTCATAATCTGCCTTTGTCTGCCTAATCTCCTTTGTGACTTGGTTACAGACCAGCTTATATCTATCATAGGCTTGCATGCCACCCATGAATTTTTCTTCTCTGCCATATATCTCATTAGTTCATCTGACATCCATTTAGGCCTAAACCTTGAACAATATTTCTTAGTTGGTATGTAAAGCTTAGTAGCTTCCAAGATAAGTTCTTTGAATGCTTCCCATTTTGAATTTGCCGTTGGTAATATCATCAGTTGGTCCCACTGTATAGAATTTAAATACTGTCTCAGACCATCATAGTTGCCTTTACGAAAGCAAAAACCCTTCCCTTTACCCCTGATGGTAGTTACCTCTTTGAGTAAATCCCACTTCAGCACACTGTGATCACTGCCACCTAGTGGTTCCATTATCTGCAGATTCTTAATGCATAAAGAATCACTACTGATAATCAGATCAAGAGTATTACTCCCTCTAGTTGCCTCCCAAACATGCTGATGTAGAAAACAATCATCCAATAAATCCACAAAAGTCTTGCTAGTGTGTGAGTGACCCAATCACAAATTCCGGTCAATATCTGGGAAATTAAAATCCCCCATTATAAGACTCTCTGATTTACTGGCCCACTCTTCTCTGTACAGTTTCTTATTATACTCATCAGAGTCATTAGGCCTATAGCACACTCCTACTCTCAATTTTGATCTCCCAATGCTTATGTCACACCAAACTGACTCAACACTGCACTGTCCAGCGATGTCGATTGGCTTCACTTCCTTGGATTTTATGTGTTTCTTAACTAATAGCATAGTTAAGAAATAGTCCTCCCATTCTATCCTGTCTATCCTTTCTGTACACATTGTACTCCCCAAATTCGAGTTCTGCATTCCTTATATCTGTGTGACACCATGTCTCTGATATCCCAACAATATCTGCCTTTGATGTTTGGAGCAATACCTCAAATTCATCAAATTTATTTACCCAACTCCTAGCATTGGCCTTTCAAATTGAATGGATTTTCAAAGGCCTTTCAATCAAAATAAAATACGACTGTGTTGATTCAAGAACATATATAAGGAATGCAAAATTGGATTAAAAAACTCAAGAAATTCACAGACGTAACAGATTCGTATCATAACTAAGGACAGACATGGGTAAATTACTTTGAGAAAAAAGTAAATAAGTAACTTTGAATTTAACCTTGGGTAGGTAAACCTTACATATTCAAGTAAATTTAGGACAAAGGCCTCACACTAAGCGAGGTATGTAATATAACTGCACAAAATTATTGTCTGGAATGGCATGCATTTTAAAGAACAAACAATAGACTTTTCCTGGGAAGAAATACGTACGTGTTATTTAAAACTCAAAGTGCAATACCAAGGAAACTTGTGGTGAAGTACTTTCACAGCTTGAGACTGATATGTTCGTAGAAAAAAAGTATACTCACCCTTTCAGAGCAAGGTAGCACTAAATAAAAACCTATCTTAACTTGTTTTTCATCTGTCTTTGTAATACTGGATGTAATAATTCATACAAAAATTAGTGCAATGGTATTAACAGAATTTAACATTGCATGAATTTGAATCTCCCTCTCTCTTTTCTATGAAAGAATTGGCAAAAGGGACCCAAAGCAGCATCTGGAAACTAGGAACATGCAAAGTAGATCTGAATGACATGTTTAAGGCTTTGAATAACTTAAGTAAATACTGATAGTATCCTTCCCTTTGTCGCACAGCTTTTCTGCAGAAATTTGATTTCAACGAGAGGGTAACTGATTGCTGGAACAAACCCATCTGGTGTTGTGGAAGTTGGCCATTTGAATAAATTTAAGGAAGAACTAGACAAATTACTAATCCGATTATATATCACACCTTATATAAAAGAACACTATAAAGGTAAACTAATAGCCTCAATTTGTGCATAGCTTTGAGCAAACCATGTTTTCTGGGAAACGCATCAATCTCATATTGCAGACTTCACCATGAGTTGCTTAAGTATGGCGCTACAACTGCAAATAAAATTATGCTTCCATATGAAGAGTTACATTGCTGTTTACATTGTTCATTGCTGAAACTTCGCCACCTAGAAAGGATAGACAGATAAACCTCAAAATTTGTGTGTATAAGAAAAGTGGCAGATCTGATGGCCACTGACTTCTTGAAATATTTACTTGGTACCCTGAAGAAACAGACCCCACAGAGTTAGGAGTTTTCTTGGTGTCAACTGAACATATGGAGCCATGCCTACACCTCTGCAAAACAGGATGATAATGAGCGTGTAAATTCTTCCAATGCCTTATTTATAGAAACGGCTGATGTAATACCTTGAAATTACTGTCTGATGCAATAGAAGTGTTATCTGACTCAATACCTTTGCTTTGCAATAAACAAAATGACTGTAATCAAACAATATCTTACTGTATACGTTTAACTACAAATGTTACTTTTTTTAAGGTGATGCTGTTTGTTTTTTCCACCACTGTATATGTAGGGATGTAATTCTCTTTAACCTACAGACTCCTAAAAGTTGGAGAAAAGTTTGAGTTAGTGGAAATAAAAAGGATAGTAGGCAGTTTATCCCAAAAAAAAGGAAGAGGCCACATCCATTTTACTCACACTGACTCATTAATCACTTGTTTATATCTCGAATAAGTAATGCTTCCCCAGTAGAACAAAAGAACAAACCAAACTATTATTTTTAGGCCACCCGAATAATTAAATTCATCTGCCATGCATTATTATGTCTGTAAATTGCATGTGCTCTCTGGTCGATTTGCCTGTTTTGCTGGACGAAAAATCCAAGTTGCCCAGGGAAAAAACCTTGCTATCTATGCCTGAGACTGACTAACTCAGCCACGGAGTGAAAAAACCCATTAAAGTTCCTCACGTCATCAATGGGATTCAAACCCAGGCCTTTTACACCCAATGTGGGGAGGACGGTGACGATACCACTTTGCTACCGTGCAGACGCTTCCCCAGTAGAGAAGAATACCATTACTTATTATCAATCTCAGCAGGGAGAGTCAGAAGTAGAAAGGTCACCAAGAAAGAGAAGAATGATGATACCAGCTCAGGACCCTGGGTGCCGAGCCCACACTCACCAGATGTGAGCCCTTGTAGGGATGTAATGCTCTTTACCCTACAGGCCCTTAAAAGTTACAAAAAGCTCCTAAAATTGGAGAAAAAAGTTGAGGAAAGGGTTGAGTTAGAAGACAGAAGAAGAACAGTAGAAGTTAACACCAAAAGAAAGTATTAGCATTAACGGTGGAAAATAATGCAAGAAAGCAAGCTTATACAGCATCAGCGAATAAAAAAAAAAAAAAACCCAACATGCTACTTCCCATTTCACTTATTCATTCACTCCAATATTTTGTCTAGTTCTTCCTCAAATTTATTTAACTTAGCAACTTCCACAACAACAGATAGAACTTTGTTCCAACAATCAACCACCCATTGACTAAAGGCAAACTCCTTCCTCAATTTGCATTTCAGCCTACTCATTTGTATAGTCTGAGCAAGAAGAAGAAGAACCCCATCAACACAGTTTGCTCAATCCATTCAAAGCCTGAAACAACTCAATCAGATCACCTCACAGGTGCCTAGTATTGCCACTGCAATTTGCAGAACTCAAGCCTTTCTTGGTAAGAACACCCCTTTGTTCTGCTCACCAATCTCATTGTTCTTCCCTGTACTTATTCAAGCAGCTCTATCTCCTTCGTAAAATGATGCCCCCAGACCAGTATGAGTACTCAAGAAGTGGCCTAACTATACAATGGGATAATCACCTCATTAAAATGCTAGCAAAATTTCTGTATGTCATTCAAAAAACCCCATGAGCTGTCCTGACAGCTGCTGCACTTCTCAGAAAACTTCATATCTGTTGCAAAATTACCCCCAGGTCTTTTTCGTTTTCTACTCTCCTGAGTGTAGTACCACACAGTTGATAGGTTATTCTGAGGTTACTGCTACCCATATGCAGTACTTTCCATTTATCAATGTTAAACTGAAATTTGCCATTTCTCAGCCCATCTGCCTAACTAATAAATATAGAAAAGAACAATGGGCTCAACACCACACTCTGAGGGACTCCACTAATAACATTAGTCCGTGAAGAGCAGTGTTCGTTGATTCTCACTCTGTTTTCTCCCACTCAACCATCCCTTTAGCAGCAACTTGTCCTTAATGCCACTCTGCTCCAATTTTTACAGCAGCCTTTTATTCACAACAGTATTAAGAGCTTTCTTGAAATCCAAGAATATGATATCAAAATTATTCTTCGCATCCAGTTCCTTTGTGACTAGGTCATAGTAACCGATCAAATCGGTCAAACAAGATTTCCCCTTAAGAAACTCATGCTAAGCTTGAAGTATAATTGTGGCCTTGTCTAGATGATCCTGCAATATTTCTTTTAATAGTGACTCCATTATTTTCTCTGGAACAGAAGATAAACTAACATATCTGTACTCATGTCACCCTTTGATCCCCCTTTGTGAATTTGAATTGGGGATACATTCGCATATATCCAGTCCATTGGGACCTCCCCTGAATCCAAGGATGCTCTCATAATTATGGCTAAGGGTTTGCTTACTTCCTTTGCTGCCTTTGTTAATATAATTGGATGGATCCCATCCACCCCAGGTGCCTTGCTTATGTTTAGCTTCTACAATTTCTCTTTCATTTACTCTCAGTTATTACAAAATCATTTAGTTCCCTCTTAGAGCTTATCAAACTTCTGGCATTCCCTTCCCTAAAGAATTCCTCATGTGTAAATGTAGATGCAAAATACTCATTCAGTTTGTCAGCGACCTGAGCAGAATCACAAACAGTGGAACCATCGATGTCAAGTGGACCAGCCTGATTTATCCCTTACTTCTAGAGTTTACATAAGTAAAGAAGTCTTTCCTGTTTTTCTTTGCACCCTTTCCCAAAGATTTCTCATAATCTGCCCTGGTCCTGTTCTACCTATCCTTTTTGAACAATATATTTCTCATTTCCCTGACAATAGAGTCACTAACAACAACTAGCTTCTGTGATACCAGAGCATTCTGCCTTGGGGGCTGCTACTCTGTTACCCGGTGATCGAATGTAAGCTCTGGTATTGATTTTGACAGCTGAACTTGATGGCTCCCCCAATTTAATTCCATTGAGTAGCATCTAAACTGTTCTTCAAACTGTCATAAAGGTCCATAAGAACACTGAGTTGGCGCCTTATATCCTAACACACTCCTACATCAAGCATATACAAAGCCATCCTCCTTGGCAATATCATGTCCCATTCCTGATAGCTCTGCAAATATCAAACGAGCAGTACATTTCATCATAAGGCTGTAATTCCCTAGGAGAATCCCCCCCCCCATCAGTTCTCCGGGAGCCATAACACTCCTACTATCTTGAGCCTTTTGCTTTGCTGCACTGGTCTGAGGTATAATTTCAGTTCAAATTCAACATAATTAAAAATACTACACTACTTGTATCCTAATGCAGTAATACCACTATACACCTGTTATGCTACAAAGAATAATTGGTGCATAGTGTTATTACATTATTGAATATATATATACTGCAATGCTGAGCTTACGGTATATGTATTTCATATCTCCTATCAAGTTTAAGTTATTATTATTTTTATTAGCCATATGGTGCATGGAAGCCTGAGGCTTATGATGCACCAGCAAAAAAAAAATTCTGAATAACCCTGAGAGAGAGAGAAGTAGACGTGAATCACCAAGAAAGAGAAGAATGATGATATCCATCTCAGGACCCTGGGCGTCCCAAGCATGAGCTTGGGACACCCAAATGTGAGCCCCTGTGGTAAAATATGTATTACGCTATACCGTTATGCTATACGACGTTACGCTATACGTCCCAAATGTGAGCCCCTAAACCGTTAAACCGTTACATTTGTAAATTCTAAGTAGTTATAATAGATAATAAATTTATTAACTACTGTATTATCCGTTCCTGATAGCTCTGCAAACACCTAAAAAGCAATACATCTCATAAGGCCATGTTTTGAAGGACAACTGCATCCCCTCAGTTCTTTCCAGAGCCACAGCACTCCCACTAACTTGAGCCCTTGCTTTGGTGGAAAGGAAAGCAGCTGCATCAATTTTATTCACACTCACTCATTAATCATTCATTTATACCTCGAATAAGTGAAGCTTCCCCAAAAGAGAAGATTATTGTTGCTTATTCTCAATCTCAGTGGATACCACCAAAAATGGCTGTTTCAGAGCTTTTTGAAAAAATGTGTGGGATAAACTCTGTTATCCACATCTCTCTCCCTATTAGACAAAGAAAATAAAAAAGGTAGAAGACAGCAATAATAGGAGAGGAAGAAGAGAAAAGCCACCAAAAAAGGAAAAGGGGCAATTACTCTTCAAACACACGCACACTCATCTAGTTCACTGATAAATCCCTCGAATAGGCAGTGCTTCCCAATAAGGAAGACTGTTGTTACCTATTATCAGTAACTTCAGGAAGCATCGGGTTCTTCCAGATAGCTGTTTGGCCCTTCAATGGTAGATACCCGATGGCATAATAGTTGACAACCCAGTTGTGAAAATAATTTTACAATATGAGAGATGTCAAATGGTGTTTAGTAGTTTAATACTCAATAAACATTCAGAGCTAAAGTCTGAGACTGCGAGAAAATTTACAGACATATAAGTTAGTGAAAATGTATAGTGTTTTGCAGAAAATTAACCAAAGTTATTATAGTGGCATCCTTTCATTACATCTCATATTTTGAACACCTTCATGAGTTGCCTACTCACTCACCAATGAAGTGCCAAATAGCCCTGAAACGGGGTGGTGGTAGACCCTGAGATTAAGTAAAAATTGTCTTCTCTATTGGGGAAGTGTTACTTAAGTATAACTGGATAGACAACTCATTGTGAAAGTATTCACAATATGAGATGTAATGAAACAATGCCACCATAACTTCAATTATACTGCATATAGACGCAATGCATTTGCATCAACTTATGTATATTAAGATATATTTTTGCTATAATGGCTGTAGAACTACATTAATGGAAGATCATGCAATGTTATTTATTGATATAAATTTAGTTGTAAACTTAAAATTTTAATGAATTTATTGACCTAATGTAAGCAAAAGTTCTAGAGAAGTTCAAATAAGCTTAATTTTACTCTAACACTCATTTTAATATGCTGTTTACATTAGTATATGCACTAAGTAGCCACTTTATTGGATGAAATTACCTTATTAAAAACTGTCACATTAATCATATATGTTCATAAACTGCCTTAGAAAAATTGACATTTTTATTGAAAAATCAACATTCAAAATCTGTGTATTTTAAATAATAAAGCAAACAAATAAAATAAATAAATTATAAAAGGAAAAGTATTATTCTTCTTTTCTTCTACATATGTATTATTTTATTCTGTGGCCTCCACATTTTCTCCTTCTTCTCCGCCTCCTGGCCCAAAAGTTATGGATATTCTTGGTTCTAACAGAGCCATAGCAGCTAAAAATAATGTAAAAAAAAAACACTGCTAATGTAATCCACAAACTAAAACTAAAAAAAACAATAGTATAATGTGATGGTGAGTGAGAGAGAGGGAGAGAATTTACCAGTAAATTCTGGAATTATTCTTATATAAGTTATATTTGAAATTGATTTATGAAGAAAAAACACTTCCCTATGTAGAAAGTAACAAATAAAAGTTTAATGTAAAATACGCAGCTGAGCTTACAATAATTTCAGATAAACAATTTATAATCTGCCATTTTCAGACATTTCTCATGTGACTAGAATGAGAAATTTAGAAAAAAGGCTTATATGGTATCTCTCACTCCTGGATACATGCTACATTCACTCTCCTGGGAATTGAAATAAAAGACTCTTTCTTCAAATACTAGACACTATGCAAAATTCTTGTATCTTTGCAAGTGTAAATAACAGTTTTAAAGTAAATGTCTATTGCAGGTATTTGATTTTGAAAAATGATGATAGATAAAAAAATTATTTAAAGCTAGAATATCTTAAAATAATTTAAAACTTTTATATGAACTGTTTGATTGGATGAAAAAGAATTTAATGAGTTTGACATACCAGATGAATACAACATGGGTCAATACAGTGACAGGAGACTTATACTCATAATTAGAATAATTTCTAACAAAATTCAATTAGAATTAACCAGTGGCAGCTCATGACTCTGATGTTTGGTGGTGCTGTGTCTTAAAGTTACATTAAATTGCCTTGGTTACAAGACATGTAGACATACACAGTAGTAATAATAAGCAAGTTAAAAATACTACAAAACATTAACCATTAACAGACAAAATTTTATTTAAAAATAAAATCCATTCTTCAGTTTTTATTTGTTGAAAATAGATTAATAACTTTTTTATTCAAGTTTGGTGCGATGTTGATCAAGCTTTCCTCTACTGAAAGCATTGCTTGAGCATTTAGCCTTTCCTGATTCATAGTGCTCCTTAAAATGTTTTTATTCTTTTTAATGTCGAATGGCAGCATTTGAGCTCAGAAGTAGTAATCGAAATGGTCAAAAGAACTTTTATGAGTTTTGTAAGTTCACCAAGAACTTCAGCTAGATTATTTTCTGAGATGAATTTCAGCAAGTCAGTTAATTTGCAATAACTGTGTAGATCATGTTTGCTATAGAAAACATGTAATACTGTAAGAAGTTTTTTTCTTTCAATCATGGGATATTATTAGCATTAGCATTAGCATTAGTAGAGGCATTTGATGCCTCTACTAATGCTAATGCTAAGAAAGGGGGAGTTCAGACTAAAATAAAAGAAGTGTTTAAAAAATGCACATTTTTTTCACTGCTATGCACATGAACTGAATCTGTTGATGAGAAATGCAGCAAGTAGTACCCGAGATTCAAGAATATGCTTTTCGAACCTCACATCCAGTTCCTTTGTGACCACATCATAATATCCAATCAAATTGATCAGACAAGACTTTCCCTTAACAAAACCATGATGTCCGAGCTATTACTGAAGTCTTGTCTAGATGATCCTGCAGTGCTTCTTTAACAAGTGCCTCCATTAATTTTCTTGGAACAGAAGTTAAACTAACAGGTCTATAATTACTTGTGTCGCTCTTTGATCCTCCTTTGTGAATTGGGGTCACATTTGGACATCTCCAGTCCATGAGTACCTCCCCTGAGTCCAGAAAAGATCTCATAATTATGGTTAAGGGTTTGCTTACTTCCTTTGTCGCCTCCTTTAATATAACTGGATAGATTCCATCCACCCCAGGTGCCTTTCTTATGTTTATCTTCAACAATTTCGTCTCCACTTTACTCTCAGTTATTACAAGATTATCTAGCTTACTGCCAGAGTTTAATACTCATAATAATTGCCTGAGAGGGCATAAATTCAAATTGAGGAAAGATGGTTGTAGGATAGATGTGCGGAAGTTTGTCTTTAGCCAGCGGGTGGTTGATTGCTGGAACAAACTCCCATCTGTCATTGTAGAAGTTGTTAGCTTAAACAGATTCAAGGCAGTACTTGACAAACATTTGGATCGAGTGGATGGGTGAAATAAGGTTTTTTTTTTTGGCTGATGCCATATAAGCTTGCTTTCTTGCATCATGTGCCTTTGTTAATGCTAATGCACCTCTGGCATTCCCCTCCCTGAATAACCTCTCATTTGTGAATATAGATGCAAAATATTTATTTAGTTTGTTAGCTACCTGAGCAGGATCATCAACAGTTGAACCATCAATATCAAGTGGACCAATCTAATTCATCCCCCTTCCTTCTAGAGTTTACATAAGTAAAGAACTCTTTGCTGTCTAACCTCCATTTTGCCTTGGTACACACCAGCTTATATCTATCATAGGTTTCTGTGTCACCTGTTATTTTATACGTATCACATGCATTTTTCTTCTCTGTCACATGTCTAATTAGTTCATTTGACATCCATTTAGGCCTAAACCTTGAACAATATTTCTTAGTTGGTATGTAAAGCCTAGTAGCTTCCAAGATTAATTCTTCAAATGCTTCCCATTTTGAATTTGCTGTTGGTCCCACCATATAAAATTTAAATACTCAGATCACCGTAGTCACCTTTACGAAAGCAAAAAACCGTTCCCTTTACCCTTGATGATAGTTACGTCTTTGAGTAAATCCCACTTCAGCACACTGTGATCACTGCCACCTAGTGGTTCCATTATCTGCAGATTCTTAATGCATGAAGAATCACTACTGATAATCAGATCAAGAGTATTACTCCCTCTAGTTGCCTCCCAAACATGCTGCTGTAGAAAACAATCATCCATGCTGCTGTAGAAAACAATCATCAAAGGCAGATATTGTTCGGATATCAGAGACGTGGTGTCACACAGATATAAGTAATGCGGAACTGGAATTTGGGGAATACAATGTGTACAGAAAGGATAGACAGGACAGGAGAGGTTATGCTATTAGTTAAGAAACACATAAAGTTCAAGGAAGTGAAGCCAGTCGACATCGATGGACAGGGCAGTGTCGAGTCAGTTTGGTGTGACATAAGCATAGGGAAATCAAAATTGAGAGTAGGAGTGTGCTATAGGCCTAATGACTCTGATGAGTATAATAAGATATTGTACAGGGAAATAGAGTGGGCCAGTAAATCAGAGAGTCTTATAATGGGGGATTTTAATTTCCCAGATATTGACTGGAATTTGTGGTTGGTCACTCGCACACTAGCAAGGCTTTTGTGGATTTATTGGATGATTGGTTTCTGCAGTTAATTAATCTGCAGATAAATGAACCACTAGGTGGCAGTGATCACAGTGTGCCGAAGTGGGATTTACTCAAGGAGGTAACTACCATCAGAGGTAAAGGGAAGGGTTTTTGTTTTCGTAAAGGCGACTATGATGGTCTGAGACAGTATTTAAATTCTATACAGTGGGACCAACTGATGATGTTACCAACAGCAAACTGAAAATGGAAAGCATTCAAGGAACTAATCTTGGAGGCTACCAGGCTTTACATACCAACTAAGAAATATTGTTCAAGGTTTAGGCCTAAATGGTTGTCAGATGAACTAATGAGACATGTGGCAGAGAAGAAAAATGCATTGGATACATACAAATTAATGGGTGACATGGAAGCCTATGATAGATATAAGTTGGTCTGTAACCAAGTCACAAAGGAGATAAGGCAGGCAAAGGCAGACTACGAAAAATCCTTGGCAAAGGTTGCAAAGAAAAACAGAAAAGAGTTCTTTACATATTTAAACTCAAGAAGGAAAGGGATGAATCAGATTGGTCCACTGGATATTGATGGTTCAACAGTTGAGGATCCTGCTCAGGTGGCTAACAATCTAAACGAGTATTTTGCATCTACATTCACGCATGAGGAGTTATTCAGGAAGGAGAATGATGTAGGTAAAGTAAACATTGGCAGTGAGCTGGATGATTTTGTAATAACTGAGAGGAAAGTGGAGGAGAGATTGTTGAGGATAAACATAAAAAAGGCACCTGGGGTGGATGGGATCTATCCAGTTATATTAAAGGAGGCAGCAAAGGAAGTAAGCAAACCCCTAGCCATAATTATGAGAGTTTCTTTGGACTCAGGGGAGGTACCCATAGACTGGAGATGTGCAAATGTAACCCCAATTCACAAAGGAGGATCAAAGGCTGACACAAGTAATTATAGACCTGTTAGTTTAACTTCTGTTCCAGGTAAATTAATGGAGGCACTGGTTAAAGAAGCACTGCAGGATCATCTAGACAAGAATTCAGTTATAGCTCAGATGCAGCATGGTTTTGTTAAGGGCAGGTCTTGCCTGACCAATTTGATTGGATACTATGATATAGTCACAAAAGAACTGGATGCAGGGAATAACTTTGATATTATATATTTGGATCTTAGAAAGGCTTTTGATACTGTTGCACATGGAGGACTGCTGCACAAATTGGAGCAGTGTGGCATTGGAGGCAAATTGCTGCTATGGATAAGGGGATGGTTGAGTGGCAGAAGACAGAGAGTGGTAATTAATGGACACTGCTCAACGTGGACTAATGTTATTAGTGGAGTTCCTCAGGGTTCGGTGTTGGGTCCGTTGTTGTTTTCGGTGTTTATGAATGATATTGATGATGGGATATCAAGTTTAATGTCCACGTTTGCAGATGATACAAAGGTTGGCAGGGTTGTTAAGGACACTACTGATGCTATGCTGCTGCAACAGGATCTGGAAAGGTTGAACAGATGGGTTGAGAGGTGCCAAATGAAGTTTAACATTGACAAATGTAAAGTACTACATATGGGAAACAGTAACCCCAGAGCAACGTATCAACTCTGCGGTACTACACTGACAGTGGTGGAGAATGAAAAGGACCTGGGGGTAATTGTGCAGGCAGATATGAAGTTCTCTGAGCAGTGCAGACGAGCTGCAAGAGTAGCTCATGGTGTCTTGTCAATGATATGCAGGAATTTTTCTAGCAGGGATAAGGAGGTGATTATTCCCTTGTATAAGGCAATGGTTAGGCCACATCTTGAGTACTGTATACAGGTCTGGAGGCCTCATTTCAAGAAGGATGTAGAGCTGCTGGAACGGGTACAGAGAAGGGCAACAAGATTAGTGAATGGAACAAAGGGTTGCTCTTACGAAGAAAGGCTTAAGTTTTGCAAATTACAGAGTCTGGAGACTAGGCACCGTCGAGGTGATCTGATAGAGGTGTATAAGGCTTTGAATGGTTTGAGCATGCTCAATGCCAATGGGATTCTTCATCTTGCTCAGAATAGTCACCTCAGAGGGCATAAATTCAAATTGAGGAAGGACGGATGTCGGATAGATGTGCAGAAATTTGCCTCTGGCCAGCGGGTGGTTGGTTGGTGGAACCGACTTCCATCACTTGTTGTTGAAGTTGATAGCCTAAACAAATTTAAAGCTCAACTGGACAGGTATTTCGAACGAATGGAGGGGTGAAATAGGAGTGGTGTGTGTGGTTTTTTTTTTTTTTTTTTGGCTGATGCTGAATAAGCTTGCTTTCTTGCATCATATGCCTCTACTAATGCTAATGCTAAATCCACAAAAACCTTGCTAGTGTGTGTGTGTGTGTGACCAAACCACAAATTCAAGTCAGTCTCTGAGAAATTAAAATCCCCCATTATAAGAAACTCTGATTTACTGGCCCACTCTATTTCTCTGCACAACTGCTCATTACACTGATCAGATTCATTAGGGCTATAAAACACACCTACTCTCCTTTTTCCTTTCCCAGTGCTTTAGCATTAGCATTAGTAGAGGCATATGATGCAAGAAAGCAAGCTTATTCAGCATCAGCCAAAAAAAAAAAAAAAAAACCCTCTCCCACTTCACCCCTCCGTTCGTTCGAAATACCTGTCCAGTTGAGCTTTAAATTTGTTTAGGCTATCAACTTCAACAACAAGTGATGGAAGTCGGTTCCACCAACCAACCACCCGCTGGCCAAAGGCAAATTTCCGCACATCTATCCGACATCCGTCCTTCCTCAATTTGAATTTATGCCCTCTGAGGTGATTATTCTGAGAAAGATGAAGAATCCCATTGGCATTGAGCATGCTCAAACCATTCAAAGCCTTATACACCTCTATCAGATCACCTCGCCGGTGCCTAGTCTCCAGACTCTGTAATTTGCAAAACTTAAGCCTTTCTTCGTAAGAGCAACCCTTTGTTCCATTCACTAATCTTGTTGCCCTTCTCTGTACCCGTTCCAGCAGCTCTACATCCTTCTTGAAATGAGGCCTCCAGACCTGTATACAATACTCAAGATGTGGCCTAACCATTGCCTTATACAAGGGAATAATCACCTCCTTATCCCTGCTAGAAAAATTCCTGTATATCATTGACAAGACACCATGAGCTACTCTTGCAGCTCGTCTGCACTGCTCAGAGAACTTCATATCTGCCTGCACAATTACCCCCAGGTCCTTTTCATTCTCCACCACTGTCAGTGTAGTACCGCAGAGTTGATACATTGCTCTGGGATTACTGTTACCCATATGTAGTACTTTACATTTGTCAATGTTAAACTTCATTTGCCACCTCTCAGCCCATCTGTTCAACCTTTCCAGATCCTGTTGCAGCAGCATAGCGTCAGTAGTGTCCTTAACGACCCTGCCAACCTTTGTATCATCTGCAAACTTAGACATTAAACTTGATATCCCATCATCAATATCATTCATAAACACCGAAAACAACAACGGACCCAACACTGAACCTTGAGGAACTCCACTAATAACATTAGTCCACGTTGAGCAGTGTCGATTGATTACCACTCTCTGTCTTCTGCCACTCAACCATCCCCTTATCCATAGCAGCAATTTGCCTCCAATGCCACACTGCTCCAATTTGTGCAGCAGTCTTCCATGTGCAACAGTATCAAAAGCCTTTCTAAGATCCAAATATATAATATCAAAGTTATTCCCTGCATCCAGTTCTTTTGTGACTACATCATAGTATCCAATCAAATTGGTCAGGCAAGACTTGCCGTTAACAAAACCATGCTGCGTCTGAGCTATAACTGAATTCTTGTCTAGATGATCCTGCAGTGCTTCTTTAACCAGTGCCTCCATTAATTTACCTGGAACAGAAGTTAAACTAACAGGTCTATAATTACTTGTGTCAGCCTTTGATCCTCCTTTGTGAATTGGGGTTACATTTGCACATCTCCAGTCTATGGGTACCTCCCCTGAGTCCAAAGAAGCTCTCATAATTATGGCTAGGGGTTTGCATACTTCCTTTGCTGCCTCCTTTAATATAACTGGATAGTCCCATCCACCCCAGGTGCCTTTTTTATGTTTATCCTCAACAATCTCTCCTCCACTTTCCTCTCAGTTATTACAAAATCATCCAGCTCACTGCCAATGTTTACTTTACCTACATCATTCTCCTTCCTGAATAACTCCTCATGCGTGAATGTGGATGCAAAATACTTGTTTAGATTGTTAGCCACCTGAGCAGGATTCTCAACTGTTGAACCATCAATATCCAGTGGACCAATCTGATTCATCCCTTTCCTTCTCGAGTTCAAGTATGTAAAGAACTCCTTTCTGTTTTTCTTTGCATCCTTTGCCAAGGATTTTTCGTAGTCTGCCTTTGCCTGCCTAATCTCCTTTGTGACTTGGTTACAGACCAACTTATATCTATCATAGGCTTCCATGTCACCCATTAATTTGTATGTATCCCATGCATTTTTCTTCTCTGCCACATGTCTCATTAGTACATCTGACAACCATTTAGGCCTAAACCTTGAACAATATTTCTTAGTTGGTATGTAAAGCCTGGTAGCCACCAAGATTTGTTCCTTGAATGCTTCCCATTTTGAGTTTGCTGTTGGTAACATCATCAGTTGGTCCCACTGTATAGAATTTAAATACTGTCTCAGACCATCATAGTCGCCTTTACGAAAACAAAAACCCTTCCCTTTACCTCTGATGGTAGTTACCTCCTTGAGTAAATCCCGCTTCAACACACTGTGATCACTGCCACCTAGTGGTTCATTTATCTGCAGGTTCTTAATGCATGAAGAATCACTACTGATAATCAGATCAAGAGTATTGCTCCCTCTTGTTGCCTCACGAACATGCTGATGTAGAAAACAATCATCCAATAAATCCACAAAAGCCTTGCTTGTGTGCGAGTGACCAACCCACAAATTCCAGTCAATATCTGGGAAATTAAAATCCCCCATTATAAGACTCTCTGATTTACTGGCCCACTCTATTTCCCTGTACAATATATTATTATACTCATCAGAGTCATTAGGCCTATAGCACACTCCTACTCTCAATTTTGATTTCCCTATGCTTATGTCACACCAAACTGACTCGACACTGCCCTGTCCATCGATGTCAACTGGCTTCACTTCCTTTGACTTTATGTGTTTCTTAATTAATAGCATAACCCCTCCTCCCTTCCTGTCCTGTCTATCCTTTCTATATACATTGTATTCCCCAAATTCCAGTTCCGCATTACTTATATCTGTGTGACACCACGTCTCTGATATCCCAACAATATAAATGTTGGGATATCAGAGGCTTATGTCACACCAAACAGACTCAACATTGCATTGTCCACCAACATCAATTGGATGCACTTCCTTAGATTTTATGTTTCTTAAGTACCAGCATAACCCCTCCTCCCTTCCTGTCCTGTCTATCCTTTCCGTACACATTGTACTCCCCAAATTCCAATTCTGCACCTGCTTATGTCTCTATGACCCCACATCTCTGAAATCCCAACAATATCTGCCTTTGATGTCTTGACTAGCACTTCAAGCTCATCGAATTTATTAACTATATTCCTAGAATTGGTGTACATGCAAGTATACATGCACCCGTTTCTACTCTTAGTTATCCTAACACAGCCCATGTATTTACTTGTTCCACTATGACTCCCAGCAGTCCTGGAAATCCCCATTGCCTTGATTCCAGGCTGCTGCTCAATTGCATTTCAATAGAAGCAGTGCAAGAATCACACTTACCTCTGCCAGCAGCTACTGTTAATCTATTGGTCTGTATATCCCCCCCATGCTAGCAGTTTTCCAACCCACGTAACTCTGCCTCGAGAGCATCAGCAAATATTCTTGCACCTTTTCTATTTAAGTGTATCCCATCCATCCCTGTAGAAGCAGTCTCTCCTGTTAACAAGCACAGATCAGGCTGAGAAAAATTCTACCCCTTGAGCTTTGCACAATCTCTCTAGGGCCAAATTGATCAACAAGATTCTCATAATGTACTCCTTCCTATCATGTCTGGGCAGAATGGCAGACACTTTCAAATTCAACCCTAACTCACGGATTTGTTTCAGCATTGACTTGTACTTTTTGAGTAATTCCGCTGGTCTCCTACTCTTAATATCATTAGTGCCAACGTGTGCAACAATATCATCCTTTGTGCCCTTAAAAGATATCTGCTCTACAACATCATCAACCTTTGCCCCTGGCAGACATATCCTGGTCCTGTTCCATCTATCCTTTTTGCACAACATGTTCCCCGTTTCCCTGACAACAGAGTCACCTACAACAACTAGTTTCTTAGGGACCAGGTATTCTGCCTTGGGGTTGCCGCTGTGTTGCGTGATGTTCAAGTGCAAGTTCTCGCATTGATGTGGGCAGTTCTGAGCTTGATGGGCCTCTCAATTTAAATCCTTTGAGGGCATCCACCCTGTTCTTCAAGCTCTCATATAAGCCCATAACAATGCTGAGTTGGCACTTGATTTCCTCACACTCCTTACATCGTGCACACACAAAGACATTCCCCTTGGCAATATCATGTCCTGTTCCTGATTGCTCCACAAACATCAAACAATCAGTGCATTTCAATAGACTGTGATTCAGAGGACAACTGCCCCGCCCTCAGTTCTCCCCTGAGCCACAGCACTTCCATTAGTTTGAGCCTTTTGCTTTGCTGCTCTGGTCTGAGTCATGATTTCTATTCAAGTTCAATAAAATTCCAATACAAAATATAGCCCTAAACTTATATTCCAATGCAGTTATAACACTATACATATGTATTTCGGTATCAAATATTATCTCCGAATTATGTTATATGACTTTGTTATCCCCTGTCAACTTATATGTATTAATTTATGATGTCAGGTCACTATATTTATTTAGTTAAAAAAAGTACAATTCAATTGACAATGAAATTTAATAAGATTAATAAATTTTACTGATTAATTGATACTACTATACTCACTATCTAGTTTCCGTGAAACCTTACACTATCTAGTTCGGTGCACACGTATCGTATAACAACGATGGCAAGTTACGAACGGTTAAACTACGGACACAAGGTATTATTTACTTTCCAAATCACACTATCTCAATTCAAAATAAACAACGGAGCTTGACTAGGTCTATAAGCTACTTATAGAAAATAATTTAATCTAACACAGTTAAATCAACAAAGCGGCTAAATTTAATTAAAAACCTTGCATTCGCAGGAGTTGCAAAACTTGTCCAACACATGGATTTGATACCCTTACCGATACTAAGTAATAACCTAAAAAATCTCTATCTAAATTCAAATTAAACCCAAGTATTGTTACTAGGAATATAAAGCAACTCTAAAAAATAAATTAATATGCTAATTTAAGTCAATAAAAAAGCAAAAACTTTTCTATTAGCTGAAGCCGTAAAAACTTCACCTGTTTGTGTGTACTCTCACATTTTTCAACAGTTGTTGTGGAAGTTGACAGCTTTAATAAATTCAAGGAAGAACTGGACAAACTTTTGGAGAAAATGGATGGGTGAAAAGGGAAGGTTTTTTTTTTATGCTGTTTAAGCTTGCTTTCTTGCATCATATGCCTCTACTATTGCTAATGCTAATGTTACAAATAAATAAAAACATGTTATATATATATATATATATCTACATATATCAGAAGTAAATAGCAACATATTTCCCCTTCAGACACAGTGCTGCTTACTGAGGCAACCTGTGTCAACTTGCTTTGAAATATGATATTGGTGTTCTTAACTACATAGAGAAATGTGGCTTCTGCTAACTCATGTATTACTATTGTGTTTAATGTAAAAACCATTTGTTTTACAAATGGTTTATACATTAAACATGTATAAACCATGCATTAAACCACGTATATATTCAGATGTATAAACCATTTGTTTTACAAATGGTTTACACATCTGATTAGTCAATGCTAATCAAAGTCAATGCTTGATTACTGTAATTTTGTCTACCATATAAAATAAGGATTCCTGCTAACTGTAGTGTGGTGTTCTAGTGTTTAGCATTTGTTTCAATGTTTGGCCATATGGCAATTCACATTATGCTGTTAGATTCCCATAGCATGCTATGAAATCAGCTATTAAATAACTTATTTAAATTAATCAAATAAGATTTAAATATAGTACCTTCAGCTTGTTCTAATGATGATTTTGGGGTGATATCAATATGTTCTGTTATTTCTGGCCCTTCTGGATATTCATTCTGGAACTCTAAGCATAATGGCGGACTATATGGATGTTCTAAAAACTTTATTCCATATCCTATGTATATATTGGCAAAACTTCTGTGGAAAAAATATTTCTTAAGTACTAAAAATAACTACATTAACAAGTTTTATTAATAAAAAAAAAGTAATTCCTAACAATCTAAAAATTATTCATAGAAAAGACTAAAAAAATATTTTTGAGATTTAAAATGATACATATTAGAATTCACATCAGAATTTAGGAGATTACATGTTGCATATATGTTAAAATAAGAGATATCAAAAATTTAATTTTATTCTAAATGTGACATTTACATTTAATTATTCTTAAATGTCTCTTAAACTGGGTTGGTAGGTAGTCAATCTCAGGTGGAGGGAGTAGAGTTTTTGGTGCGAGTTGTTCCAGATTACCCACACAACTGCGAACAGGACAGTGAACATACTCTTTTATACAGACATTACATACTGTTACAATATAGCTTAAGATTCTAATTCCCTTAAAACCAGTAAAACAATTAATGAATTATCTTAATATCCCACTAAGACTTGAAATTGCCAAAGCTGTATCTCTCTTGAGCACCCCACCTTGAACATATCATATACCACTGTGTGACCTTTCATTCGCAGCTTGGGGAAAACACATCTTGTCCCAACAGAATATAGTGCAAATACATACAACATTGAGAACTCGGCATAGTGAGTACCCATCAATCTACATGGATGGGTCTAAAACTGACAGTTGTGTTGGTGCATCAGCATTATTTCTCAATATTACCATAGCCAAGAAACTCCCTACTGAATGTAGCAGCTATACTACAATATTCTGTGCTATCCACATGGACTTAAATTACCCACTCTCAACAACCATATGGCACAGTGTTATACGAGTATATACAGATTCCATTAGTGCTATTCAAGCTATACAGAACAAAACAATAGAATTGAAGAATGATAACCCCTTAATTTTAAAGAGATCTAGGATACTCTGACTAAGTTAAAGCAGAAGAAACAACAAGTTCTCTTCTGTTGGATCTCTGATCACACTGGAATTGCTGGAAACGAACATGCTGACCTAGCTGCCAAAACTGCTAGTGATCCTACAGACCAATCCTTTACTACACCTGCATCTGACTATAAGTTCATTATAAAGAAATGATGTCTTGAACATCGGCAACACATCCAGCAGAGTCAACCTGATAATAAGTTACTTCATATAAAAAAAGATCTCAAACCATAGAAATCCAGTATACGTGAGAACTGACATGAAGAAGTCATATTAACCTGATTACAGATAGGACACACACACACACACACACACACACACACACACACACACACACACACACACACACACACACACACACACCTTTATCTGCTTGCAGCCACTGACCCACCACAGTGCACAAACTGCAACACCCATCTTACTGTCCAACGTATACTCATTGATTGGCCCATTTACTTTTAAAGAGATCTAGGATACTCTGACTAAATTAAAGCAGAAGAAACTGTGAGCAAACTCTCTTTACCTCATTTTCAGCAATGAACACTCTGAATCACTCATCTCCTAGCAGATACACCACATGTGGACAAAATCTTTACTTTCCTCAAACAGATACAACACTATAAACTTCAGCTGCAATTCATATTGATAAAAACAGTGCATTGAACTTTACCATAGTTAGGTGGATTATGGCCATGTTGCCCTTGCACTGTAAAGCCCACAAACGAACAAACAAACTCTCTTTCACATAAAGTTCATTGTATGACCATAAGTATTCAGACAAACTGCTTTGTGTGGCCATTGGGCCACCTTTGGCTTGTACGATAGTCTCAATGATTTTCAGGTCTGTTTTGAAATAATTCAAACTTTTGGTGAAATGTTGATGGGGTGTTGCAGGTGACTGTTAAAACAAAATGCAGACAGCACAACCAAATTAAATAATCATATCAGCTAAATAAGCATTCAGAAACCTATTAATCATGGAAAGCTATTTGTTTTGGCCACTCAAAATTTCAATGGCTCATCACTTGTAAAATAATAAGAAAAAAAAAGATGTTTCCAGTACGTGTTGCATTATATAAAATGGAAACCTCTGCAACTGTCATGTTTATCATACATTTGAGCATTACATTAAAATTACTTTTTCTATAATATTCTTAGGAAGCAATTGTTATTTTTGTACCCTAATTTATAGAGAATATAAAGAAGAAAGAATATCAAATATTCTTCTGAGCTATCAGAGAGAGAGAGAGTTATACCCTTATTTCTGTTTTAGGTCAGTGAAGACCTTATTCTCAAATACCCAAGTTCCTTCTGCTTATTACTAGTTTCAATATCTCAGAGTTTTTCCAATTCTTTGCACACTGAAGATTTTATAGTTTAAGGCTCATTGATACACTGATGCATTTTGTTTGGAACTGCCTTCTTAAAGTTCTGCTTTACTGATAATTTTGCATGCTTATATATTTTCACCATTCTACAATATGATACATTAAATGCAAATCATTATGGAATGCTGCATAAGTAGCATGCTGCTATCTGAGCCAAACTGTACTGTATGATGGGATGTTATAAGCTTTTGCTAGGAGAAATACATGGGTAGTCTTGGATGCAGAGTAGCAGACCCACATATTAGACAGTTGATATGCAACAATCAAATTAGACATTCTGAAGGAGGTGTAAGGATTTACAGGTAAGTGCAAAATATTGTACAGTTATTACTCAAAAACTACACATCTTTAACTGATGAGATGGAAAAATAAATCTCATTTGCCATAATTATAAATAACACAGATTTTAAAATCTGCAAAGAATTTTTAATTAATCTCGATGGAATTTTATTTTATGGTGTAGATTAAAAAACAATTAATTATAAATTTTCTTACTTACCGGCCAGTACCATATGTATAACTACCAGGCCAGAGGTTTGATCTAATAGCTGCAATACCAAACTGATGTAGTAATTTAGAACTCTGAAATAAAGTCCAAGCAGGAAGATTACAGTAACCTGAAATAAATTTAAAAAAATAAAAAATAAAAAAAAATATATATGAAGTAATAAAACTGTTTTCTTGGAGAACAATAATTCTAAGTGTTTAAGTTTACACACAGCCTATTATAAAAATTTTCAAGATAATTTCAAGATTTAATATTTATCATTAAGCTATTTACGATAATAACGGTAGATATCATGCAAAAATTTTTCCATGATCACATTTGGCATTCTGTCAGTATTATGTCTGTAAAAGTTCATGGGCTGATTTGCATGATGTGCAGGCTGAAAAACCTGGAATATTTATGGTGGAAAAATCTCTACTCTCTTCATTTGCTCATTATATACTGTCATAGAAGGGTTTAGAACAAATTATAATATCATAACCAGGCATATCTATGACATTGAAACCACTGTAGTTGTGATGAAGGAGCTGAAGTCTGGAATGGATCAGAAAGGCTAGAAAGATATATTAACTTATTAATATATTTGTATTTTTTTAAATTTTCATTAGGCCCCATCCCAAACCAGGATGAATGCTGGGGCTAATGATTTATTTTTGTAGTTACATTGTTTCTGTAGTTATACCACTGATTGCAACTTATTTATAAATTGATCCAAAGTCAGCTTGAGTAGGAATAAAACTAAAAGTAATTCAGCAAAGAGAAAATATGGGGATAGGAAACACGAGGGAGGGGAATGATGCGATGAAGAATGCATTCCACCTATCAATAATGAAAAATGGAGTGGCTACTCATAACTTTTTGATGAATAAGCCCAAGTTCAGTATAGACTCATCAAAAACATGTTGATCACTGAACGTGTAAAAAAAAAAAGAGAGAAAAAGAGTAAATATGAAGGATTTTATGAAGACTGTTCTGATCATAATTTTTAATGAACAAGTAATGCTTACTATTATTACTTAATATTACTATTATTACTTAATATTACTACAAATAGTAATGCTTACTATTTCTAGCTGAGCTGTGGAATTCAACTGCACAGTTGCATATGAATGACAGCCAATCAGTTTTGCTTATGTAACAATGGACATGACCATTTTTTCAGCTTGGTCTGTACTTGTTAACAGGAGAGACTGCTTCTACAGGGATGGGATACACTTAAATAGAAAGGGTGCAAGAATGTTTGCTGATGCTATCGAGGCAATGTTAGGTGGGTCGGAAAACTGCTAGATTGGGGGGATACAAGGACTAATAGATTAACAGTAGCCACTGGCAGAGGTGAAAGTGATTCTTGCACTGCTTCTATTGGAATGAGCCGCAGCCTGGAAAATAAGATGCAGGATATTTCAGAGACTGCTGGGAATCATTGGGGTACAAGTAAACACATGGGTTGTGTTAGGGTAGCTAAGAAAAAGAACAGGTGCATGTATACTTGTGTGTACACCAATGCTAGGAGTTTAGTAAATAAATTTGATGAATTTGAGGTATTGCTCAAAACATCAAAGGCAGATATTGTGGGGATTTCAGAGACGTGGTGTCACACAGATATAAGAAATGCAGAACTGGAATTTGGGGAGTACAATGTCTACAGAAAGGATAGACAGGATAGGAAGGGAGGAGGGGTTATGCTATTAGTTAAAAAACACATAAAATCCAAGGAAGTGAAGCCAGTCGACATCGCTGGACAGTGCAGTGTCGAGTCAGTTTGGTGTGACATAAGCATTGGGAGATCAAAATTGAGAGTAGGAGTGTGCTATAGGCCTAATGACTCTGATGAGTATAATAAGAAACTGTTCGGAGAAATAGAGTGGGCCAGTAAATCAGAGAATCTTATAATGGGGGATTTTAATTTCCCAGATATTGACTGGAATTTGGGGGCTGGTCACTCACACAGTAGCAAGGCTTTTGTGGATTTATTGGATGATTGTTTTCTACATCAGCATGTTCGGGAGGCAACTAGAGGGAGTAATACTCTTGATTTGATTATCAGTAGTGATTCTTCATGCATTAAGAATCTGCAGATAAATGAACCACTTGGTGGCAGTGATCACAGTGTGCTGAAGTGGGAGTTACTCAAAGAGGTAACTACCATTAGGGGTAAAGGGAAGGGGTATTGCTTTCGTAAAGGCGACTACAATGGACTGAGACAGTATTTAAATTCTATACAGTGGGATCAACTGATGATATTGCCAACAGCAAATTCAAAATGGGAAGCATTCAAAGAACTTATCGTGGAAGCTACTAGGCTTTACATACCAACTAAGAAATATTGTTCAAGGTTTAGGCCTAAATGGTTGTCAGATGAACTAATGAGGCATATGGCAGAGAAGAAAAATGCATGGGATACATACAAATTAACACGTGACACGGACGCCTATGATAGATACAAGTTGATCTGTAACCAAGTTACAAAGGAGGTTAGGCAGGCGAAGGCAGATTACGAGAGATCCTTGGCAAGGGATGCGAAGAAAAACAGCAAAGAGTTCTTTACTTATGTAAACTCTAGAAGGAAGGGGATAAATCAGATTGGTCCACTTGAGATCGATGGGTCAACTGTTGATGACCCTGCTCGGGTAGCTAACAAACTAAATGAATATTTTGCATCGACATTCACACATGAGGAGTTATTCAGCGAGGGGAATGCCAGAGGTGTATTCAACTCAAGCAGTAAGCTAGAGAATCTTGTAATAACTGAGAGCAAAGTGGAGGAGAAATTGTTGAAGATAAACACAAGAAAGGCACCTGGGGTGGATGGGATCTATCCAGTTATATTAAAGGAGGCAGCAAAGGAGGTAAGCAAACCCTTAGCCATAATTATGAGAGCTTCCTTGGACTCAGGGGAGGTACCCATTGACTGGAGATGTGCAAATGTGACCCCAATTCACAAAGGGGGATCAAAGGCTGACACAAGTAATTATAGACCTGTGAGTTTAACTTCTGTTCCCGGAAAATTAATGGAGGCACTGGTGAAAGAAGCACTGCAGGATCATCTAGACAAGACTTCAGTTATAGCTAGGACACAGCATGGTTTTGTTAAGGGGAAGTCTTGCCTGACCAATTTGATTGGATACTATGATGCAGTCACAAAAGAACTGGATGCAGGGAATAACTTTGATATTATATACTTGGATCTTAGAAAGGCTTTTGATACTGTTGCACATGGAAGACTGCTGCACAAATTGGAGCAGTGTGGCATTGGAGGCAAGTTGCTGCTATGGATAAAGGGGTGGTTGAGGGGGAGAAGACAGAGAGTGGTAATCAATGGACACTGCTCATCGTGGACTAATGTTATTAGTGGAGTCCCTCAGGGTTCAGTATTGGGGCCTTTATTGTTTTCTGTATTTATAAATGATATTGATGATGGTATATCAGGCTTAATGTCCACGTTTGCAGACGATACGAAGGTTGGCAGGGTTGTCAAGGACACTACTGACACTATGCTGCTGCAACAGGATTTGGAAAGGTTGAGCAGATGGGCTTCGAGGTGGCAAATGAAGTTTAACATTGACAAATGTAAAGTACTACATATGGGAAACAGCAACCCCAGAGCAACGTATCAACTCTGTGGTACTACACTGACAGTGGTAGAGAATGAAAGGGACCTGGGGGTGGTGGTGCAGGCAGATATGAAGTTCTCTGAGCAGTGCAGACGAGCTGCAAGAGTAGCTCATGGTGTATTGTCAATGATATATAGGAATTTTTCTAGCAGGGATAAGGAGGTGATTATTCCCTTGTATAAGGCAATGGTCAGGCCACACCTAGAGTACTGTATACAGGCCTGGAGGCCTCATTTCAGGAAGGATGTAGAGCTGCTGGAACGAGTACAGAGAAGGGCAACTAGATTGGTGAATGGGACAATGGGGTTCTCTTACGAAGAAAGGCTTAAGTTTTGCAAATTACAGTGTCTGGAAACTAGGCACCAGCGGGGTGATCTGATAGAGGTGTACAAAGCCTTGAATGGTTTGAGCATGCTCAATGCTGATGGGATTCTTCCTCTAGCTCAGAAAAATCACCTGAGAGGGCATAAATTCAAATTGAGGAAAGACAGATGTAGGATAGATGTGCGGAAATTTGCCTTTAGCCAGCGGGTGGTTGGTGGGTGGAACAGACTTCCATCCCTTGTCGTGGAAGTTGATAGCCTAAATAAGTTTAAGGCTCAGCTGGACAGGTATTTCGAACGAACAGAGGGGTGAAGTGGAAGTGGTTATTTTTATTTATTTATGTTACTTTTTTTTTTTTTGGCTGATGCTGCATAAGCTTGCTTTCTTGCATCAAATGCCTCTACTAATGCTAATGCTAATGCTAATGCTAATGACATGCGAGGAACAGTATGCTGCTCTGAAATTTGGTTTATGTCACAAGAAAACATCAACTAAAGCATATGAAATTTTAAGAGAGGCTTATAGCAAATCTACACTTCCATATAGCAAAGCTTGCAGGTGGTTTAGAATATTTCAAGATGGATGTGATTCAGTCACAAAAATTAGCAGTCCTGGAGCTCCAATTACTGCTGTCACCACAGAAACCATAAACACTGTTTTTCTAATTGTGAGAGAAATCATCGTATAAGAGTAAGGCAACTGGTAAAGATATTGAGAATATCAGTAGGAAGCACACACAGTATTCTCCATGACCTTTTGAATATGACACGTGTTTTTGCGTACTCTGTTTTAAGACTACTCATACCTGACTGAGCAACAGCAAGTTCACATAGAGGTTTGTCAGGAGCTGCAATGGATGGTTACTGAAGATGGTGAGCTTCTGGACAAGATGATAACAGCTGATGAGACATGGCTTCATCATTTCTACCCAAAGAGTAAGCAACAAAGCTCTGTTTGGAAGTCCACAGCATTGCCAACACCAAAAAAAAAGCAAAAGCTGTGGCTTCTGCAGGAATGGTTATGGTCAACTCTTGTTTTGACATTCAAGAAATGGTTTACCAGCATGTTATTACCATTACTATTACTATTATTATCTATATGGTGCAAGGAAGCCTGAGGCTTATGCTGCACAAGCCACCCCTAAGAGAGAGAGACAGAGACAAAATAGAAGGGAATCACCAAGAAAGAGAAGAATGATGATATCCAGCTCAGGACCCTGGGTGTGCCAAGCCCATACTCACCAGTTGTGAGCCACTGGGGTTGCCACATCATATAACTGTTATGGGACCTTTCTACAGAACTGTATTGCACACTTTGTGGAATCACATTCATTGCAAATGGCCACAAATGTATGCAGGTAGGTGAATGCTGCATTATGATAATGTGAGACCCCACATTGCTCATATTGTCATTGAGTATTTAGCCAGCATGAATGTCAAATGTGTTCCTCATCTGCTCTTCAACCCTGACCTTGCACCTGCAATTTTTTTTTTTTTATTTCCAAAGTTAAAGGAGGAAGATGCAAAGAAAACGTTTCCAGTTGTCAGAAGAAGTTGTAAAGATATTGGAGTCGATTCTCAAATTGACTCCAATATCTTTACAACCTTTTGAAACACATGTCAAAAAATGGCTTCCACCATGTTTTTGAAGAATGGTATTGATGTTGGAGTAAGTGCAGTTGATCAAATGGGGACAATCTGAAAAAGTACCATAAAAATATGGATGATTAATAAAGGTATGTTGTGAAAAAAAAAATTATGATCATTCTTTATTGAACAATCTTTGTATTATTCTCAATGCCCTCTCCAATTCTTCAGTGACTGCAAAAAAACTGAAATAAAACAGTTTATTGCAAAGTAGTAAAAGTTGTGGAGTTTACTTCAACACAATGGGTTGAAGGCCTTGAATGGGTTGAGCACGCTGAATTCTGATGGAATCCTTCCACTTGTTCAGATTACGAACCTAAGGGGGCATAAATTCAAATTAAGAAAAGACAGATGTAGATTAGATGTGCGGAAATTTGCCATTAGCCAGCGGGTGGTTAATTGCTGGAACAAACTTCCATCTGTCGTTGTGGAAGTTGATAGGTTGAATAAATTTAAGGAGGAACTGGACAGGCATTTGGAGGGAATGGTGTGATTTTTTTTTTTTTTTTGGCTGATGCTGCATAAGCTCATACACTTGTTTTCTTGCATTAAATGCCACTGCTACTACTACTACTACAAGCATTGAAAAACTTCGAATATTTCTTCCTCTTGCTCAGATTATGAACCTGAGCTGGCATAAATTCAAATTGAGGAAAGAGAGTTATAGAACAGATGTGGGGAAATTTGCCTTTAGCCAGCAGATAGTTGATTGCTGGAACAAACTTCCATCTATTGTGGAAGTTAATAGCTTAAATAAATTCAGGGAGGAACTGGACAAATGTTTAGAGGGAATGGATGTGTGAAATTGTTTTTTTTTCTGGTTGATGCTACATAATCTTGCTTTCTATTACAAGCCTCAATTACTATTACTACATTGTAATTGGCTTCTCTGGCTTCATTTTCTGCCTACACTAAAGCTCATGGCAATTTTAAACCAGTAATTAATCAAACTTCATTTTGAATAGGTTAAAAGTAGAAAACTTGCTTTTAGCCTAAATGGTTGGGTGGGCAGCCTTGTCTCTTGCTAAAGCTATTGGCCACAACTTTTATCCATCTATACTCCCATCTCTGTTACAACTTGATGGTTCTATTGCATCCTCAGCTAAAATAAAGCCAATTTATGAGCATCCTACTTGTCTTCTTACTCTTGTATTTTTGATCAAGGGAAACCACATGATTTAGAAGAATTCTGAATAATCTTGATGCCAAAAAAACTCTATGCTCCTGTTATGCATCGCCTTTTTACATTTTCTTATTCCACTGGCATTTATTCTTATTCTGCTTGGAAATTTGCTAACATAAGCCACTTGCTAAAAAGGGTGATAAATTCCTCCATCCAATTATACAGCATTGCTCTTTCCTCTACTCTTTCTAAGGTTGTCACAGACATTCTCTCAGATATGCCAGACAAGCTGTACTTGCTACCTGGGAGTCTAAAACGCTGATGGAATTGATATTCAGGTGACACTCAAGTCAAGTGGACCCAATTCCGGCAAAGTCCGGACGGTCTGTGACAGCCAAATCCTCTGCTTGCACCTTCACGATGGTGGGACTGTTAGTAATCCTTGGTATAACCCCCATGCACAAGTACATGGTGGGTGACCACCCAGGTGTGAACCAACGTAAGCAGGGGTCGAGGTGTGGCGCCCACACCACATGGAGGAACGCCACCCCTCTATGTTACCAGGCAGTACTAGGTGGTAGATGACTCTCATCAACCGGTGAAATACCACCACTTTGCTTATTGGAGGCTTGAAGTGGTGGAACCCATGTTTAGTCTCTAGAGGTAAGTTCCAGTCAACCCTTCCCCATCTCTTCCATCATGCAGTACGATTGATGACTTTTGAGGTTAGGATGAACATCGTGGCGAGATCCAATATTCCTTACATTTCGAGGGTACAGCTCTAAAACGGTGTTCGCAGGCCAGCCACTAGTTAGTACACCGTACTGAACCTATTGAGAACTCTCTAGGAGGCTTCCGGATCAGCTAGTGTATAATCTTGCTACCTCTACTCTGCCAGATAGTGACTGGAGGGAGTCCGAGTAGTGTGTATGCGGGGAGCATTGTTGAGGCCACGTTATGTCAAGGATCTGGGTATATTCTTACCACATGTATGCCATATCCAAAAATTTCATTACTTCATACAGCATGTCCCACCCACTTTTTCTTACTACTGAATACACCATGAATTGTCAAACTAATAGAGCAAGCTTATCTGCAAAAAGATCTAAAGACTTCCTAATTCATTTCACAAATATACGTGGTCTCAATTCTAATCTCAACGATGTCCATTTCCACTTGCAGTCTGCCAAACCTCATGTACTTTTTCTGACAGAATCTCAGTTATCGGTTGATTCAACTACTGCTCATCTCAGATGCCCAAATTATTCGCTGTATGATTCCTTTCACCTCAAAGGTGGTACTTGTGCATATGTCCGTTCTGATATTCCCTGTCAGAGACTTGGCAATTTGGAATCTCCTCTCTTTGATCTTCTCTGGCTTAAAATCTCTCTCTCTACCTCATTGTGTCAAATTCATCTGTTGTCTCTACCGTTCTCCCAACTCCAATAATCGCTTGGAGCTCTTTGACTTCCTCTCTTTGCAACTTGACTTTCTCCAGTCCAACTTTCCTAACAGGGAGGTAATTTTCCTTGGTGATTTTAATGTTCACAACTCCAGCTGGCTTCCGTTTTCTAGTCACACCGACCCAGCAGGTTGAGATGCTGAGGCTTTTGCAATTACTAATGACCTAGCACAGATTGTTCATTTACCTACAAGAATACAGGACAATCCTAATCATACAGCCTTTTTCTTACAAACAACCCTTCTAAGTACACGGTCGATGTGAGAGCTCCTTTAGGCACTTCAGATCACAACTTGGTGATTGTCTCTTCTCCAATGGAACCTTTATCTCATGGCTATTCTCAACCTTGTGTTGTTTGGCATTACAAGAATGCAAAATGGGATGACCTGCGAGACTTCTTTTCTTCTTTTCCTTGGTCAGATTACTGTTTCAAAAGTTCTGACATCAACGTTTGCTCAGATCGCATCAGCGAAATTATTCTTGCAGGAATGGAATCCTTTATCCCACACTCCACTTTAAAATCTCGTTCTTTATCTAAACCTTGGTTTTCCAATAAATGTGCTAAGGCTGTCCAAGAGAAGAATGTTGCATATCGTAATTGGCTTGTCTCTAATTCTTCAGTTTCATTTTCTGCCTACACCAAAGCTCGCAACAATTGTAAAGCAGTTATTAATCAGTCCAAACTAGAGTTTGAACAGGCTAAGAGTAGAAAACTTGCTTCTTGCCCTAATGGTAGCCGAGCATTCTGGTCTCTTGCCAAAGCTATTGGCCGCAACTTTTGCCCATCTCTGCTCCCACCTCTGTCCAAACCAGATGGTTCTGTTGTCACTTCAGCCAAGGATAAAGCTGACCTGCTAGCATCCCATTTTTCTTCCAGCTCATGTATTAATAATCTTGGTAAAACACCTCCCACCATTCCCAACACACTCCATTCAATGCCTCCTGTGGTCTTCCGTCAAAAGGATATCAGAAGGATTTTGATGAATCTCGATGCTAGGAAAGCTCCAGGTCCTGATGCTATTTCTCCACTTGTTCTCAAAACCTGTGCTCCTGAACTTACTCCTATTCTTTGCCGCCTTTTTTCACTTTCTTATTCTAAAGGTGTTTTTTTTTCTGCTTGGAAATTTGCTCATATCCAGCCAGTTCCTAAAAAGGGTGACAAATCCCTCCCATCCAATTATCGTCCCATTGCAATTACTTCTACTCTTTCTAAAGTAATGGAGAAATCAATTAACCGCCAACTCTTAAACTACCTAGAAACCTTCCGTCTGATCAACGATCACCAGTATGGATTCCATCAGTGTCGATCCACTGGTGATATTCTGGCTTATGTTACCCATTTATGGACTAATTCAATGGAAAGGTTTGGTGAAACACAAGTAGTTGCTCGACATCTCAAAGGCTTTTGATCGTGTTTGGCATAATGGTCTTCTAAACAAGCTTCCATCTTATGGTTTGCCAACTGTTTTTGGTAATTGGTTATCCAGTTTTCTCTCTGATCGCTCACTGAGGGTGATGGTAAATGGCTCTCTGTCTTCTAACTTCTCCACTAATGCCGGTGTCCCCCAAGATTCAGTTCTTTCCCCCACTCTTTTCCTCTTGTATATCAATGACCTTCTTCCATTGACTGGAAATCCTATCCATAGTTTTGTCGATGATAGCACATTGCATTCAACTTTCCATTTTGAGAAACCTTGTCCTGCTCAATCAGCTTCAACTTCTCAAAAATCTGCTACCAATTCCTTAAATGCCGATCTTCAGGTAATTCTCCAGTGGGGCAAAGACAACTTAGTTGATTTCAACCCTTCTAAAACTCAGTCTTGTCTTATATCTCGCAAAAAGGATTCTTCTGCTCCTATGCTTATCTTTAGTGACACTCCAATTTCTAGGCAAAAGGATATATCTCTTTTGGGGATTACCCTGACTTCTAATCTCTCTTGGCACAAGCACATTACAAATATTGCTTCCTCTGCATCTAAAAAACTTGGTTTTCTCTTTCGCTCTCGGCGTTACTTTTCTTCCAAACAGCTGCTCACTCTGTATAAATCGCAAATCCGCCCTGCCATGGAATATTGTTCCCACATCTGGGGTTATGCCCCCAAAACCTCTCTCAGGCTTCTTAATTCCATTCAGAAGAGGGCAGTTAGGTTAATTAATGATTCATCTCTAACAGAGTCTCTCCACTTGCTGTCTCATAGACGCACTGTTTCTGCTGCATGCCTCTTCTACAGATACTTCCATGGGCACTGTTCTTCTGAATTAGCTTCTATAATTCCCGCTCTCTCTTTCGAAACAGTCCAAACACGTGCCGCTACCAGCCAACATCCATTTACTGTCCAACTTCAAACCCACAGAACCAACTTTTCATCTTCCTCATTTATTCATTCAACTGCCGTTTTCTGGAACAACCTTCCTTCATACATATTTCCTGAAAATTACAATCTACAGAAGTTCAAGTCCAATGTCAACAAATATCTTCTTTCGTCTTCTCAATCTCCAACCCAAGCACGGTACTAAGTACTATAGGTTCTAATACCTCTCGTGTTTGGGGTTCACATAAAAAAAAAAAAAAACAAAGAAATCCATCAACACTTACACTATCTTGAAAACTTCCATCAGATCAATGATCAGCAATATGGATTCTGATGGTGTTTACCCACTGGCTTATGTTATCCATCTTTGGATTAATTGAATGGAAAATATGGTACAACTCAAGCAGTTAAACTTGACATTTTTAAGGCAGAGTTTTTAAGGTGTGTTTAACATAAAGGTTTTCTAAAAAAGCTCCCATGTAATGGATTTCCAATTGTTTTTTGCAATTGGTTATCCAGTTTTCTCTCTGACCTCTCTGGGGAGGGGGCTGACAAATGGCTCTCTATTTTCTAACTTCTCCAGTAATGCTGGTGTTTCCCAAAGTTCAGTTCTTTCTCTTACTCTTTTCCTCTTCTACATTAATATTAATGATCTTTTTCCACTAACTGTAAATCCTAATCATAGTTTTGAGAATAATAGCATACTATACTCCACCCTTCCTGTTTGAGAAAGCTTGTCCTGCACAAACAGCTTCAACTTTTGGAATATCCACCACCAATTCCTTAAATGCTAATTTCAAAGTAATTCTCCAACAGGGCAAAGAAAACTCAGTTAACTTAACCCTTCTAAAGCTCAATTATCTCTTATTTTTTGCAAAAAATGTGTCTAGTGTTCAGCTTTGATGATATTCAGATTTCTAGACAAGATCACAAAATTATATCAGAGATTGACATAAGCACATCGTAAATATTTCTTCCTTTGCTGGTTAGTTAGTTGTTTAAGGGTTTTTTGGTGTATTGAGCTAATGGATCATAATGCACCAGTATGTTTATCAAGTCATATCAGGCTTCTTTTGCATCAAAAAAACTGGATTTTCTATTTTGTTTCTAGCATTATTTTTTTTTCTAAACAACTGCACAGTCTACAAATCTGTCCTACTACAGAATATTGTTTCCACATCTGGGGGTGGTGTCCCCAAAATCTCTTTCAGGTCTCTAGACTCCATTCAAAGGAGGGCAGTCAAGTTAATTAATGACTCATATCTTACAAAGTCTCTCCACTTTCTGTCTTACAGATATTCAATTTCTGCAGCATGCCTTTTCTATAGACTAGGGACACTTTCTTCTGAATTGGCTTCTGCAATTCTCTCACTCTCTTCCAAACCAGTCTGAAGATGTGCTGCAGCTAATAAGCATCGATTCACTGTCCAACTCCAAACTCCCAGAACCAACCTTTCTCACTTCATTATACTTCTATTTTCTGGAACAACTTTCTTTCACACATACTTTGCCAAAAATTATAATCTACAGAAATTCAAGTCTAATGTCAACAAGTATCATCTATTGTCTTCTCAGCCTTCAAACTATGCATGGTACTACAGGTGGTTCTGATACCTTTCATGTTTGTGGTTTCCATAAAAAAAAAATGCAAGGTTGGTTGGTTGATTATTATTTTTAATGGTGCATTGGCATGTTATTCTGGTGCATGTTAATGGTGCATGTTATTCTGGGATTACTGCATTTGAACAGCAGTAATCCCAGAATAACATACCAATTGGGTCGTGCCAAATTTAAGTTAGTTCATAAAGAAAAATCCATAAGAGTAATTGTATGATTGACACAAAGTTCTCTGATAAAGGCAGACTGACTGCTGAAACAGCTCACGGGGGTTCTGTCAATGATCTACCTGAACTTTTCCAGAATGGACAAAGAGGTAATTATCCAAAAATATAAATCAATGATTAGGCAACATCTTAAGTACTGCATACAGCTTAG
Source organism: Mastigoproctus giganteus (assembly GCF_048544385.1). Lineage (NCBI taxonomy): Eukaryota > Metazoa > Arthropoda > Arachnida > Uropygi > Thelyphonidae > Mastigoproctus > Mastigoproctus giganteus. Next base: position 208,854,310 of record NC_143577.1, read on the forward strand.
GAAACCATACTTTATGGTTACCTAACTAAGGCTTAAAAAGGGTACAGCACAAATATATAAGGAAACATAAATTTAAATTGAAAAAGGTTGGATGTAATATAAAATTGCAGCAAAATTTGCCTCAGCCAGAATGTAACTGACTGTTGGAATAAATTTATACCAAGCATTGTGGAAGTTTAAATAAATTTTAAAAAATTAAAAAGGATGGAAAAATTATTAGAAGAAATTGGAAAATTAAGAAAATAACTTTTTTTTTTTTTTTTAATTTATAGTTATTTTTTGGCTAATGCTCTATAAGCGTGTTTCCTTTCATCATTTGCCAATATTGATGCTAATACTCTGTTGGTAAACATATCACCAAAAATGATTGCAGATAGACTGAATTTGAACGAATTATTCTTGATATTTTGGTGGTCCTTTTTCTCTCTTATGAATGAAGATAAATGTATAAAACAGTCTCCATTTTAACCCCTTCTTGGATTATCCCAAGATATCTCATTTTTAGTTTTAAAAGTTATTTGGAACTACACAAAATATCTTGGGATACAATGATACCCGAAGCAAACAATAATACCTCCAAATGTGGAATTGAAAAGTATTTTCTCGGGCATTTATCTGGCTAATTTTGCATTGCCAGGTAAATCCCAAGATTTCTCAGGATTTTCTTACAACTGGCAGCAGATGACTGGCTTTCGTTTTACTTATATTATACAGCAATATCAGAACAGTAGTGCGCATTCCTGTGCAGCCAGTAAGCAAAATATAATTTGCTGTCCTAAATGCAGAATATTGAACCCATGAAAATAATTCACAAAAACAATATCAAAAAATATTTTGGTGCCTTCTTAAACTGCTGCCCATAAGCGATGCTTACCTCGCCTATCCACTTGTGGCGGCTGTGTGTCAGAAAGTAGTTAGTTTGCGATTATTGCTTGTGGCGAGAGGTTACTGCTTGTACCTACTTGATTTTTTAAATTTATTTATATAATGAGTAATGAAGAGTTTTTCTGTTCCTTTCTTTTAGCTTAAGCACTAATTTATTAAAAAAATCTGTATAATTTGCACACTTTTTTGGCATACACAAGATAATTCTGGATAGCCCAAATGGGTTAATTATTTCTATGTATTTTCTATGAAAAAATTAATAAAAAAACACAAAAAACTATACAGTGAGTATTCGCATGATGCATACTTTTAATCTGTGAAATAAAAAATGTCAATCTGTTATGGCACATTTTCCAGAAAAAATTGTTCCAGGAAGAGATCAAACATAGAGGAACTGATTCATCTATTTATTACTTTTGTTGTTTTATACTGGAAATGAAGATGTCAATTACAGTTTGTATCTTTTTTTCAATCATGTTTATCATAAAAAGGCTTCACAATTTAGATTTTAAAGGTTTACTGTTAAAGAAAAGCAGTTTTAAAGAAATTTTAAAGTGTACATGCCTACCTTCATCCTCTGAAATGGAAATCAGAAGAGAGCGCATCATTTCTTTCTGTGGTTTTTCTTCTTCAACTATTTCCTCAACCTGTTCTTCAACAACTTCACCTTCTGGCATTTCTGTTTCTGGTTCTTTTACTGGTTCTTCTTTTGCTTCTTCTTCCGTCTGTTCTTCCTGTGCAAGCTCCCCTTCTGTTTCCTCTTCTTTACTTTCAACATCTGGAATTTCTTCTGGTGGTTCATACCAGTTACACCGACCCTACACAAACAATTTAAAATTTGTTAAGATGTCCAAATTACACAAGTAAAACTACCTGAAGCATTGAAAAACACACATACACATGTGCGAGTGTGTACACAGATAATAAAAAAACATGAAAATAAAATTCAAACCAAAGTTAAAAATAAAAATATGCCAAAAAATAAGAAATTACGAATTAATTAATATGGGTAAAATCATAACTGTTTATTATTTATGTTGTGCACCAATGATATGCAATACAAATTTGCCGAATAATTTTTATAATACTATGCAAACTTTAAGACTAACTTTAAGAAATATTGCACAATTTTCTAATTCCATAAACCATATTACACAACCAATCAAGAATGAGCCACAACCATATTACACTACTCATTTGCAACAGTTTTCTCCAATGTTTTTTTTTTTTTTTTTTTTTAATATTTTAACAAATTTGGTGAGATTAATATATATTTTCAGTCTTATTCTTTTTTTTTGTGGAATACTAATTAATTTGGCAATTCCTCCTTTCCATTTCATTTACAAATATCTTAACTGCTATCTTTAAAACTAAACATTTCAATCCATAGTTTTCAGTCACAGAAAACCTTTTCATTGGGCTAAAAACTTTTTTATGGTGAATACAGTTTTTCTTATTTCTAAATATTTGAACTCAATCTTGAGCAGTCATTGCAAAAATAATTCATGTATGAACCTGTTCCGATGATAAATAGTCATTGTTGGATCACTTAGTTTCAAATGAATTAATAGAATTAAGTTGTAGAATGAGTCACAATGTGCATTATTCTTATTTAAGTTGTATTAATATAATGATCAGTATGACACATTTAATATTTGTATTAACATAATCAAATTTCTCCTAAAGTTAATGCTTCTAATTGATATTGCTATAGTTAATATGAATCTGTGTGATGATGAACAACTGTTGTATTAACTGTATGCATTACAGTCACAAATAAATAGAAGAAGTGCAAGGATATTGGCTGATGCTATCAAGACAGCATCAAGTGGGTTGTCAGAATACAGCTTCTGTCAGAATACAGCTGCCTGGAAAGCAAGGTGCCACAGAATTCAAGCCCTGCTGAGGGTCATCATGGAATAAGTAAATACAGTGTCAGGATAACTAAGAGATTAACTAAGTATAGGTACATGTATACTTACACGTACACTAAGGCTAGGAGCACAGTAAATAAATTTGATGAATTTGAAGTGCTGCTCAAGTCATTAAATGCAGAAATTGGGGGATATCAGATACGTGGTGTCACTCAACATAAAGGGAAGCAAAGTTTGAACATGGAGAATACAATGTGTACAGAAAGGACAGACAGGAGAGGTTATGTTCTTAGTTAGAAGCATATAAAATCAAAGGCACTGCATCCAGTTGACAGTGGTGGCCAGTGCAACGTTGAGTAAGATTGGTGTGATATAAGAATTGGGAAAACAAAAATGAGAGTAGGAGTGTGTTACAAGTCGAATGATTGTGATGAGTATAACAGACAGCTATATAGAGAAACACAGCAGGCCAGTAAATCAGAATGTCTTATAATGGAGGATTTTAACTTCTCAGATATTGACTGGAACTTGTGGATTGGTCATTCAAACAATCTATCAAAATAATGTGAAAGTATACAGTGGGGGTACATAGGAGAATCATATAGAAGGCTAAACTGCAGAATCCAAGTGCATAAAAAAGATGTGCAATATGGAAGAGTTCTGAAGTCTGACACAGCCCTACATGCATTCCAATGTGGTGACGCTTGGGATTTCAAAAGCAACAGAATCCTTTCTACTGACAACCAATACAACAGGAGGAAATTTAAAGAAGCTTTCATCATAAAAATGTATGGAGCCTCAGCAATCAACATAAAAATGGGAGTCAAATTCAACCTGCATATTTCAACCTTTTTGATAAGAAAATTGAAGAAATTAAAAACCAAGAAAAGAAAATAGTCCAGATATCTGGAGTAGCAACACATATACACCCCCCCCCCCCAGATCCCCAGAACCAGCCTGCACACCATCTCTAATGTTTGGAGTACAAGAATATAGGTCACTACTAAACAAGAACCACCAGATAAAGGGTAGAAAACTCGACAAAATTCCTTAATCCCTCACCTATAAATTAACTGATGGCAGTACCCTTTGCCTGTATGCACTTCAAGGTTTCTGGGAGAATCGGCATGAGGCTCCCAGCTGACAGCAGGTAAGAATGTAATCTTTTGTATTTGTTTTACTTAATTTAATGACAGTTTTCTATTGAAGCAGTAATTCGGATTTATAATCCACAATTAACTAGCATACAAGTTAGTGCAATTGCATAATTTCTGTATGTAGCCAATCACTTAAGTAGTTATAAATTGGCATCATTAAGTATATCTCATATTGTGAATACCTTCACGAGTTGCCATGATATTGCACTACCTCGAATAAGTAATGCTTCACCCTAGGAGAAGACTATTGTTACTTATTCTCAGCAGATACCATCACCCATATGGCACCGTTTTGGAGTTTATTGGCTCCTCATCAGTGGGTGGGCAGGTACCCTGGTGTTGCAATGATGACAACCCAGTTGTTGAAGTATAACGCCACAATGAGAGATGCCTGATGGTGTGGAGTAATTTAAATTTAAATCCACAATTAATTAATTTATTGGAATTGTATAGATGTAATTATAATTTTAATATTAATTGTAACTGTAATATTGGTAATTGTTATTGGAATATTCAAATTTGTAGCCCTTTATATGTCTCTGTTCCCCAACAGCATGGTCTGATGATGGGTATCAGTAAGATGCCTGAAACGTCACCTTAAATTTTATAGTGATTTAGGCAATTAGCTTAATAAACTTGATATGCCTTCATCAAATATCATTTAATAAATATTAATGATGGTTGCAGGACAGGTGTGTGCAAATTTTCTTTCAGCCAGCATATTAGCTATATGGTGTGTGGAAACCCTTGGACTCTTGCTGCTACACCAGCCAAAAAATAAATAAATAAAATAATAATAATGAATCGCCTATCTGACTCTCTCCTCATCTTTGTATCTATCCAACTGAGCTTTGAATTTTCCTAAGTTAATTACTGGAATAAGTTACTGAGGTAACTTATTCAATAATTAACAACCCTCTGTGTAAAAGAAAACTTGTGCAATCCAGTCTAAATCTCCACCCGCCCCAGTAATTTGAATTTATGGTCCCTATTTCTGGAACAATTTTTATAATAGTGAAAATTTCATCCTTGTTCATTTTACTTTCCCCTCTCAGAGTCATACACTTCGATCAAATTTCCTCTAAGATGTCTAGTTTCCAAGCTCTGCAGCTTGAACATCTGAAGTCTTTCCTCATATCGGAACCCTTTTGCCAATGTCACCTGGTGCATTGCCCATCTTTGGACTGTTTCAAGAAGCTCGATGTCTTTTGTTAGGTACAATCTCCATACTTGGACATAGTATTCCAAGTGTGGTTTCACAATTACAATATACAGGTTGTCTCAAAAATACATGGCAAAACTTCAGGAATGAGTTCCTCATATGTAGACAATAAAAATATTTTATATCAACATAGTTCCGGAAGTGCTTGGTTCCCGAGTTATTAACCAGAATGTCTTATCTCCCGCAGGTGATTTCCTTCATTACGAGGTACTGACAGAATCTGGTGGTTTTCCATTCTGACCATGTACTCAAATCAGGAGCAAGTGGATATGCACTTTATGTACGCAGGTGACAAGGCCTGTACCTGTTGCAGATGGTAAGGATAAAGTTGGTGTTCTCGCAACATTCTCCAAATACTCAGACGTTGAACAGCCAGTTGCATTGCTATTCTGCGTGTGCTGATTCCAGGAGTGGCATGCAAAACATCCAAAATCTCCTCCTCTACTTCAGGAGTCATAGATCTTGGTCATCCTCTGTCGGCAGCACGAGGTGTAAAGGTTCCGTGTTCACAAAGGCGGTGATGGATATCTTCAAACCTTTTCTTGTCTGGACATCTATGTTCTGGGAACCTTTCATGGTGCAAACAACGAGCCTCCAGAGCACTGCCATCTGCCAAACCGTACATAAAGCGCATATCCGCTTGCTCCTGATTTGAGTACATGGTTGGAATGGAAAACCACCAGATTCTGTCAGTACCTTGTGATGAAGGAAATCACCTGCAAGAGATAAGACATTCCAGTTAATAACTCAGGAACCAAGCATTTCCAGAACTATGTTGATATAAAATATTTTTATTGTCTACATATGAGTAACTCATTCCTGAAGTTTTGCCGTGTATTTTTGAGACAACCTGTATAGTGGAGTAGTTTATTGTTGGAACAAACTACCATGTGATGCTGCAGAAGTGGGCAGTTTGAATAAATTCAAGGAAGAACTGAGCCATATTATTAGAGGGTAGAGATCAGTGCATCATTTGTCACTACTACTACTAGTAACAATAATTGAAAGGGACCAAGCACTAAATTCTGAGGGGCTCCACTAATAACATTAGTCCATAAAGAATAGTGGCCATTAATAACTACTCTCTGTATCCTGCTACTTGATCATCCCTTTATCCAGAGCAGTAACTTGTTCCCTAATGCCAGACTGCTCAAATTTGTATAGTAATCTTTCATGTGGAACAGTTTAAAGCTTTACTAAAATTTGATGCCAAGAGTATTGGCTTTGCCCTTTGTTAATAGGAAAGACAATTGCACATCTACAATCTGAAAAGACTTTTGCTAAATCCAAAGATGCTCTCACAATTATGGACAAATATTTGCTTATCTCTTTTATTGCTTCTTTTAATATAATTGGATAGATTCTGTCTGGTTTCCATGTCTCCTGATAATTTATAATCATCCCATGCAGTGTTCTTATTTGGGACTAGTCTCAGAGAAGAAAACATCCATTTAGGTCTAAAATTTGAGCAATATCTCTTGGCTGGTATAAAAGGCTTCTAAAATTACTTTCCTGAATGCTTCCCATTATCTCACCAAATCAGATTCTAAAGAATTTGTGGTTGGTGAGTTATGGGAAGTGATGAGGTGGGCGATGCAAATTCTAAAGAATTTGCAGTTGGCATCATCAATTGTCCTCATTGATAAGAATTTAAAAACTGTCCAAGACCATTGTAATCACCTTTACCATTAACAGTTATATCTTTAAATTAATCTTACATCAATGATACATCCATGATAGTATCCATCATCTCCATGATAGTATAGTGGTGTCACTATTTTTCACTCATTTGGAGAGGTATAAGTTTTATTCCTGTCTATTTCTGAAGGAATTTCTAAAAGTCTTATCAATTGATGCATGCTGTAGCTAGTTGATCTCAGGCAGAGGAAGTAGGGGGTTTCCCCATGAATTAATCCATATTTTTCAGCCTGCACAACATGCAATTGCAATATACAAATCAAATTGGCCCATGAACACACTCCCGCATAGATATAATACACAGTGGCACACTATGGCATAAGTTGCTGATGCTCCCAAAACCAAACAACAAATGGATATACTATATCAATTACACTGAGATCATTGCTACCTAGTGGTTACTTAATCTTAATCCACAAATGTCACTGCTGATAATCAGATCAAGAGTACTGCTTTCTGTTGTTCTCTCTCTAACATGCTGATTTAGAAGGCAGTCATCCAGTAAATCCAGAAATGTTCGGTTACTATGTGAGTGACCAGCCCACAATTACAGTCAATATATGGAATGTAATTCCATAGTAAATCAGAATTAGTTAGTAAATCAGAATAAGACATTCTGATTTACTAACCTGCTCTGTTGTCTGTATAGTGTCCACATTACTCATTTGGCCTATAACATACTCCTACTTCTCATTTTGGTTTTACCAGTGCTTATGTTACATTAAAGTGATTCACCATTACCCTGGCCGTTGCTATCAAATGGGTATACTGCATTAGATTCCATGTGCTTCTTAATCAACAGAATAACTTCCCCCCCCCCCCACTGCAGGAATCAATTTTGCCTCTGCTTGCAGCTGCTATTAAAATATTATTCTGTGTATGTTCCCAAACTAGCAGTTTTCTTTGAACCCAACACTTGTAGGTAAAAAAAAAAAACAACTTTTAATTTGATATATAATTTTTTTTATATATGCCCTGCCAAACTTCATAATTTTGCATAACATTCAAGTAAAATATTTTTGGCTGACAGGTTAACCATTCCTTCGCAGGGAATTTAAAGGAATGGTTAACCATTCCTTTAAATTCTTCAGAGAATTTAAAGCATCATCAGAGTCACATCTTGCCCTGAAGGCATTCTTTAAGCTTTTTAAAAAAAAAATCACTGAGCCAAATCTAATTGCAGGGAGAAAATGGAACAACTTCAAATCAGAGTAAAAAAATTCTTGCCAAAGTTGCATGGCTACAGTGAGAGCATACACTGTTGTTTTGCTAGGCCTTATATTCATTTCATTCTTTTTTTTTTTTTGGCTCGTCTAATGTCTCAATATACTTAACTGAATTGACTCTGGTCTCCATTTTCCTAAAAATTCAGTGTAGGTAACACCCATAGTTTGAACTTCGTGTTCAAAGATGCTTCCATATAAAACAGTGTAACTTGTAAATAAAGAATCACACTTGTAACTTGTAAAAGAACCTTGGTGCACTACCTAGTGATAAACAAAGAAGCATTACTCTTCAGCCTATCCTTGTGTTTTTAACTGACTTTATGTGCATTATAATTGTGGAAGTATTCTTTTGTGGTATAATATTGTTATTAGTTCAATCAATCAATATATTAATTATGTTTTAATTAATTACATATTAATTTTTTATTCATATGTAATTAATTAAAATTAATCAGTTATTAACTTTGTTGACTATAAATTGAATCAGATATTAATTGTAAACTTTTATACCCCTCCAATCAGGAATTTTTAGATATGTATCTGTTTCATATAGTTCTGGGATTTCTGCTACTTTCAAACTGTTTTTATTTATAAAATTTTATTTTATTTTGATTTAAATTTATTTCCTATTACTGTATTAATTATAATTGATTTCCTATTGTCAAATGGGTATACTGCATTAGATTTATGTGCTTCTTAACCAACAGACAGCATAACATCCTTTCCCCATACTGCAAGAATCAATTTTGTCTCCGCTTGCAGCTGCTATTAAATTAAAATAGTTTAATAGCAGCTGCAAACAGAAACTTAATCTTTAGTGGAAACAAAATGATCCCCATGATCAAAAATCAAGTGCAGTAAAGTGTATGAATTTTAGTGAATATTATTTATTTATTTATTTTTGGCTAAATCAAAATCAAATCAAATCAAAATGTGCAATTTAATCAAAATCAAATTTAATCTAAATCAAAATTTAATCTAAATCAAAATTTAATCTAAATCAAAATGTGCAATAAATTGCACATTTTGATAGTTAAATATTTATCTAGTAAAATATAAATTGGAATAACAAATTAGCCATAATTTTAGCATTCCATAGCAAACTGAGTTGGTTAAAGAATGCATCTCATATGAAGCAGAGTTGTCTTGTTCTGTGCTTAAAATAAAGAATAGTCAAAGGATTTATCACAATGTAGAGGTAGACTACTGTTTATTTGTAATGCTATCATCAACTTGGGTGATGGTGTGCATTAATAATCTCTCTCTCTCTCTCTAACATACACAAAATTAATAATTGCTTTCTCAATTACACCTGAATTTCAATATCTCCAATGTTGTTAAGCAAATAAAAAAAAACTTGTATTTACTTGTTTTAAAATAAACTGTTTATGATGAACCCATCCTTTAAGTCCAGCATTAATCATATCTTTTAAAGATATAGAATTATATTCTGGGTTTTTTACAATATCTGTTTTTATTTCTTCTACATCAGATACACCAACAATATCTTCAATAGCACCTTCTTCAGCACCTTCAGAAGATTCTGTTACTGTTTCTGGTGGTGGTGGCTCTGCAGGTTGTTCCTGAATATCTCCTATAAAATAAAAAAAACAAAGGATTTAAAAATGGTTACTACTCAAATAAGATTATACTAGCATTACAATCAGTAAAAGCTCTATTACCTAATTATACTAGAAACTACTCATCAGCCGATCAGAAGCCAGGAAGCTTGAAACAGCTGTTCTGGCAGTGTTTCAGATTTTTAAAGGTATAGAGATTTACCTTTTCAGGTGATGCTATACAATTTAATAAGATATTAGTAACTTAGGCAGAACTGCACATATAGCATTTGTCTCAACCAAGTGCTTGATTTCATTTATTAGTGGGAGCAGAAGGATCATCATGATCAAAAATCAAATGTAGTAAAGCATAGAAATTTTTGATTTTAGCTACTACATTGAAATATTCTCCTGCAATCATATACTATACTGTGCAGGGCAAATGCAACAGAGTTTTAGTGATTAAAGGTACATATAATGGTCACTATATATTTAAATGGAATTTTATTTCCATATGCCATTTAACTGTTTAATTAGAGATTACCTGTCAGCTGATGAGATGCAAGTAAGCTTCCAAATAACTGTTTGGAAGCTCTTACTGGACTTTTAAATGTATAGCAAACTCACCTTTTCAGGTTATGCTGTACAATTTAAAAAGATATTAGCAACTTAGGCAGAACTGTGGATAACAGTACTTGTCTCCAATTTGAACATAAGTCCATCATGCCTTAGCATTGAATACATTGGCCTTAGTCTTTAGTGGAAACAAAATGATCTCCATGTACAGTAAAGTATATCAAGTACAGTAGTGTATGAATTTTAGTGAATATTATTTATTTATTATTATTATTTTTTTGGATAAATCATTGGAACAATTTATTGCACATTTTGGTAGTTAAATATTTATATAGTAAAATTTTATTCTGATAAGTCATCATAAATATGGGCTATACTAATAAAGATATATTTTGCATTTCTACATAATATAATAAATATGATCAAAGAAATTCTTCAATAATAAAAAACATGAAATAAACATATAATACACTGTAAAACGTTACTACTTTGAGAGAGGCAAGTCGCTTTTGAGATTTATCTGTAAAGAGAGAGCTAAAAGGCATATTAATGCAGGTATCTTGAAATGAAATCGGCATTACAGTTCATGACATTTACTTAAAGGAATTTTAATAAAAATGTAGGCTAACTAATTTTCATAATGGAGTCAAACAAGCTAAAACTTGCTTTCATTCCTTAATCAGTGACTGTAATAATTAACTGTTGAGACTGAAAACTATCACCCTTTAGTAAATAATGAAGTTTAGTCTGATTTTGGAATTATACAAGTTTTTCGATACTTCACAAAAACCAGTAGGAGCATATTCCACAGATAAAAATAAGGAAAAAAGGCCCTATAAACATATATTTCAAAAGTCTTTATTTCTGAGATATTAAACATTAATCATAAATTCAAAAGTATGTAAAATGGCAAAACAATTTTATATTCAAATTAATGTCATAAAAATAAGACTGTATAACATGGACTGTTCTATATTGTTTAAAACAGTCAAAAACATACACACAATCTGACATGAATAGTTTTATTCTACTACATGAATCGAATCATACCAATTACTCAGTTGTGACCAACCAGTATGGACAAGTCCATACTATCAGTGTCAACATATCTTACTTGAGTTTTTGTTATTATTACTATCAGTTTATTAATCCTATAGGATTCACCCCCGGACAGCCATAGGCTAGGAGGGTGATAGCTACATACTTAGGGTGTGAGTTATCATATGCACAAGAGGTTACATTACAGTACGTGTGAGTCCAACCTGATAAATATTTACACAAGCCTTATTTACAACATATTATTTACATGAGTCTTATTTACAACATATTATTTACATGAGGCATACTTATAAAATCTTATCTAGAACAATTTAAAGATACTCATAGTATCTTTAAATTTACTATTCGGAGACATTCACTTTAAATGGAAGAAATCCTTGGGTAGAATGCTAGTACGAAATCTGATGACTAAGATACAAGATGGTCAACATTATACAAAAGTCTTTTTGTTCATTAGACTTGAGCAAGACCTGCTCCCTGTTGTTCCTAGAGTTTAGGCTTGGGGATAGCTCGAAGTATCCAGCAGACACAAAAGCCTGTTGTATTAGCATGCACAGAAACACTGAACAGTGATCATCAATTTAGAGGTATTCTTCACAGTTGGGTGAGGAGAAAAGTGTCCCTAAAAACATGTCTTCGGCAAGTGGCATCTTTGCAAAGCCTTTCAGCGTCAATCTTTTACATTCCATGACAACTGTTTCAATGTTTACAGTGCTGCATTAGTTAAACTGATATTATGGAAGACACTAAAAGTCTGTTTACTTTTGCTGAGTTAACTGATATGATTTAAATTTACAGTGAGGCTCATAATAATTCTGTAGTTGCTGTTTGCAGATACGCTGAAAATTTTCCAACTCAATGAATATCAAATTGAAAAGCACTGGCTGCTGAGGAAAGCTGACTTAAAGAAGCAAGTATGTTGAAATCATTATGCGTAAATGCTGGCATATGGAGGGAAGCATTACATGAACAACAATTGTATTCATTTCACAGTAAGCCTGCACAAGAATTGTACAGGCTTCTTGGGAACAATTTTATTGCTCCTTATTTTTTACCAGCTACAATTGGAAAATGTAGGAATAGCATGCCTACATTTTCCAATTTGTGGGAACTACTGGAACACATATCTCTTGAAAATTGATGGAGTATGTATTTTTTGCACGTTGTACACCAATTCACTTTTCCTGTGATGTTTCTGACTTTTAAATGCAGAGTACAATAACTGCTGGATTGGCAGAACAGCCAATCTATTGATGTATGATGGCCACCACAATCATGTGACCTCATACTCATAGATTACTTTGTATGTGAGGTCACACAAAATCCATGATTTATTCTACATATTACCATGCAAGGTGAACTGTCATTATTACTTTAACAGCCCCCTTCATGGAGAGAGCCTTACTCCCTCCACTTAAGACTGGCTAACTATAGCCTTGATCGAAGGGGACTTAAGAAAATTCTCTGGTCATAGATGGAAATCAAACCCAAATCTCTCCAAACAAGCAGCAGATGGCAGTGTATTATGCTGATTAAGATGTTACAGAGGACTTGCAAGATGAACTAAGAAACCACATTTTGGAAGCTGCTGAAAAACAATTAAGAATAGTCCTGAAATGATAAGATATGCCAAGGAATTGTGGATATTTCATGCTGAATGCTACATTGAACAAAATGACAATGAACAGCAAAGCTGTTTAGAAGTTTTCCTTTTAGAGGTTTATTAAAGTTTTGGCGACAGTAAAGAAAGCCTGCACAAGAAGCACGCAAAAGTTCAATGAAATTTACCGGTAAAAGTACTTTGCCGTAACGACATTTGTATTGTTGCTCGCTCAGTAAACATACAGTGGGTGTTATCAGTCAGGAGTAGAAATTGAATCTCACGGGAGATCAAAACCCTCTCGAAGTGGAGAAGGTAACCTGACCTTTTTTATTTAGAATCACTGGTGGACTGGTGGATAAATCGTTTATTAAGAAAAAAAAAAGGCAAAGGAAACCTACACGAGAAGCATGGCAAACTTTGAAAAAGTTTACTGGTGAAACTACGTTACAAACATTTTTTATGAAGCCAGAACTTCCAATATGACTCTGTTCGTGATTCAATTAGTTAATTCAATTAACGATTCTAAAGAAAAAAGGTCAGGTTACCCCCCCACACTTCAGGAGGGTTTCAAGCTCCCATGGGATTCAACTTCTACTCCAGACTGATAACACCCACCGTCAGTTTACCGAGCGAGCAACAATACAAATGCCATTATGGCAAAGTACTCTTGCCGGTAAATTTCATTGAATTTTTGCATGCTTCTCATGCAGGCTTTCTTTACCTTAGCCAAAGTTTCTTTTAATGGTTTGTAATTTATGATTAATATTTAATATCTGGAGAATAAAGACATCTGAGATATATGTTTAGAGGAACTTTTTTTTTTTCTGTTGTAGAATATGAATATGTTTCTACATTTGTTTTGCAATTTTGAAACACCTGTATATAAGAATGCTACATTATATGCTGGTTGATATGTGAACTTATGAATGCTACCAGAATTTAATGAGAAAAATACATAACGTATACTGTATGACTTCTACAAACGTTTTTGAGACTTAAGTTTTAAATCTAAAAGCATTTTCAGTTGTCACTCCTGGTTTTTTCTAATTAATTTCGCTCTTCAGAAGTGAGAAGTCAAAATAAGAAGAATTGGGCTGATAAGCAGTGATTTCCAATAAGCAAATACACAAGAAGGTATTCTTTCCATCGCTATCAAAATTATTGGTCATATTAATGTTTCAGAATTTAAAACTTAGCTGTTTAATTTAATTACAACTATAAATAACCCTTGAATATGGAAGAACTCACTGTTGTTTGTAGTAAATATGGTGTAGATTATTTTTACAATTCCTACCTTCAAGTGGGATCTCTTCTGTCATTTTCTGCTGCAGGGCATCTTTAAAGCAGTAATACTCATGAGGTGAAATGTGAGTAGATGCTGAAATACGTGCAATTTGTGCCCTCAAATAATGAGCTTCCTTTCCTGGGAATGTGGGTTGGCTTGAAACCTTTGGTAAAAAATAATAATAAATTAATAAGGATATAGAGATATAAAATATCTTTTATTTTTATGTACTAGGCAAAAAGCTTTTTCAGATTTATTTTACATTTCATACAAAATTTGGTTTCTTGTGAGTTAAACTGTCACAAAGTAGTGGCATACCCAGAAAATGTTTTTTTTTTTTTTTTTTTTTTTTTTTTTGTGGAGGGAGGAGGATATGCCTTCCACATTGGAAGCTTTTCTGAGTATCAACATGTGACAACACAATTATATACTGTAATATAATATAATAAACTTTTTATTTATTTCATTATATAATAAAGTCCCTCCAAGAATATGTTGTTCTTGGGGGGGGGAGGCTTTATCCTCCCACAATCACAGGGTTCTAAGTGCTATATTCATGGGTGCTTTAGCCTCCCACCCGGTGAGATGGCAAAATATCAAAAATACCAAAACAGCCATTTGGAGGTTGGCATTGTACTACATAAATAAATATAATATTATACTTCTATTTTCAGAAGTGCTATTTATTTGTAGTGCCCTGCTAAGGAAACATAATGACAGTTCCATAAACATGAGATTGATTGTAAAAAGAATATTGTCTCTTCCATTGCCTAGTATATAAGCAAGTTAGGTAATGTATGTAGCACATTACATTTCTGGTACATTATATTTTTTTATCAAAATTAATTGAATTTTTTTTTCTTTTTCTGTGATTAACTGAAGTGAAAAGTAAATATAGTTATCTTCTTATCAATTAATTATTATGAATATAATTTTATGGAACATACAAAACTCTATAATTTTATATTCTCTAAACTTAGCTGTTTAATTTAATTACAACTATATAATATTTATTACTCTTCTCCCATATACTTTTAAGTCTCTTCTCTCTCTCTCTCTGTGTGTGTGTGTACAGGGCGGGCCAAAAGTAGGTATACAGTACTGATCGGGTCATAATGTGTGTCACAGTGTCGGGGACAGGTTTGAGGAATGTTACAACGTTGATGGAGGACATTTTTAGCATCTAAAAGACTAAACTTGACCCAATCAGTACTGTATACCTATTTTTGGCCCACCCTGTATGTGTATATATATATATATATATCTCTTCACAAGTGACACTACTTTCACAAGTCTTACACAACAATACATGCAAAGCATGCATGGACTATTTAGAGCTAGCAGGACTGCATTAAAACTGCATTTAATCTAGGATTTCTTTTTTCTGTACAATTTTTATAGAAAAAAAAAGAAATAATAGTTACTGGATTTCTATTTTTCTAATTTTAATTAAATTTGGAATGATTTTACAAATATTTTTAAAGGCCCAAATACAAAATCCATTCGCTGGGAGTCCTTCTGTTACATGCAGATGGGTGGGGGACAGACAGACAGACAGACAGCCAGATGGACAGATATGGTGAAGACAATAGGTGCATATACATGAATATATGCGTGAAGGTACCTAAAAATTGATGCAAGTCCCATTATATAAAATACATTTTCAATGTATTTTAGAATTTTTAGGGTGCAGATTTTCTGGACATAGGTCAGGTAAAATTTCTCCACACCAGATGTATAAACTAAGTTTTGTTATATAAATAGGTAAGGAAGAGGCAAGAAATAATCTAAACAAAAGATCTTTATTTAATTAGAAAAACCAGCATGCACCAGTAAAATGTATAATCTCTTCCTCAGGCAGAGATGCAAACCACTGTATATCCTGCCAATGAATAAAAAAGTACCTGATGCTTCCTTGAGGAATACCCCTCTATGCAGAAGTGTAGCTACCAGGGTGCAAGAATTAAAGTTAAGGGCTCATAAAGATAGAGAGTCCATGGGTCTGTCCTGATAAAAAATATTTTATAAATATTATAAAAAGAAAACTATATCAAATAATATTATTATATAACAGTAGAGAGCCACCATATGTTATTTCTGACATTTCCAGTAATGGTGGTTAGTATTGAAAGGTCATTTAAATGTAAATTCAAAATATCAAAAGACTACAAAGGAAATTCTATAGGACAAACCAGATTAAATGATCTCCCTAAACTAGCTATTGAACACATGAAAGCCACCAAAATGGACCTCAGAGAACTAATTAGCAATTTGTAAACATAAATAAGGGCAAGGAAGTTGAATTTTTAAATAAGAACAAAATTTCTAAATTAGCCTAATTATAATGTTATAGATTATTAAATGCTAATTTAGATGTACTTTTTTTATAGTTTAGATTTGTTGAATATTACTTAAAACTTACATTATTATAACATTTTTATGAATAAGCCATTGGCATTTTATGCTAATAAAAATAGAGTTGGGGAGCCCCTTTTGATGATCTTTGCATATGGGCCCAAAATTTTAGTTATATTACTGCCTCTTTTACTTGGTTAACTATTCCTATAAAACTGTTATAGTTCAGGGTTGGTAAAGTCAAAATAATAATATATAATGGTTGGTGCATACAATAAATGTTACAATATTTACAAGCCTACTAGTTCTATTTGGTGTCTCTAGTAATCTCCTGACCTTGTTTTGATTTCCACTGCTACTTTTCAATTTTAATTTCTTTTTTGTCTCCTAGATTGTATACACTATCATCAATAAGTTTTTTAGCCCATAACTAGTTACACAAAAATTTGAATTTCCTCTATGTGCATGGGAATTTGAAAAAATCAGCAAAAATACTTCAAAATTGTTCACTTTTTTGATGCCACTTTTATTTTTGATCTTTTATGAACACAACTCTAAAAAATTTATATTAAAACCACATATTTTAATTTAATTTTTGAAATTAAAACCCCCTTTAGCAGGCTGGAATGCACTACAACAATGTTCTGGTACTTTTTCTAAATGTCATAATAGAAAATCATTAAGTTTAGACACCTAATATTATGAAACAATGGCATAATCAAAGAGGAGGGAGAAATATCTATTTTACCCATTGCTACTAAAAATATATATTAATAATAATCTTTAAAATTAATAGATTTCTTTACTGTGATGTGTGCGAATGCTGCATTTTGATTCGCCATGAGCTGAATGCTAGAACTGGTTGTTCTATGAACCATGAGTCTGAAGTCTGATTCAGTTACTGTACAGTCGATGTGGCATTATCATATAGTCTTCTGGAGAGCGAGCGTTTCGGTACTATTTTTTTTAGCAATACACCTCTGCCCTTTAGACCTACCTATTGGTGAGGAAAATGCAAATTTAAAAACTGTGCACTTCAAGAAATGTGTGCAATTAGATGCCAGCCTGTCAGTAACGGGAGCGCTCACTGCATGAAACGTAAAGTACACGTCAACAGTTTGATTTCAAATGATATATCAATGTCATTAATCCAGAGAGCAATACTGATTGGAGGAAAGCATGGCAGTAAAGCCAGCTTGCTGGCTTTACTGCCATGTCATGTACAGTTATTGAATAGCTTATTGCTATTCAATAACTGTACATGACAGATGCCAATCAACACATGCATATAATTATATTTAAAATAATTCATGAATTTTTCCTAATTGTGCAATAATTAACAGATATTTCTGAAAATTTTCAATATAGGAATCAAAAAAAAAAAAAAAAAAAATTTTTTTTTAAAAACAGCTATTAGGAATGTCAGTGATTTATCCCGCATCTATTCAATACACAATATTAACCCTGAGTTAGGCACATTTTGTATGACTCACATGGGTTATAGGCCTTAATGACATTAATAACCTTTTGGGGAACACTTTCAACAGGTTTTTCAAGTCTGTACATAAAAACTTATAGAAAACAAGTTTTTTTTTCCTAAAGCTTTTGATATTGTTGCACATGGAAGACTGCTGTATAAACTGGAGCAGGCAGTAAAGCATTATGGGCAACTTGCTGCTATGGATAAAGGGATGGTCGAGTGGGAGAAGACAGAGAGTGGTAATCAATGGATACTGCTCTTCATGGACTAATGTTATTAGTGGATTCCCTCAAGGTTCCACGTTGGGCCCATTGTTGTTTTCTATATTTATTAATGATATTGATGAAGGTATGTCAGGCTTAATGTCCAAGTTTGCAGACGATATGAAGGTTGATAGAGTTGTTAATGACAATAATGACAGTATGCTACTGCAACAGGATCTAGAAAAGTATAGCTGATGTGCTGAGAGGTGGCAACTGAAGATTAACATTGACAAATGCAAAGTATTGCATATATGTAGGTAGCAGTAACCCCAGAGTAACGTACCAACTGTGCAAAACTACACTCAGGATAGTGGAGAATGGAATACACTGAAAAAGCAACTTCTAATATTGGCAATATTAGAGGTTGCTTGTTCAGTGTATTCCACTGTTTCCAAGTAGCATGCAAATTTTACTTGTAGAAGAGAGCCATGTGGAGATGAGTAGTACCATTGACTCATTGACATATCTCAATTCAGAAATAGTAGTAATAATGAAAAAATGGTGATGAAAGACCATTGAATGGCTGTTAAACAAATTGCCGAGTCTACTAGCATATCTAAAGGCAGTGAATATAATATAATTGATCAATTACTTGAAGCCAATAAAGGTATCTGCATGATGGGCTCCATGAATATTAGCTAATAACAATAAAGACTACTGCGATCACATTTTTGGAGATTTAGGCAAAATCCCAAGGACTTTATTTTCTGTTTCTTAACTATGGATGAGACAGAAACACCCCGTGATCCCAAATCCAAGTATCAAAGCGTCACCTGGAACACACATACACATGGCCATGCACATATCATCTCTACCTCCCAAGAAATTCTGTTTCTTGGTCAGCAGGCAAGGTAATTACAAAAAAAAAAACAAGAAACAAGAGTTTCTTGTTTGTTTTTGGAGTTTTGAAGAAGTGATACTTATTGACTTATTGATTACTTTGAGCTTGCAGCGACAATAACAGGCCAGTATTATGCAAAATTAATAGTGAAACTGCATTAAGACACCAAAATAAAGGTGCAAGGGAAGCTGCACGTGCTCTTTCCCACCAGATCAAAAGTCCACTGCTATAATGCCTAACACTCAAATTGTATCCTTCAGAATCCTCAATGCCTCTCATATTCTCCAGACCTGGCTGTTTGTGACTTTCCTTTCTACAAAGCTTAAGGAGAACCTTTATAGATAATAATTTCGCTATGAAAATGAGATGATGCATACTGGGAGAGACTGAATACAGAAAAGGATAGCGAATTTTTTTTGTTCAGTATAAAAGGACTTGATCAACACTGGGAAAAGTCATGGCAGAGTGGGATGGGGGGTATTGGCTATGTTTAAAAATGAAATAAAATCTTTTCAAAAGCTTTATTTTTTCATAGGCATTCTATAAAATTTTTAAAACCATCCTTGTACTTTTAAATAAATATATTAAATTAATAAACATTATACTTTCCAAAATATTCAGACACTCCTTTGATACCATATATATTATGATACTAATGAAGTAAATTCAACAGACAACAAGCAAAATAATTACAAATATCTAGAAACACCACATATCAACATACATAGTTTTAGAGGTTTGATTTTCAGATATCAACTCAGTAATTTGCTATTACTGACAATATCTTTAATAACAAATGTAAGAAGATGTCACAAAAGATAAAACAAGTGTGACAGCCAAGAAATGATTCATTTCAATAGGACAAGGGCACTCCTAGTGAGGAATTGAAAATCCAAGAGGGAGGATAAGTAATCTCAGCTCATCTCCACAGACAGAAGTCTAAGCATCAACAAAAATGGTAATGAGTGAATCTACTATATGAAGAAAGTTGTACAGCCTTAGTTTCCATTTCCATGGTTGAGATACAGTTCATAAGCCCAACAAAATGCCAATAAATGCAAAATACTGCTTAATGTATCATTCTTACTGTGGAACAATGG